>NC_137209.1:12690364-12697864 GCF_960531495.2 Zeus faber | reverse complement strand
TATATAAATAATAATATATAAATATAAATATATAGTTGGTAATACAGTAGCATTTCACTTCCACGTATCTCCAGTCTGGAATATATTTGCCGGAAGCTACTGTAAACACATCAGTATTTTTAATTTGTATATATATATTGTATATTGTGTATATAATAATAATAATAATAATAACAACAACAACAACAACAACCACAACCACAACAACAACAATAATAATAATAATAATAATAATAATAATAATACATTTTACATATATATGTATGTAATGTTGTTTATTGCCAATTCTTGTTTCTTTTTTATTGTATTATTATTATTATTGTTTATATCTATTTTTCAGATTATTTTAATTGAATATTGTTCATTTCTAGGCTTATTTATTTGAATTGTTCGTTGTTATCTTCTAGTTCACTTTATGTTTTGTTTTATTTCTTTCGGTTTAGTGCTTCTAATAATGTTTGTATATTGCTATTTTTCTATTTTTTGTTAACTTTAACGCTTGCGTCCAACTCCTTTTACAACGCAATTCACTCTGGGGATGAATCTATCTATCTGTCTGTCTGTCTGTCTGTCTGTCTGTCTTCAACGTTGCTTCTTGCTCTGAGCCCATCAGGTTCCACTTTGTTGTCACGGTGGCTCAGCGCAACGTCACACACTTCACTCATCTCCTAAACTCAATATAAATTTGATGGGACCAACCAGTTAACGAGTTACAACCACTCGCATTAAAGTGCCTGAGCGCCTTTTCTCAACAACTAAAATGCCGTGGGATGGCATCACTATTGAACTCCAGGAATTCCAATTCATAAAGGCTCCAAAACTGATGAGACGGCAACAATCGAAACGATTTGAATCCCAGAGCCAATTGATAGGAAGCAACTGTGCAGTCATCACTTTTGATGGAACGCCTCAAGCAGACTGCGACTTTACTACCGCTCGTTACCACGAGGACGCCGCAAACGTGCGGCTCCATTAATCATCACAGATGTGTCTGAAATGCATCAAAGGGAGCGGCGTTGTCATCGGCTGCTGTCAAATGCGCCTCGATGAGATTTTTTTTTTTTGCACTTCTTTTGCAAGTCTGAAAAAGACGTGGGCGTTTTTTGGGGAGTTTTTAGTAAGCAAGCCAAAACAAAATGATACGCCTGTTACGCTCGCTGACTCGGAATGGATGTTGAACCCACAAGCGCCACAAAAACAATCAGGTAAGAAGTCAAAGTCCACAAGGTTTATTCCAAAAGAAAAAAAAACACAACGAAAAAACCCCCCAAAAACGGGCGGGGATCAAAACCAGGAGATCAGTCAGCGAAGGCGAACTCATCCGGGCGGGGAACAGGCAGGGAATCACGCGGGAGATGCGCTTAAAAAGGACGCGAGAACAAACGGCGTAAGAACCGCCGGAGAACACGTCCCAGAACAGCGTCGGCAGAATGCTCAATAGGAACTCGGCGGTGAGAGAAGCACGAACGCCGCAGCGAGAGGAGGCGGCAGTGGCCTCGCTTTCCATAAAGATGAAAAAAAGATTAATAAAAAAAAAAATAAAAAATTGTGAAATCAAACTCAGACAACGTGTCACACGATGTCATCTATTGACACTTCCCGAATTTCGTCAAATTGTGACGGGGCTTTTATTTACCCGAATGGCAGAGGGTACCAGGCTTTTATTGGAAGCAGACTTATATTAGAGGCAAGCTTTTAAATCTAAAACCAAACCAAAACTCTCTTTGAATTTTGAAATCAAACTTCCGTCTGGGTGCTGGCCTCAAAAATGAATGCATCGAAAATAAACTTGCATTTTTTTCTTTTGTTGTTCCGGCGACACAGGACGCACCGTGGACCAGAGATGGCTCTTTAAAATGTTGGTTTCATACATGTAGAAACTAACAAAAACAAAGATCTAAAATAAGATCACAGGCAAACCGACGCAGGGACCGGCACGGGACGCGTGGTGGGCACCATGCGCACCGCTGAGAAAAAAAAAACAAAACACACACACACACACACACTGACTCAATATCAGCCTTGTTTACCGGTTTAAATTTGAGCACATACGGTATATGTAAAACATGCTCCAAATGTCGCAGCTCCGGAAAAAACAAGCTTGTTGACCCAGAAGACAGAGTAGATCCAGTGACCCGGAAAGGGAGGTTGCAGTCCGTCGCCTGCCATGACACAACAGCATTGGGACCAATCGCGACGAGGGGAGCTCTCAGGGCGAGAACAGGGCAAACGACACAGTTCGGATCAGGGGTGTGCGAACACGAACAAGAACCCAGGTCACCGACTCAATTTGTTCTTGACTAGTTCTGAAGACGTCTTTTTGGTCAAAAACTTTGACTTCTTTCTTAGTGTACCTCCGCCTTCCGGGGAAACCGGCAGCATATAAAACATATAAACAAATATGAATACTGGGAGATCAGGGAGGATTCATGACAAAAACCCTATCGTCTTACTCTATTCATCATGACTTCTGAGGATTTCCACTACTCTGACAATGCACTCTGGACTCCCTGAGTAACAATCCTGTCAATTTAAATTATGAAGTGATTCATTTGCGCTCAAGATGCACTGCAGGGCATTGAGACAACATTTGCGTGGGCATTTATTTTCCTTCAATAGAGTCCATTGATTCTTTCACGTGATGCATTAGTCCCTTGTGTTTCCTGTTGGAAGTAGATACAAGATAGAGCCATCCTGGGGGGGAACAGCTGCATGATCGATATGCCGTTAAGGGGAGTAGAGAGAGAGGGGTGGGTACCCACCAAAGGTTACTCTGTATGGGAAAACATTATTTTATGGTTTATTTTTTGCAGCTAGAGGCTAATGGCAAAAAAAATAATGTTTCACAAAAAAAACCAAAGGTGTATTCAAACGATTTCCAAAAGAAATTGAAGCAATTGCTTGAGGTTTCGGCAAGAGCGTTTAAAGCCGCAGACATTACTTCTAAATGGAAACGCGGAACAGCGCTACCGCGCTGAGACACCATCTTCCTCCCCTGCGGAAAGGCATAGGCGTGAGAAAAACCTCTCCAACAACCCGTGGCCATAATTAAAAAGATATTGAATCACGGGAGGGAGGAAACGAGGACTCAAAGGCAAATAGCGTTGAGTGTGGAGATTATCGCCCAACCCCCGTCAAAATGACCACTTTAATTTCTCATATAGGTTCGGCTTTGCCCAGCCAATATAGGAAAAACGAGTGAGTGTGTGTGGGGACACACGTGTGTGTACTTCATTGTGTCCATGTACGCTTGGAAAGCTAAAAAATAAATATTGACCTTTTCCGGAATGTGTGTCGCGTGTTCTAATGGCGGCTCACGGCCGATGATGAACCGTCCTCTGTGTGCAAACACGCCAGGACATTGATGATGGTCCAATTAACAGTAAAGGTTACGGGATAGTGCAAATATTGTAATGTTCAAATTGGAGAAATAACTCACAGGCGGCTTCTCTCTTAAATACCTGGGAGCTTCACCGGGAGTCAATGAATTTTCAAAGGCTATGGTTAGATTTATGCAAGAATTGGGAATCGTCTGGAAACCTGCGCGATGGGGGTTGGAGCTCAAGCAGAATTGGTCTTGAGGGAAAGCTCTGGCATTCAGAGTCGACTGGAAAATAATTAAATTTAGGAAATTCAAAATGACTGGCATTAAGTGTACGTTTTCTCGCGGAATCGTGCTATAATAAAAGCTGCCTGAGATGAAATGCCGGTTCCTTTAATTTGAGGCTCTTTTTTAAACGGCTGAGTATGTTTGTGTGTGTACGTGCGGGTCAATACGAGGTCAATAGCTCGCTGGGTGTGATGGAGGGCCGGAGGTGGAGACGGGGGATGAATGGGAGCTTGATGAGATGCAGCGCGACGGAGGCTGACGAGGGGCCTGCCGCCGGCTTAATCATTACCGCAACTATGGATCAAGGCGAAAAGGCCACACTGATTGTATCCAGGAGTGAGTGAGTGTGTGTGTGTGTGTGTGTGTGTGTGTGTGTGTGTGTGTGTGTGTGTGTGTGTGTGTGTGTGTGTGTGTGTGTGTGTGTGTGTGTGTGTGTGTGTGTGTGTGTGTGTGTGTGTGTTTGTGTGCAAACCTGGTCTCACGCTTTTACGTGGTCACAGTCACGGTAATGACTGCATTGAATCGTGTCCAAGAGCACGGTGGTTTTCTCGTGCTCCACATAACATTTAAACCATTGCATTTGAATGGGGAGATGCTTTTCGTGCAAACTCCAAACAAAATCTAAACCAATTAAGCGGGGGCACACTTTATTTATAGAGCGCATTTCATACCAGGGCAACACAGTGCGCTTTACAGAGAAATACAATCAAAGAAAATATACATCATAAGAACAGTCAGTGCAGAATAAACAGCACACACACAAATCTCACAACAAACTGAACACAGAAACACACACACACACACACACACACACACACCACACACACACAGAAGTCAGTGAACGGCAAGGTTTTTAACCGGCTTTAAAAAGTTCAGTGTGGGGGCCTCTCAGGTCCTCAGGCAGGGTGTTCCATTTACTTGGGGCATAGATACAGGAGGCGGCCTCCCCTGCTTTAGAGTTGGTACGAGGGATCGTTAAAAGACCGCTGCCTGTGGACCTAAGAGATCTTGCTCGTTTGTGTATAATAAGCATTTTCATTTATATACTGAGGTGCAAGGCCATTTATAGCTTTATATACAAGTAGCAGAATCTTAAAATCAACCCTAGTTTTAACAGGGAGCCAATGTAGAGATTTAAGAACAGGTGTGATGCGTTCAAACTTTGTCGTCCCAGTGAGAAGGCGTGCAGCCGCATTCTGGATGAACTGTAGCCGCTTGCACAGACGATTTTGGGAGGCCGGCGAATAGGCCACTATAGTATTCCAAGCTGCTCGTGATGAATGCGTGGATTCATTTTATTTTTTATTTTCAAGTCCGCTTTTGACAGGAAGCCTCTTAATTTTGAAATGTTTTTTAGGAGGTAGAAAGCTGATTTTGTGATGTGATCGATATGGCATTTTAAATTTTGATCGCCGTCCATGATTACACCCAGATTTCTGGCTTCATCCTTGCTCTCCAGAGACAGAGAGCTGAGATGAACTGCAATTTTCTGTCTCTAAGCCTTTGCACCAAAGATGAGTTCTTCTGTTTTATCTTTGTCCAGTTGTAAAAAAGTTCTTTGACGTCCATGCATTAATAACATTAATACACTGAGTGAGGGAGTGTATGGGGAGTAGGTCATCAGGAGATAGGGATTTGTACAGTTGTGAATCATCTGCATAATTATGGTAATTTAATTTGTGTTCCCTCTATAATATGTGCATGTGGGTGCATATAGAGGTTAAACAATAACGGGCCAAGAATCGAACCTTGGGGCACTCCACATAAAATATTCACTTTGTTTCGAGACAAAATCACCAGTGGACACAAAGATTCAACTGCCTGTCCTGTAGGTAGGTTCAGGAACAGTTTAGAACCAGGCCAGATGGGCCGACCCATTTTTGTTACCTCGCTTATAAAATCTGATGGGCACCAGTGTCAAAGGCAGCACTGAGATCCAGCAGCAGAAGAACAGATTTTAGTTCCGTTTTTTAGAATCTGTGTTTATGTGCAGCTCATTCACAACTTTAATAAGTGCTGTTTCTGTGCCATGGTGAGGACGAAAAACCAGATTGATAGGTGTCTAAAAGGCAGTTTGATGTGATCTAGTTGTTAAAATGAAGGTAATCTGTTTTTCCAAGTATTTTGCTGAGGAATGGCAGGTTGGAAATGGGCCCATAGTTAGCAATAACTGTTGCATAAAGATTGCTCTTCTTCAGGAGTGGTTTAATGACAGCTGTTTTGAATGCCGCAGGAAATATATCTGATTGAAGAGAGCCATTTAACATTTTTAATACCTCATGTGCTCGGCAGTTAGAAACAGTTTTTGAAAATGGGGTAGGGAGAGGGTCCAGGCAGCAGGTGGAGGACCAGAGCTGACCAACGATATCGTCCAGTTTTTTTTATGTTTAAAGGGACGAAGTGAGACATGGCAGCAGTCATATAACTGGAGATACTGGAGTTAGGGTTTGAAACGTTTAGAAGTAATTGCGTTAATAATAAGCAATGTATATAAGAATTTATATACTTTATATACTAGCTTTTACTCCTGTAGAAGCCATCAGTCTGTATGATATCAACCTTGTTTTAAGAAAAACATGTTTTATTCGCAATGTCAAGCGAAAGCACTACACTACCCATAATCCTAAGTGTAACAGGGACTTATTTAATTGGTGGAGTTCAGTGTTACCATAGAAATCTTTACCGCACTGGCTGATGGCTAAATAGGCACGCAAATGCTGGTTAGATTAGATTCAACTAATTGTCATTGCACAGAGTACAAGTACTGAGGCACCGGAATGCATTTTACCATCCTAGTAACTGACGTATCTAGGAGCAGTGGGCTGCCATGTAGCGGCGCCCGGGGAGCAGGTGTCTTGCTTGAGGACACATCAGCACTCTACCAGGAGGAGCCGGGGATCGAACCGGCAATCTTCCGACTGCACCCATATATTTGTATCCAGTTAAATTGAATCTATGAATAAAATTCATACTGAGAGTATGACTCTGCTCTCTCTGTGAGCATTAGTCTGTGTGTCTTTGGGCTGTTTGCAGTGTGCTCTTATTTAACTCCTAGGGCCTGTTTGATTCCATGAATGTGTTCTCCGGGGAAGGGAAGTCAAAAGGCGCTTTTTGGGACCTTGTTGGTTTGCCAGGGTTCCGGTTTATGGGAGTTGAGGTTAGGGCAAGGGTCCAAATGCTTCCAGGGCAAGAGTCTGTTCCAGCGTGGTACGAACAAATTGAGAGACCACAAGGGGCATGAACAGCAATAATAGAGATGATTGAGAATAAGTACCCATAAATAAATGGCTTGGGAGTAAAAAAAAAAAAAATCAGTATAGAGCAGAGTTTGTTAACCTTTTTTGGACCATTATCCCATCTTTTGGACCCAAAATTCTCACAACAACAGCAATTAGAGAGTGTGAGAGACATTCTTTTTTATTTGATTATTATCTTGGAGACAATTCACATTTAGGCCTCTCAGTCGGAGATTAAGGCCTGACAATAATATTTCTTATTGTACTTTTAAAACTGATATTGATCAAATTGTGGATACTCCACATTGCATATCAGGGAACAGTATGATGTGAATTTGAGAGTATGGCGGTAGCTCGAAATGGGTTATATAGTAACGATGATATATTTCAAGCCTATTAACCGAAATAATTTAATAGTTTTATGAAAATTAATAAATAGTTTTAATCAAAAATATACCAATCTAATCTCAATATAACCGTCGGGTTGGGTGGGCATAGGAGCATCCGAAACAGTTAGAAAAGAGGGAACATGATGATCTACCTGGACGTAGGGGGCTGAAACTTTTGGGGAAGTTTTGAGGAAGTAAGGATGTTTTTTCATACTCTTTCACAAAAAAAACCCCGAAATTGCTATGATTAACTCAAACTGCGTGG
>NC_137209.1:12667864-12685364 GCF_960531495.2 Zeus faber | reverse complement strand
GTTCTCTCGCTCGTCTCATCTGTGTTCCCCCGTGTTACTCTCTTCTCCACTTTCTTCTCCGCGTCAAAGATCCCCCCCCGAGCTTGGGTGAATATAATCCGGCGGTGGCGGTGGCGCGCACGTGGGCGTTTTTCCAACACGTTATTGACGCAGGTTTGACGCGACCGGCGGGTGAGGGAGCAACGGCGGAACCGACGGGCCCGCCGGCGGAGAGGCGACAGAGAGAGAGGGAATGTGGGGGGCGTGACGTCTCACCGCCTGCCTGCCTGTCTGTCTCCACGGCGACAGGCGATGTTTACTGAGATTAAGATTGCGATTCCAGACCGGTGTTTCCCTACCTCGTTTCTGCCGCGGCACACTTTTTTTTTTCCCAGTTGAAAGAACCCAGCGGTCCACCACTGTTAACGGGGCTGATCGTAATGGCCGACCAATCAGGTAAGTGGCACCCATCACGCACCCGGCGAGAGCCAAGCCGTGACCCGTACGAGCGGCAGCCATTACAGGGAAGGGAGAGAGAGGCGGGAAACGACACACACACACACACACACACGGGCACAGAGCGTCCGTTTCCACGTCTTCCTCGGTCTTCCAGTGCCGCCTCTTTCCGCCCCGTCCCCGCGTCGAGCCGCGCTCGTTGTCGCCGGCCTCCGACTTTTGGATCCGCCCGGCGACTCGAAAGACAAAAGGGCGAGACGCGGCTTCTCTCCCTCCCTCTCTCTCTCTCTCTCTCTCTCTCTCTCTCTCGCTGCACACGCGCTTCGCCTCCGCCGAATCTCTACAATATAGTAATTACCGCGGCGGTTAGGACACCGCGTGACCGTGAGACGCCCCTTCACACCCCGCTATTCACATTTGTTTGGCCTGACCCAAGGCCGCCGGCGTCGGTATTAATCGCATCCTGCCCGAATCAAAATAAATAACTTCCGCTCCGTGTCCGCTGCCTCCTCTAAGACCATGTACAGGGCATCCGTTCGCGGTTGGACCTTGGGGCGCACGGGCGGCCGTTCCGCCGCGCGTCTCCCTTTGTTCGTCGACAGGCGCCCGGGGCCGACGGCTGCGGTTCTTACTGGAAGGCGACGGCGGCGTCAAGGCGGCAAGAAAATCAGGGGCCCACGAACTTCACGGCTGCTTCTCGGAGCGTCGGCCGCTAGGCGCGGCGTTAGCGCGGAATGGATTACACGTAAGAGGATTATAATAATCTAATTCCGGGATCTGGCACAGATACCGTACGGCACTGTACATGAATCGGGGAGAAAAAAATAAAAAAAATAAAAATAAAAATAGAAATCGCACGAGAGGTTATTTTTAAACCGTGATTGAACGCTGAACACGTGCCTCTTGGCACACATATTGTAGAAGTGGGTCGTCATGAATCTCGATGGATTAACTTTGTGTACACATTTCGTGTCGCGTATAATTATTTTGTAATAACATAGTATTAATTTGGACCATTGGTAGCCATACCTATATTATTGTATTCATATTTATTTATCCTGTACGGTATCTATAATTATATTTTACTCACTCTCACTCAGTGTCACTCCGCCCCAGCTATTGCCTTTTAACTTTATTCATCCTGCGCATAGAACCGCTTTTTGCATATTCCACATATTTCTGGCTATTTCCGTCGAAAAAAATAATCCAGACTGTCGAGATTTCCGGCCCAGTGCAGCCGCGTTTACCACGTCAAATTCCTCCGCCCGTTCGTTTGTCGCGGAATAAGGCGGAATGCGTCTTTTTTTGTTTGTTTTTTTTGTTCACGTCACGACTGACATATTTTGCCACGCGCCATCATATGATCGCTGCCTCTCCGCGCGTGGGCGGCGAGGCACCCGCGTCTGGGCGGGTTCTGCCGGCGAGCCGGCTTAGCGCCAGGGAAACAAGGCGGCAATTGTCCCCGGGCCGGAAAAAAAACCAAATAGCGCTCCGGTCGGAGGGGGCTCAGGTGGATCGCTCTCTCTTCCATGAGGGGAGCGAACGCTTTGGCTGCTCCGTTTCTCGGTTTAGCTCCACCCCCGCACGTTTTATCGCTCGCTCTCTCTCTCTCTCTCTCTCTCTCTCTCTCTCTTGGAATTCTGCCCTCTGTAGCGCACGCCTCCCTGGAAGCCCTATCAATCTTTGCCACCTGGGGAGACGGAGCCCGAATCCTATAATGGCCTCCTCCGCTTCCGCACCTGATGCAGAGAGGGGCTGGGGATGGAGTGGGGAGCAGAAACACCGACGTTCCAACGTCATCGTCTCTTTCCGCGCCGGACCGGACACCGAGGCCGAACCGCCACACCTCTGGCGTCATTCCTCCTCCTCCTCCACCCGACGACGCGCCTCCCCGACTGAACAGAGCGGGAGGCTGTGCGGGGAAATCGTCGCAAACGTCGCCGCGGCCTCCAAGCGCCGGCACGGCGGAGGGGATGTGGATTGCGCCGAAGCCAAAAAACTGAGGGCCCCGGAGAACAAACGTCACCACGTCCGCTGACATCGTCTTCGCTTGGAAAGAACCGCTCTACGTCTCCGATTATCCAGCGGCGCCTTTCGAATAAGGGCGGGCGCCACTATTTTTTTGGGGGGGGTTTTGTACGTTTCAAACGTGAACTCTGGTTGGTGTCGTCTTGATTTTATGAGAGAGTTTATGGATTCTTAGACGTGGCGTAATGGAGTTCTCCTCAACCGGCTACGGGCAGCGTGGCTGTGGTAACGACCGCACAGGCCAATGGGATCGGCAGCATTTATGACACGGTGCATGCGTTTCCAACATGTATTCTGAATGCAAAATGTATTTTTGGGATTTATATTTGATTGTGTAGGAAAAGGTACCCATGTCATTCAGAGCACATGTCGCATATTCTGTATACACTGTACTTCATGTTTTTCTTCGACCACTAAGCATTCCCTTTTCTATGCCACTGTCTGCTGTCAATACAATGCTCCAATCACACCGTGACACATCCCTCGTACACGTGAATGTACTCGGCCAAACGGATGGATTGGGATTCTGGTGACATGCCCCACACCTGCTTAGTTTGAAAGCTCCTGCAGGACCTTACTTAGTAGATCGAGGGTGACTAGTTGAACAAACCAGATGTTCTGGTGGAAGAATAGATCAAATATAAGGAGTGAGGATCTACTGATCCCTGGGAAATGTTATGGTTTTTTCAAAATACGGATGTATTTTGTTTTCCGAAGTAGTACTTCGCTGCTGGTGCATCTATATTTGGGATATTTTGCACTGTGTATTTTGTATACATTTTGTACGTATCTTGACGCGTCCTGGCCGATGGGTCGATCACGATGGGAAAGTCACAGAGGTGGAACTCTATTATATATATATAAATAATAATAATATATAAATCAGGGTTGTAGTACTCAGGTCTGTAGACTCAAGTCATGCAGTTCATCAGCTCCATCGGAAATAGCAGCTCTGTGCTCAGCAGAGCAAGCTCAAGTTTCGCACATACAAAAAAATATCTATATATAATAATATATATATGGGCGAGTCACTCGGTAAAGAGTAAAGAGCCGTTCAATTTTCTGACTCCCGGTTTGTATGATTCGGCGGGTGTGACGCACGGTGAGGGAGGGAGGACGACGGTGAACGACGAACGGGAGTCAGAAGAGCCCCGTACGGCTCCGAGTTGGGAATTTCCTCAAGGATCACGTCCCCCTGCTCAGATGCATTCATTTTGGTGGAAGGCGAAGCGTGAGGCGATCGCCTTCAAGATGAATTACGCCGGGTGCCGAGACCTTTGTTTGCCTTGGTCTCAGTTCTCAGTCATTATTTTCAGTTTGCGGGTCAAAGTTGAACTCGGCTCGCCCACTTGTTTTTTGTTTTTTTTTGCCGGGGCTTTTAAAAAGATTGTTCGCGACGAACGGATCGTTCGCATCGCTGACTGTTAGCAGTCAGCCATTCGTGTACATTCCTTCCGCGTGATTGGTGTTTTCATTCAAGGGGGGTTGAATGTTGGTTACGTGCGAGGGGCGCTCCAGACCCGGGGGCTGAGGAGAACATGACGAATATAGTTAGAGGAGATGGTGGGGCGGGGTGGGGCGGGGCGGGGCGGGGACCGGATCCCCGGCTTGCGCTTGCGCTGCCGACGACGGAAGCCTCAGAAAGACTCGTCTGCGGCAGAGCCGTTTGATCACCGAGAGAGGAAGCGAGGAAGGAGGGAAAAAAATAAATAAATAATAAAAAAAAAAAAAAAAAAAAAAAGAGCCCCCTCCGTCTCCTCCGACTGCCTCTGACTCCTGCTCCGACTTCAAAAATATCCCCCCATCAAAGAGCATCGCGGAGGGAGGGGGAGAGAAAAAAAAGCATCACCCCGCACGCCACTCCAAAATAGCTTTAAAGAGAAATATGCGTCAAAATAACAGCAGTCAGCTTTTGTTTTTACTTATTTTTTTTCCCCCGTCACTTCCAAGAAACAAGTTCGTGAGAACAAGGTTGTGACAGTTGGCGGGTGGAGGTAAAAAAAAAATCACCTCCACCGCCGGCGGTGGAGTGAATTAATAACGGGGCCGGGGCCCCTCCGTATTCTAATCCCTCATTTCTCCCGCCCGTCCGAACCCGGGCGGTGGCCCCGGTGTCCTTGAACACCGCCGTTATTATTGTTCTTTTGTTCCCTTTTGTTTATTTTAGTTTTTTGTTTTTTTTTATAAATTTCAATCTCAACGTTGAGGCTCTCGTCTTCGGGGAGCTTAGCGCGGTGTTTGGGTAAGGCCTTAGCCAATGGCAATTTCATCCTTGAGCCGATAATAAGGCCCCTTGTCGCCCTAAGCCGGTCTCAATGGGAAAACAAGTGTTGCCCCCAATGTATTCTCAAGGGCACGATGAAGACGGGGCTGATAACGGTGATGATGACGATGATGAGGGCGGTGATATCCCTGGCTGTCTCTCTCTCTCTCTCTCTCTCTCTCTCTATCTCTCTCTTTCTCTTTTTCTTCTTTTTTGTCCTTGCCGGCCCCGGCCGAAGGCGAAGGCGGAACGCGACCCCGGGTGTCGCCGGAGGCCGGGGCTTGGCTGGCGCTAGCATGGGAAAGACAGCATTTTGGAAGAACAAAAAAACAAAACAAAAAAAAAAAAAAAAGAAGAAGAAGGGTCGTGACGTTGAGCACACACACTTACACCATTCACATTGTTATGCATCCCAAAATCCTCACACGTCCCATCTAAGAGCTGCTGGAGCCGCTTGTGTTCTGCACATCAATGTTGTACGCATCACACCATTATTTTCCCGCCAAAAAGACTTGAAAACAAGAAAAAAGGGAAAAACATGCAACAAAAATACCTTCGTCTCGCGGCTTGTTCATTGAAGATTCATCGTGTTTTTTTGTGAGCGGACCTAGGGTTAAGAAAAAAAGGGGGGGAAAAAGAGAAAAGAGAAAATTTCAAAAAAGATTACTGGCAAAAACGGAAGAGAGAAAAAAAAAAAAGAATATCAAAAAAAGAAAAGAAGCAAGAGCAAAAAAAAAAAAAAAAAAAAAAAAAAAAAAAAAAAAAAAGGACACATCAGAAAGACTTTTGACGCTGGCTTACGCTGTTTGGCTGTGCGGGTTGTTGTTTTTTTTTCTTTTGTTTTGTTTTTGGGTTGTTTTTTTGTTTTCGGTCGTTTTTTTTTTTTTTTTTTGCTTGTTTTTTTTTCCCCTTGAAAAAAAAAAAAAAAAGAGTAGAAAAGCAAAAGGCATCATCACACACAGATTCATCACAAGAGAAGAGACACAAAATCAAAGAAAAACCCCACAGATCTCGAGACGCGCGTTGAGACGGGACTCCTTCCTCTTCCCCCGGCGGAGGAAAATGGACCGCCACTGTTTGCATTCTGTCGAACCTCTTATCCATCCATCTATCCATCTAGTTTTCTTTGTTGGTGGGGGCAGGGGGGGGCGGTAGGGGACAGTGGTAGGGGTAAAATGGATGAGGAAGGAGAAGCAAAAGCAATGATGGCCGCCGTGGTTTTAGGGGCCGGCCCCACGCGCCCGGGCGCCCTCCTCCCTCGCCTGCGCCGAACGTCCGCCCGAAATGGAGACGGCGTGGAAAAAAATTGACGTGTGAATTTGTGAAAGTTCAAACGTTTTTTGGGGTTTTTTTTGGGGGGGGGGGGGGGGGGCAGAGTAAAAATGGCTGCGGGTGGCAGAGGGGGCGGGAAGGTAAAAGGGAGGGGGGGCACGGGTGCGGAGGCGTTCGCGGTCGTCATTTAGCGGTGAACCAAAGAGTTGCCCCCCCGCGGGGCGAGTAAATAATTACACCGCAGCGGCGGCGGGCTTGTCAATTTTAAAATGACAAGCGAGCGTGATTCTAATTGTGCGGAGGAGTGCAGGTAAAAGGGGGTGGGGGGGGGGGGGCTTGTAATTTGATCCCCGGCTGCCTACGAGCTGTTTTTACTTTTTATTTTTTGGTCGATTAAACAAAGGAAGAGAGAGAGAGCGAGAGAGAGAGAGAGAGAGAGAGAGAGAGAGAGGTTCATTGTGTTTATTTGATTGTATTGCTGTGATTGGGCGCCAAGGCGGGGATTGGTCAGTTCCCACACAGAGAGGGAGGGGGCGGGGTCATGGCGTCGCCAGACCAATTCACCAATGCGTCTTAGTCTGGAAGCTCTCAGTTCATTTTGGATTTCCAAGGAGCGTTACCAACGGGCGCAGAGCAAAATGACTCTGGACGCAATTGGATAGAGCTACAACCAATCAGAGCATTGGATAAACCTACAACCAATCAGAGCAACAAAACATGAGACGGAGCGCTGAGCGAGTGAGTTGGGAAATTAAACTTTTAACAAATCCTGTCGGAAGTTCCGCAAACACATTTTTCTCCGGCGGCAGCCATCTTGGTAAGGTGCCTCAACGACTCCCCTCTGCGTCGCCATGGTATCAAACCCGCCCCATGTTGGATGAACCCTTGTGATTGGCCCCGCCCCGGGAAGGTCGGGTGGAAATCTGCTTGAATGGGAGGGTGGCCAGACGTATTCTGCAGCGCAAACGAAAGCTGAGCTGCAGACGGGTCTGGCTCCCAGGCTGGGGGCGCTCCTCCATTTACACCTCAATCCAAGCGTCTGAATAAATGAAACGAGGACGATTTTTTTTCCTTCATCTAATTTCCTTCTTCTTGACGTGCGTAGAAAACTTTTTTCCGAACCCTGAAGAAAACATTCATCCGGTTCGATTAACCCTCATCCATTTGTGTGCTCCGGCGCTCTAAAATCACCCTCTTTGAAGCACAAGGGGCAGACAGGATGTCTTCATATTTCATATTAATATGATTCATTCAAAGACACACCACAAATTTGAAAAAAAAAAATACAAAAAAAAACAAAACGCTGAAAAATACATTTAAGAGAAAAACAACACACCCGATCGGTAATCCAAACAACAACAACATTCGGCGCGTTCGGTTCCGCGTGTCAAAAACACACAGTGTGAAGAACACGTTCCAGAAAAAAAAAGTGTATGGAACAGTAACAGCAGAAATGACACCATTCAACTTTTTTTTTTTTTTTTTTTATTATTCACAAAAAACAAACAAGACCCCCCGGGAGGAGGAGGAGGGGGGAAAGCCGCCGCCGCCGGTGGGGGGTTCATCCCCCGGCGAAACGAGAAAGAAGGAAGGAACGTGAGCCACGTCACCGTCACGGGGCGACTCCGCTTTAATGCACAGGCGGAGCGCCCCGTCGCCTGCAGGAAGACACGTTGAGCTCTGCACGTCACGTTTTGGACAGAGATTGTTTTGGGTTTTCTTGGTCCATGCCATCTCTCCTGGATACGCTCACATATGTGTGGCGCACACACACACACAGCGTTGGTTCTTAGGTTGTGCGTGCGTGTGTGTGTGTGTGGGGGGGGGGGGGGTGTTGGTGTGAGGCCGAGTGATTTGGGTTCACTTTGAAGGCAGTTATGTAAGCCCTTACTTCAGCTCCACTTCTCCCAGCGGCCCTGCACGCGCGCGCGCGCACACACACACACACACACACACACACACACACACACACACACACACACACACACACACACACACACACACACACACACACACACACACACACACACACACACACACACACACACACACACACACACACATATATACACACGCACACACACACACTCACTAAAAAAAATAATCACGCATACACATCTATGGATGACGCCCAGAAACAAACATGACACTTGCGCAATGTAGACACTGTAATGACTTCGCATTATCCTATGTGTGAAATATCGATTCCATATATGATTCACCATGATTTCATCATATCTGAAATGGGATCAGATCCCTTCTGTTGACACACTGAAACTTTTATTCATTTCTTTCCCCCCCCCCCACCGCAAATGTTTTCTCAACCCGCTTCAAACGGATGAGTCTGCCGCGAATGAGCGCTGATATGAATAATCTTCCGCGTATTACAGCGCTCCTTTGACTGCGCACACCCAGATAATTGGCACCCACCTGCGTCCAATTACAGCGACCGGGATCATCTGAGAATACGGTATGATCGGCTGTTTTCGGAGGGATCTTCCGTTGGGAAAGTGTGCGGAACCACGAAGAACTGGAAACAAACATGGAGGCGAGGAGGGGCTCGGTTGAAAAGAGGAGAACGGGAGCGCCACCTCTGCGTCGATGGGTGGATGGATACCAAGACGCACATACAATACATGGGAACGTCACACACATGGCCGCGCCAGAGACGGTGTCAGAAGAAATGAGACGGAGCACTCAGTCAGTTTTTTTTTTAATGGGATTCTCCTCAAAAGCGGGAGCCGCGGCATCGGCAAAACTCGGGCGGATCGTCGCGCCTTTCAGTCCGTGTCGTGAAAGAGAGCTCGCCGACCGCACCTGCAGGACCCTCCGTTGAATGATCGGGGTGTGGTCCCGCCTGCTACAAGACCTACAACCCGGGAGCCCGGTGGCGCCCGAGTGAACGGACTTCTGTTGACGTTGACGAGGAGTGGTTATTGGACCAAAAGAAGGCAAAAGAGCACAAAACAAAACAGGGAAAGAAATCCAGCAAAGCATTGTGGGACGGCAACATCGCGTGAGAGACGCGGGTCGCTTCTTACCAACAGGGACTAAGGCCGCTCGTCGGCGAGAAACACTTGGCAAACCTGCGAGAACCCGCAGGAAGTTCACCTTCAAAACACCAGGGCCACCCGAGAGAGCGCGGGCGGAGTTGCTCGGGAACGATAAAAAGCAGAAAGCCCCGGAGTGGCTCGATCCGAGCCCCGACCCCAAATCCCTCTGAAAAGCGACGGAATGACTTTGAAGAGCGGCGGGCCAGAGAAGTCCTGCTCCGGCGGTCGCGGTGTCAAGTTTAGGGCAAGTATCGCTCTATGGAGCTCTCGAAAATCAGAGAGAAGAGACTCGGTGGCTGAAACTCAAAAGCGGGAGAGCGGAGCCTCTACAAAAGCACTGTTTCCTACATCCACGTAACCTTCAGCTCTTCCTCGTTTTGATTTTAACCTGCGTGGTACCACGTGGCGATGAAAGCGCTATTTCCTTCCCACGTCGGCCTCCAGTTGAATAAAAGGATGAGTTTGGAAAAGAGCTAGAAACTTAAAGGGGACCTATTATGCGTTTCCTTATTTTTTGTCATATATATATAACGTCACCATGTGGGATATTCATAATAGCTGGAACAAAGGAATCGCGGCGAACAAAAAGCTCAGGCTCCAGTTCAGACTGCTCTCCGCATAACAGGTTCCCTTTAAGAATAGTGTACCCCGTTGTGTTCTCATGACCTCGTGTTTATGTGAACCACCCCCCCCCCCCCCAACAAAAACCTGCCTTGCATGACACTGTGTCTGACAGAAAGCTCGGAGCCAGAACTGAGGAGCTGCTTCAGGGCGACGCGCACGCCAGTCTGGAGTGATCTACGATAGAAGAGCGCTGAGTCTGGCAGCTTCTAAATGAGCTTCAACAATGAATGATGGACGCTGGTGAGAATGGAAGACCTGGGCGTGTGTGCGTGTGCGCGTGCATGTGCGCGTGTGTGTGTGTGTGTGTGTGTGTGTGTGTGTGGCGTTTACATCAGAGACAGCGACGGAGAGTCTGTCTTTGTGACAGAGATGCCGTTTAAATGCGTCTACAAGTTTAAATGTGTAGAGAGACAGGGACATTTGCATTTTTGTGTGTGTGTGTGTGTGTGTGTGTGTGTCTGTGTGTGTGACAACATGATGAGTTACAGATGAGTAGCGACCGGGATAAGTGGAGTGTGACTCGCCCCGGCGATTTCGTCATTTACCCAAACACAAAACGCGTGTTTCTGTGAGATTGGTATGTGGGGGAGAGAAATACATATTAATGTTGGATGATTTGTAAAACGCTAAGAGAGAGAGTGATAGACAACACAAATAGGACAGACAAAATTAATCAATCAGTCGTTTCATTCGCAACGGAACTCAGAAATTGTACGCTGCTTTTAAGCCGTCCTCACTATTAGGAGCCATTGAGGCAGCTGCCGTCCGGCACCAGGGGACCAACTGCATTTCCAGAGAAAGATAGAAAGAAAGACAGAGGTAGACGGACATAGATAGATGGATGGATAGATGGATGATAGATAGATTGATAGATAGATAAACAGCAAGACAAATCCCGTACACCCTTGGTGATTACCTCTGACGTCAGCTCTGTATGTGGCTGATTGGCAAATATCAAGAAATGATGAAGGGCAGACAGGAGGTCACTCTGCCGCCTCATCATCATCATCATCACAACACATTAACGGCCTCTCAGTCACCAGCACAACCGTGTCGAAAAGGTGTCGCCGCCGAGTGAGACGCTATGGGACGGGGTCGTTCGTTGGGTAAACATCGCATATTTATTTTTTATTTTATATATTTATTTTTTTTCAAACGATTCGTACAAACATCAAATGCATTCACACTTTTTTAAAAATATTATTAGTCTTAGCCTCCTTTTTGCCCATGCTTTAAAGCCCAGACGTGTCCGTAACTCGGGGGCGAAATTTAGCGTTTTGCCGGCTCTCTATCTGCCTTGTCTGCGTGGCACATACACATACAGGGACGTACACGTGTCGACTATAAAAGAGGTCTGGCAATTAACGGGCGCGGCGGTGGCGGAAAAACCGCGGGATGGTCGAATGTGTCGAGGGGGAATCACGACCATAATGACCGTGGCCGTACGCGGCCAAACCGCGTCCTCAGAGAGAGGCTGCACGTCCGAAGCTCGCTTGACAGGACGGCCGGGGGAAATTCCACGAAAAGCACAATCTCAGGATCGGGATCGTCGGATCCTCTGCGACACCGCCGCGACAACACCAGCCACACGCGGTGAGCCCAACGGAGCCGGAACCGGCCCGGCGAGGCTCTCTGCCGCCCGGAAGGCGCTTGTATCCAGAGCCAGCGTATAAAGACGAACAACCTGGGGTAAGGAGCCTCGGGGAAAAAAAGCGGTTCTACCTTACGGCGCGTTTCGCATTTGCCCCGGTGCAGCTTTTAAAATCCGGGTGTTTGTTGAATTTCCTGTACCCCCCCCCCCCCCCCTTTCGGTTTTTGATTCAGCGAATATCTCACCAGAGCTTCCTCTCACGCCGCGCTCTTTCGGACCCCCGCTCGAAAAGCATCCGCCGGTGCCAGAGGCGTATTCTCCACCCCCTCGAAAAAAAAATATAATTTTTTTTTGCGGCTGTTACTGCACCAGATGTACAAAATACGGTTTTGGAGTTATTTACGGACGGATGGAGAAGGACCTGAAAGGGAGGACGCCCCCGCTTTTCTTGAACCGTGGCGTCGCAAACAAAGAGGCTTTTAGGTGGTTCGGGCCTGCAAGACGGGAGCGCGAGCGTCCACGCCGCGCACTTTTTAAAGGGGTTCGGCGGCACAGCCGGCGTTCGGCGTATATCCTTCTTAAGGCTCCCTCTCACGCTGTGATCCGTTCCCCTTTCTGTACCCATTTGTTTTTTGTGGGTTTTTTTTGTTCCTTTTCCCGTTCCCTCTTTCTCTGCAGGGGTTATTTGCCTTCACGTCCATCTCCTTTCCTCCCTTCTTTCCTATCCTTCTACTCTAGGTGTGGACCGACGCAGATGCTGCTCTTAGGTGCCGGGGAATCAGAAAAGAATCCCGATTACAAATATCTGACGCCAACAGCCGTATTAAACATCAGGTATTAGATGTATTGAGTTGAAAAAAAATGTATTCATCATTATGTATGTGTATGTATAACTGGGTGCAGTCCTGTAAAAGTTATGGATCAAATAGGTACCTGAAGGCGGCCATTTTTTATTTTTTATTTTCTATGGCACTCCCTGAACACAGGACAAACAGATTCAACAGTTATTATCATACATTAAAATAAAAAAAATAAATTAAAAAAAAAGACTGATTTGACGCGAGCTGCTATCACGGGGTTGGTGAGACTCCGCTGGGTTTATCAGTGGTTGCCAAGGCGACGGTGACTCACAAACCGCAGCTCGGGGTGCGAGGCGTCCGTCGCTCCTGCTGAACGTCCCGCTCTCTTTGAGATCCTCTCTTCATTTTTTCATTGTTATCATTGTTTTTTTATCCCCCGCGCGATTTCCGTCACCGCTCTCTCCGGCTCGCCCCGCCCCCCCGCCGCCTTTCTCGCGCCACTGTCCGCTCTGTCCACACACATGCAAGCGCGCACACACACACACACACACACACACACACACACACACACACACACACACACACACACACACACACACACACACACACACACACACACACACACACACACACACACTACCTTTTCCCGCTACCTGCTTCTCCCAACAAATTGCCTCCGTCTTCTTAACAACTTGCGTGCGTGTGTGTGTGTGTGTGTGTGTGTGTGTGCGTGCGTGCGTGTGTGCGTGCGTGCGTGCGTGCGTGCGCGTGTTTGTATAAGAGCTCGAGAGAGACAGAGAGAGAAAAAAGGAGACTTTGGGAAATGGCCGTGTTGAAAATTGAGCAAGTGTGCGCCCGAAAGGGATGAGAGGCAAAGTGAGTGTGAAAGCCTGAGTGAAAGGCGAGCAATAGACAAAACGATAGATATGGAGAGAGGGAGGGAGAGAGCGAGAGAGAGAGAGAGAGGGAGAGAGCGAGCGAGAGACAGCGAGCGAGTGAGAGAGAGCGAGAGAGAGGGAGAGAGAGAGAGATGCAGAACAGAAAAGGGTCCTTGATTGCTATTTGTATGGGGGGGGGGGGGGGGGGTGTGGAAAGAGGGAGAGAAAACAAGTTAGTTTTGCATCTTAATATAGAGGCTGAGGCTGATGAATAGAACAAAATAGAAAGAGAGAAAAAAACGACGACAGGAAAGACGGATAGAAAGATGCAGGGAGAGAGAGAGCGGCGGAGAGAGGGGGGGGAGGTAAATAGGCAGAATTAGAGTGTGACGGATGGAGTTGAAGAGGTACAAAGCTGGGGGATGAGAAGATAGAGAGAGAGAGAGAGAGAGAGAGAGAGAGAGAGAGAGAGAGAGAGAGGCAACAGATGTGACATTTACAGAGCAGTGACAATCGAGTAGGCATGAAGGTTAAAGCCATTTAGTCCCAATGTTGTCAGACACGCACACGCGCACACACACGCACACACACACACATACGCACACACACACACGCACACGCACACGCACACGAACACAGACACTGCACGTCTGCCAGTGCATCTGTGTGTGTGTTCAGGCCTCGGCAGACGCTTGTTTGCTCGCAATGCGTGTTGAGGTTGTGTTGCTGCTTGGTAATGTGTGTGTGTGTGTTTGTGTGTGTTGCGTGTGCGTGTGTGTGTGTGTGTGTGTGTGTTTGTGTGTGTGTGTGTGTTTGTGTGTGTTGCGTGTGTGTGTGTGCGCGTGTAAAGATGGATGTACTGGTGCCCACGTGCTTGAGTGTATGTCGGTATGATATTTGCTTGTGTGGAGCAGTGTGCGTGTGTGTGTGTGTGTGTGTGTGTGTGCGTGTGTGTGTGTGTGTGTGTGTTGGAGCGTGCACCATCCATTGAGGGTTAACTTTGGACACCATTTTAAATTGTTTTTTTCAAGCCTTTTTCATTAGATTCTTCCATTTGTTTCAGTCACAATAACATGATTATTTTTACACGTCTTCCCATGTGTTCCAATGTCTATGCCGTGTTTTTTTCTTTCACCAAAGAATGATCCATTTTTTGTTTGGCATTATTGAATGATCCTATACTTTTGATTATATCGCCGTGTACGTTACTTGTCTCTGCCCGCGTCCTCCACTCACCTTAGATTGTTAGAAAAGCTCGCTTTCAAAACAACATTTTCCCCCTCCACCCGTGTGTCATTTATTGGACTAACCTTTGAAGGGTAAGTCTTTATGTTGTCTGAGGCCAGGGAAGGCAACTGAATGGGAGACAAAAAAAAACCCGAGCCGGAAAACCGGGGAGAGAGAATGAGAGGGGAAGGAGAAGAAAGGTTGGTTGTTGCGTCATCGCAGTATATTGTTGTATTATTTAATCTCCGGTGGGATTCTCTGTGGGCTGCGATGGCTGCGGCATCTATAGAGTGAGTTTGGGCTGTGAGATCTGACGAGACATATCGATATAGCCACGAATCTCGATAGCGATGCAAAAAATACGATTGTGTGTTTGGAGACACGGGGGCTCTAGGCTATATCTGCGCGTGGGAGCGAATGTAAACAGTTTATTTTGCTCGAAATATCCTTTGCGTCGCGACACTGACAAGGGTGCTGCCTCTGGCGAACGAACCCAAATGCAGGACGCGACGGGGGCTCGGCAGTAGGTGCAAAGGATCAAGGCTTTATCGCAAAAAACAGGCCGTGGTCAAAACCAGGAGATCAGTCCGTACAGCTCACAATCCGAAAGGACGGGGGGGGGGGGTGGAACTCGGTCAGGACACTGGACAGCTGGGTGGTGACAGCGACCGGCGAAGCACCGCAAATCAACACGAACGTTTCATTTATTTATTTTTTTTAACGTTTTTCTTTTATTTTTACATCTTTTTATTTTTTCATATTTCGAACGTTGAAATGTGTTTAAAGGTTTACATGGTTTGAGGATCACTAAACCGTTTGTCGCCAAAAATACGCCTGTTTTCGTCTCTGTGTCTCGGTCTGGGGCGCATTCATGTGGGCGTGGGCATCTTTGGTTCCAACGGCTGTTGCTCCCCTTCCATAAACAAATTGGCGCAGCGGTCATCCGCGGGATTATAAAATAGCCTCCATCAGCGACATTTGCCGATGGCGTCACGGCCCTGAGTCCATGCAATGCAATTGTAGTGCATTACTAACAAGCACTTATGACGACGCCATTAACAGAATTGACCTACTCCTCCACGAGTCAGTTCAAAACACATGACGTGTTTGCGGCCTCACACAGGGTGTTCGCTTGCAGCTCGAGAGCAACGGGTCCGAATTGTGTCTGTTTTATTTTAGTCCCAAAGGTAAAAAAAAAAGTTGATGAAATGTCTCTGAGTGTGTTCGATCCGTTTGAATGGAACCGTGTTGTTTCCTTCCACAGAGACACCGTGAGGCAGGACTCAGGACAAACAAAAATACAACAGACATTAAAAGTTATTTTGAATTGCCATGTTTCATTTATATTTATATATTTACTTATTTAAGCTGTCTTCCCCCAGATTTTTTATTTTATTGAATTGAGTTTAGAATAAACTATTAATCTATTCATATCATATATAATGGTTTTTTTTATAAATTACAAAGCATTAATATCATATGTCCGTCATTAATCACATCACAATTGTGCTGGTATTTGGTATGAGGCAAGATCTTTGTCTACCATGTCTATTGGCTCAAAAATCTAATATAAATTTTGACCTAATACATGAGGCTTAAAGGGTTAGGGTTAAGAGGCTTAAAAGCCTATAGTATAAGATATACATTTCCACATTTTATAATGCTTAGGTTTCTGATAAAATTTTATTTTAATGTCCATTTAGCAATTTCCACGTGTCAGCCTGAGGGTTAGCCGACTACCCATCCGACAGATAATGACACGTAGTCTAGCGGGGCAGTTAACCCAGCCGTTGTTCTCACCCATTACCTGTCTAGCCCGCTTGGGAACCAAAACACCAGACTCCAGTTGCTTGACGGCAGCAGTCACGGCTTATGACGACATTTGGCCGTCTGCTACCATGCCGCCACGACTTAAGGTGAGGGTGGCCGAGCCAAAGCATATTTTTGCTTTGGCGATCGCATTTTAGTCCAAGGTTTCAGCGAATGAAAGATTACATACTGTATTCCAATTTGCAAATACGTCCGATTTTGATATACTGTATATGTCACTCTTTTCCACTTACTGTATTTAGCCCCTCCTGTGAATCTGACAAGGCCCTTCCCGTGCTGTGCAGCATCACAAATAGGCATTTAAAAAAAAAAATATATAAACTATTTATAAAGTGCATCCACAGAAAACCTGCTCTATCATGATATATATTGTTATCGAGATATGAAATGACCTCTATCGGGAAAGGAGATTATAGCCATATCGCACAGCCATAGAGTGAATGCTTGGTTTCCAGCTTCAACTGTATGACAGACATGTGGCTGCGGTCTTATACGTCCATTGACAAACAGTTAAATCTGTATTTGCTAATCTTCGTCCTCTTCATCTGCTCCCGTTAGGGGTCGCCACAACGGATCATCCGCCTCCATTACCTTCTGTTCTGCGCATCATCCTCCCTTACACCAACCGCCTGCGTGTCCTCCCTCACCACATCCATAAAGCTTCTCTTTGGCCTTTCCTCTTTTCCTCTTGCCTGGCGGCTCCATCCTCAGCCTCCTTCTGCCAATGTAACTCTCATCTCTCCTACACCCGTGTCCAAACCATCTCAGTCTCGCCTCTCTCGCTTTTCCACCAAACTGTCCAACCTGAGCTGTCCCTCTAATGTACTCATTCTTAATTCTTAATCCTGTCCGTCATTGTCGCTCCCAATGAAAATCTCAAAATCCTCAACTCTGCCACCTCCAGTTCAGCCACCTGCCTTTTTGTCAGAGCCACCGCCTCTAAACCGTACAACATGGCTGGTCTCACTACCGTCCTGTAGACCTTCCCCTTCACTCTTGTTGGAACTCTTCCGTCACAGATCACTCCGGACACTCTTCTCCACCCACTCCACCCTGCCTGTGCTCTCTTCTTCACCTCTCTCCCGCATTCTCCGCTGCTTTGGATGGTCGACCCCAAGTATTTGAACTCATCCGCCTCCTCCACCTCCTCCACCTCTGCTCCTTGCATTCTCAGCTTTTCGCCGCCCTCCCTCCCATTCAGGCACATGTGTTCTGTCTTACTCCTGCTGACGTTCATTCCTCCTCTCTCTAATGCACGCCTCCACATCTCCAGGCTCTCCTCAACCTGCTCCCTACTCTCGCTACCGATCACAATGTCATCCGCGAACGTCATAGTCCACAATGACTCCTGCCTGATTTAATCTGTTTCACCTGTCCATCACCACTGCAAACAAGAAAGGGCTCAGAGCTGATCCTTGATGCAATCCCGCCTCTTTGAATGCCTTCGTCACGCCTACTACACACCTTACTACTGTCTGAACACATGTTTTTCAGCTAAC
>NC_137209.1:12655364-12662864 GCF_960531495.2 Zeus faber | reverse complement strand
TTTGAATTATAATTATTTAAATATAATTATTATTATAATTGTTATTCTATAATAATAATAATAATAATAATAATAATAATAATTCTTAACAAGAAAATAGATTTTTGGGGAAAATATAAATCGAATAAATATCATTATTATTATTATTATTATTATTATTATATTATTTCCCCAAAAAAGTACTTTTTCTATTTAGTGCATAATGTTATATAACGGCTGTTAAGATGATAATTTGATTCACGATCAATCAAATGGCCAATATCAATTTTTGATTTGACGATAGAGAGAGATGACGGCAACAAAAAAAAGAAGGGGAACAAAAAGATCAACAACATCAAACGAATAACGGTTGGAAACCCTAATATGAAGTGATCAATGGACATAAACGTCCAAATTGAACAGAAAACACGGACAAAGCGATGGAGTCATGGAGACACGGGGCAGGGGGCAAAACACAACGAGCCGCCGGTTCGATTCCCGCGGCTCAGTGGTCTGCGACGGCCGTCTCGATGGGGACGGCCGTCTCGATGGGGACGGCGGGGGAAGGAAAACCCCGGCGACAACGAAAAAACAATAGAAGGGAAAAGAAGAATCTATTTCTCTACGTCTGAATGGAAGTCCGCCGTCTCGTTTGGAAGCCGGGTAATTAGTTATTATGGGATGATTTCTTTAAAAAAAAAAAAACGGGCTTTCTTGAAGCTCAATTCCCGCCTAATGAGCTCGCGCGCACGCACGCACACACGCGCGCACACGCACGCACGCACGCACGCACGCACGCACGCACACACACACACACACGCACACGCACACGCACACACACACACACACACACACGGCCATCGATCCGGTGTGACTCTGCACCAGCCGGATGAAAGGCCCTCCGCCCCCGCTTGTGATTTATGGGACATCATCTTCATCAAACGGGCGTAGCGAGCCGGCTAGGAGGCTAACGCTAACACCCGCGCCCTCCCCCCGTGTTTGTTTTTCTCCCCCTTTTTTTTTGGGGGGGGGGGGTTTGATTTTTGCGGTCTCTCCGGTTGTTATCGACCGGCAACCCCCACCCGAACCCGCCCGCCCCCAGCCCCCCCGTCCGCCCAGAGCTTGCAATTGTTTTTTCGAAAACCCCGGGACCCGCCGGGACCCCGAGAGAGAGAGGGAGGGAGGCGGGGAATCAGGGTGCGACAGTGGAGTCGTGTGTGTGTGTGCGCGTGAGAGCCGCAGTGCCAGGAAACAAGGTGAACAACGTAGTAAAGTCTTTCAACCGCGTGGCATTGTTGTGGAAGGTAAACCAAAATGGCGGGTAAGGGGAAGGAAGGGTTGAAAAATCGGACTTCCACGCTTTCTGCTTCCTTGTTGCTTGTAGCATGGAGCTTTTATCGTTTAGCTTGTAGCATGTAGCTTGTAGCATTGAGCTTGTAGCTTTTAGCTTGTAGTGCGAAAAATGGCACAATGATTAAAAAAGTGACGAAAACAACACACAAAATACACCCGTAAGGACTTTGGGAGCTGGTTGGTTTGCATTTATTTCTGCCTGTTCCGCGGGTTTGAGGAGGGACGTTTGTGAGTGTGTGTCTGGTCTGATCTCACAGTGGCAGCCATGACGGTTATTGCCCTGCTCCTCCTCCCCTCGCCTCGCCGCACTTCTGATCTTTGCTTTTCTTCCCTTCTTCTCTCCTCCCTTCTCTCCTCGTCCCTTCTCCACTCTCTCCCCTCCTTCTCTCCCCCTCCTCTCTTCCTCCTCCTCCTCTCCTCCTTCTCTCTTCCTCCTCCTCTCCTCCTCCTGTCTCCTCTTCCCTTCTGTTGTTCTCTCCTCGCTTCTCTCGCCCGCTCGCTTCTTTTTCCTCTCCTCTTTCGCCTTCTTCCCCTTCCCTCTTGTCCTCTCTTCCCCGTGGCGTCTCTTCTCCTTTCTTCCCTTCCCCCTCTCCCCTCAGCTCTCTCCATCTTTCTTTCGTCTTCATATCTCTTTCTTTTTGTCTCCTCTGCCCCTTCCTCCAGGGCACTACAGGGCACTCCTCCTCCTCCTCCTCCTCCTCCTCCTCTCCTCTTCCTCTGCTCCTCCTCTTCCTCTCCTCCTCTTCCTCTCCTCCCCTCTCTCCTTTTCTCTATCTCTGTTCTCCCTGCGTGCTGGAGCTGCTGACAGGAGGGATGGAGGGGGCACGGAGGAGGAGGAGGAAGAGGAGGAGGAAGAAGAGACGGCCACTCTGCCGACACCTCGGGAAGCTGAGAAGCATGGGACACACACACACACACACACACACACACACACACACACACACACACACACACACACACACACACACACACACACACACACACACACACACACACACACACACACACACACACACACACACGTGTGTGTCTACAGTATGTGTTGCCAATGACACTGGTCCAAGCAAGGTGTGACATTGCCAGCAATAAAGTGTGTGTGCGTGTGCGTGTGTGTGTGTGTGTGTGTGTGTGTGTGTGTGTGTCTAAGAGCCAGTGCCCTATCACACACGTGCATGTGTTCACACGCCAATATAAGAGAGGAAAAAAAAATAAAATAAATAAAAATAAATAAATATATATATATATATATATATATATATATATATATATATATATATCTATACTGTATATATTCTATTCCGGGAAGGTGGTGTTGTGTGCGTCACGGCAGCAGCAGGTGGAGAAGAGGTGTTTGAGAGAGTGTCGGAGACGGCACCGCATCAAGGTGGAAACGCACCCAAATATAGACACCAGGGCGAAAATAATCAAGACCTATCGACGCGAGCGCACGCTCAACGCCCGCCTGCGGTTTGTTTCTGTCGGCTCGGTCGGAGGAAAAGGGAGGAGGGAAAAAAAAAAATCATTAGAGTGACACAGTTTTTATTTTGTTGTTGTTTTTTTTTTCTTCACAGTGTATTTCATGGAGGAGGCTTTGTTTTCGGTCAAAAAAAAAACCAAAAACAAAAAAAAAAAAAACATTTTTGGCAGCGCCGGAACCACCCGGGAAGAGAGGAACACCAACGTGGAGGGGAAAAAAGCCGCGGCGTTCGGATGGGGGGGGGGGGGGGACCTGCGGACGACGTTTCCTCGACTCTTTTTATTTGTTCTAACGACACAGCCGGGTCCCAAAAAAAGTCCCCGGGCGTGAGAGAAAAAAAAAAGGGGGTGGGGGGGGGGCAGGAAAAGGAAGGAAAAGAGCAACAATGGTGGACATTTGACACAGTTATTTCGCGCTGTCGCCCGGGTTCTGCGAATCATCGCGAACGGCCCTCTTTGAAAAACAAAGACCACAAAAAAAAAACCAAAACAAAAAAAAAACAAAAAACCCTCCGCCCGGTCATTATCTGCAATAAACACATAAATGACAGGAACAAAAAACTAAATGTTTTGAGCGTAGAAAAAAAACAAAACGGACCCACTTATCTTGGTTGGGACTGGCCGCTGGTCGGACCCCCCGAACCCCTACACCCTCTTACCCTGCCCCCGCCGCCCGACAAGCCCTCCCAGGTCCCCCAACCCTCCCCCAGGCCTCCACTCTGCTTACCGTCCTCCGTGGGCACGTAGACGTTGAGGTAGAGGCAGTCCTCGCTCTGGTTCTGGATGTAGCCCGCCGCCACGTCCAGGTTGTCGGTGAACCACACGGGCAGCATGATCTCGGGCAGCACGCCGTGCACGTTCTGCGGGCAGACGGGCGCGAACTGCGTGGCGTTGCGGATCTCCTGCCAGGAGCCCGGCGCCTCGGGCGGCTGGAAGCGGCGGTCGCCGATGGGCGCGGTGGCGTAGGGCACGCCCAGGTACTGCTCCACGGGGCCCAGGATCTCGTTGTTCAGGTCCTTCTTCACGCCGCGCAGCTTGCCGTAGTTGGTGGTGACCATCGGGTGCTTGGACGGGTCGGCGCGCTGGCCGGACGCCGGCGTGTGGAGGAGGAGCAGGAGCAGGGCCAGGCCCAGCGCGCACGCCAGGCACCCGTCCGTCATGGCGCGGCGGGGGCAGGGGCCCTCCGACAAGCCCCGCCCCCTCGGTTTAACCGCCGCGGTCGGGAGGAGGAGCATTGGCGCCGCCGTCGGTGCTCAGACTGACGCCCCTGTGTGCGTTCCGGGTCCGATGAACTGAAATGGAAAATACTTCCGTGTTTACCCCGATCTGGGCGCGGTAAGATTCCAACGCTGGCGCGTTCTACCGGCGGTTTAGGGTTGTAGATATAAAAAATTTTTTTTTTAAAAAGAGCCAAGACGGGTCAAAGCTGGGGGCTTCTCGCCTCGGCCTCGACTCAGGCCTCCCCGGGGGGCGGAGGAGATGGCGCGGGCGCGCTGGTGGGGTCGTGGGCGGGGGGGAGGGGTGAGGGGGGGTGGGTGGGTTGAGGGGGAGGTGTCCCTGGCCGACTTTTTTTTTTTTCTCCTTCTGTCGACGCCGCCTCGCTCAGTGCCGACGCTGTGCGAAGGCCCGGAGCGGTTCCCCAGCCGCGGCTCTGTTACGTTCCATCCTCATGGGGCGCCGTCTTACATCCGGGCCCCCCGGTCTGGGACGGGCGCGGCGCTGACCCCCGGAAACAAAAACGCCGAGGCGGCTCTGCAGAGGGGGAGGAGGAGGGGGAGGAGATTCGGAGTAAAAGAGAGAGAGAGAGAGAGAGAGAGAGGGAGGGGGGTAGAGAGAGAGAGAGAGAGGGAGAAGGATGGAGGCGACAGGGAGAGGGGGGGAGATAAGAGAGATTATAGCTTATCTGAGACGGACACATATTCCATTAAAACGTTGCTGGTGAAACATATTCCTCTAAACGGTTGCCAAGAAAAGGGAGGAAAGAAAAAGGAAAAAGGAAAAAGGAAAACCTTGAAACGATGCGGATGAAAGTAAGGGGGGGAAGGTACCGGAGTTAAGTCGTGGAAAACACGTCGGCGGGCGCCTCGGGTGCGCGCCGCCCCGATCCAGCTAATAAGGGGAATTTTGAAACGCAAACCGAAACCGACGAATTTGGCGCCCCGCGGTGACACCTCGGCCTTCGCGCCTGAGAAGCGCCGCTTTTCAAATCGCTGTCGGGGATACTTCCATTTGACTCCTTTGCTGTGATTTTTCTTTTACTGCCTTTTTAAAAAAAAAGTTTTTACATTGTTTCCTCCGATTTGGGAAGCCGCTTTGTAATTTGTGTTTTGAGATATAATTCAACTTTTTATTGTTATTATGTTTCTTATTGCTATTGTTCTTAATATTAGTATTATTGTTATTGTATTATTATACGTATATTATTCAAATAATATTATATATGGTCATTATTATTATTATTATTATTATTATTATTAATAATAATGATAACAATACTTATTATAATAATTATTTATTAATTATAATGATCATTATTATTATTATTATTAATATTATTATTATTATTATTATTATTATTAATAATAATAATAATAATAATAATAATAATAATAATAATTTATTATTATTATTATTATTATTATTATTATTATTATTATTATTGTTAAAATGAACCCTAACCCTATATGGCTGGACCTGTGTATTAAACAGGATTCTAATTTGAAACAAATTTTAACATAAACAAAATGTCCCCTTGCAGGATGTTCCGACAAATTCAGAATAGATATGTTCCTAACGACTAACTTCCCTGACGTTTCAATGGAAGGTGAGACTTAAGACCCTTAGACCAGTGTAAAAAGTCAGAAAAAAATATTCGATATATTATAAGAGCCATTTGAGACCGTTGATCACGTTCTTCAATAACCAAATCGTATTTTAAACGCCCCGACGGACCGGGCAGAAGCCGGCCGACGGTGCCTCCCAGCCCCGGGGGGCGTGCGGTTGAAAACCATCTTCCGTACGCCAGATTTCAGTGCAAATGACGTCAATATGTCATTTAAATGTGTGCGTTAATAAAATAATAAGAGGGCCGAATTCATTTCACAGATCTTTAACCTGTGTACTTAACACTCGCTTCAACTGAAACTCTTAAACTTGAAGAGTAAATTAATAACAAGAGTTAATTTAACTTGTAAATTAAATGTATATTTTGAGGCTGGTTATTAGGTTTTGTATTTACCTCTAATGTAGCACAGAGTTAACAATGAGAGTTTCAACATTTTTTCTCCGCCCTGGAACGCAAACAATTTTCTGATGCCCCAAAAATATATATTTAAATAATTCAACGAATATCATATCCTCAAGTCCTTCTACTCTGGAGCAGTGGAGAGCATCCTGACAGGCAACATCACTGCCTGGTTTGGGAACTGTACTGCCCAGGACAGGCGGGCCCTGCAGAGGGTGGTGCGTTCAGCTGGACGTACCACTGGAACTACCCTCCCCCCCTTGCAGGAGTTATACACCAGGAGGTGTAGTAGCAGAGCCCGTAGGATCATGAAGGATCCTCATCACCCCAACAATGGACTGTTTCAGCTGCTGCGGTCAGGCAAGCGCCTCCGCAGTCACGCAGCGAGAACAGAGAGACTGAGACGGAGTTTCTTCCCTCAAGCCATCAGAACTGTCAATGCTGAACTCACCAGGGGTCCTAACTGAGCCATGCACTAGGCTCCACTACCCACTGTACTGTATGTAGCATACTGTACCGCATACTGTGTCACTGTTCAGGGTTGTTCGTGATGCCGTATTGCTGCGCCGTACTGTTGTATACTGTGCTGTATTATCCCAAACACTACCTCACACTATTCACATTCACATGCCACTTTAATTCACATGCCACTTTAAATGCACATATCTGTATATACATAGCCATATTCCTTCAACCTATTCCATTTTATTTCAATTTATTTTTTATTGTATTTTATTCTATATATTTTTTATCTTATTCTATAAGTATTCCACTTACTGTATTACGTTTTAGGAGTCAGTTAGTCGGTCTATTAGAAAGGAATTTTCTACTTTTTATTTTATTTTATTTTTGTACTTTTTCCTAGGACTTATTGTGTGCTATCACCGGGTGCGTTGCATTACATTTCACTGCATATATGTATGGAAGTATGTATATGTATGTGACAAATAAAAATCTTGAATCTTGAATCTTGAATATACCTGCATCGATTAGTCGACTAATGGCTTGAACTGACGACTAATAGTCGAATCTGAAAATCTTAAGTCGGGGGCAAGTTTAATCGTCGCCCCGTACTTCCTGTGCAACGCCGATTGACCTCCTCGCCAACGGCGTGCACACGTGCCTGTCTCGAGCTGATAGTGTCGCTTCGCCCGCCCCCTCCGCCCGCTTCGCCTTAATCTGCCAGCGCCACCGCCGCCTCAATATTTACCGTTATTCATTTCCGATCGGCCTCGGCGACTCAGCCCCCGCCGAAAGTCGCGCCTCATCGCGGCGGGGGGTCGGGGCGTCAATAGCGACTATAGGCGGAGGGGGATTAGGACGGTCTGAGCCTTTCACTGCCCACCGGGGTCAGAGGTCAATGATGTGTGCCCGTAAGCCGCTTACAAGGGGCCTGGGTGTCTCCGACCCCGGAGGCCAAAGAAACACGCACGCACGCACGCACGCAC
>NC_137209.1:12610364-12652864 GCF_960531495.2 Zeus faber | reverse complement strand
TGCGTCCATCTTTTAGTGTGTGTCCATCTTTTAGTGGGCGTCCATCTTTTAGTGGGCGTCCATCTTTTAGTGTGCGTCCATCTTTTAGTGGGCGTCCATCTTTTAGTGTGTGTCCATCTTTTAGTGGGCGTCCATCTTTTAGTGGGCGTCCATCTTTTAGTGTGCGTCCATCTTTTAGTGGGCGTCCATCTTTTAGTGGGCGTCCATCTTTTAGTGTGTGTCCATCTTTTAGTGGGCGTCCATCTTTTAGTGGGCGCCCATCTTTTAGTGGGCGTCCATCTTTTAGTGGGCGTCCATCTTTTAGTGGGCGTCCATCTTTTAGTGTGTGTCCATCTTTTAGTGTACGTCCATCTTTTAGTGTGTGTCCATCTTTTAGTGTGTGTCCATCTTTTAGTGTGTGTTCATCTTTTGGAGTGTGTTCATCTTTTAGTGTGCGTCCATCTTTTAGTGTGTGTCCATCTTTTAGTGTGTGTCCATCTTTTGGAGTGTGTTCATCTTTTAGTGTGTGTTCATCTTTTGGAGTGTGTCCATCTTTTAGTGTGTGTTCATCTTTTAGTGTGTGTCCATCTTTTAGTGTGTGTCCATCTTTTAGTGTGTGTCCATCTTTTAGTGTGTGTTCATCTTTTGGAGTGTGTTCATCTTTTAGTGTGTGTTCATCTTTTAGTGTGTGTTCATCTTTTAGTGTGTGTTCATCTTTTAGTGTGTGTCCATCTTTTAGTGTGCGTCCATCTTTTAGTGTGTGTCCATCTTTTAGTGTGTGTCCATCTTTTAGTGTACGTCCATCTTTTAGTGTGTGTCCATCTTTTAGTGTGTGTCCATCTTTTAGTGTGTGTTCATCTTTTGGAGTGTGTTCATCTTTTAGTGTGTGTTCATCTTTTGGAGTGTGTTCATCTTTTAGTGTGTGTTCATCTTTAAGTGTGTGTTCATCTTTTAGTGTGTGTTCATCTTTTAGTGTGTGTCCATCTTTTAGTGTGTGTCCATCTTTTAGTGTGTGTTCATCTATTAGTGTGTGTTCATCTTTTTGTGTGTGTTCATCTATTAGTGTGTGTTCATCAATTAGTGTGTTCATCTTTTAGTGTGTCCATCTTTTAGTGCGTTCATCTTTTAGTGTGTTCATCTTCTTGGGTGTGTCCATCTTTTGGAGTGTGTTCATCTTTTAGTGTGTGTTCATCTTTTGGAGTGTGTTCATCTTTTAGTGTGTGTTCATCTTTAAGTGTGTGTTCATCTTTTAGTGTGTGTTCATCTTTTAGTGTGTGTTCATCTTTTAGTGTGTGTTCATCTATTAGTGTACGTCCATCTTTTAGTGTGTGTCCATCTTTTAGTGTGTGTCCATCTTTTAGTGTGTGTTCATCTTTTGGAGTGTGTTCATCTTTTAGTGTGTGTTCATCTTTTGGAGTGTGTTCATCTTTTAGTGTGTGTTCATCTTTTGGAGTGTGTTCATCTTTTAGTGTGTGTCCATCTTTAAGTGTGTGTTCATCTTTTAGTGTGTGTTCATCTTTTAGTGTGTGTTCATCTTTTAGTGTGTGTCCATCTTTTAGTGTGTGTCCATCTTTTAGTGTGTGTCCATCTTTTAGTGTGTGTTCATCTTTTAGTGTGTGTTCATCTATTAGTGTGTGTTCATCTTTTTGTGTGTGTTCATCTATTAGTGTGTGTTCATCAATTAGTGTGTTCATCTTTTAGTGTGTCCATCTTTTAGTGTGTTCATCTTTTAGTGTGTTCATCTTCTTGGGTGTGTCCATCTTTTGGAGTGTGTTCATCTTTTAGTGTGTTCATCGTTTTGTGTATGTCCATCTTTTAGTGTGTGTTCATCTTTTGAAGTGTGTTCATCTTTTAGTGTGTGTCCATCTTTTAGAGTGTGTCCATCTTTTAGAGTGTTCATCTTTTAGAGTGTGTCCATCTTTCAGTGTGTGTTCATCTCTTGGTGTGTGTTCATCGGTTCATTTGCGCGGGTTCCCCGCCGGCCCGTACAAACACTTGGGCACATTAATATGTCAAGGCTCTGCCGCCGTGACAGTCCTTCAACAAGCGCAGCTCGTCCCCGCCCCCCCCCCCCTCCTGCTCAATTAACACATGGAGCTTCAGGACGCGTGGAGAGGAAGGGAAAAGCCCAAACGCCTCTCACGTGCGGCACAGTACACACACCTGCGCGTTTTTTTAAATTTTATTTATTTTTTTATGCGGGCGTTCTTTGACCCCCTCAAAGCCCCCAAATCGTCAGAGAGAGAGAGGGGGGGGGGGCAGAGTAGCTGTCAGTCCACTTGTAGATAACAGGCTGCGTTGTGTTAGGGATGGTGGTTGGCGGCCATTGCCGTGGTTTTGACGGTTTCCGTGTCTGCTGGAGGGGGGGCGGTGTAGGGGTCTTTGTGCGGACGTGTGTGTGTGTGTGTGTGCGTGTGTGTGCGCGGTCGGGTTGGAGGGGGTAGCGGGGGGGGGGGGGTGGGTGTTTTTGCTCGGGCCCAGCGGAGCGCAAAATTGGAAACGAGACGGTCGTCAAGAGTTCAAAACAAATATTTAGGCGGGGGCCGTAATTTGCGAGAGCGTGCGGGGGAGGGGGGGGTTCATTTTTCCGGCACGGGTCAGCACCGCACCGCTGCGAAGCTCCGGGAGACAACGCAGGGGGCGCCGGGTGCTAATTATAGAGACAGTGGTAGATTAATCACAGCCTGACAGCGCTGCCTCACAGCCGCCGCCAATACACACACACACACACACACACACACACACACACACACACACACACACACACAGGAATTAGCACACATCTACAGGTGCAGACACATCTGCATACACAAGTGGCCATAAACACAGAACTAAGCCAGCATGTAGCCAGATACATAGGTTTGTACACACACAGACACACACACACACACACACACACACACACACACACACACACACACACACACACACACACACACACACACACACACACACACACACACGCACGCACGCACGCACGCACGCACACACACGCACACACACGCACACACACACACACACACACAAACTAGTGCTGGGTGATAAAATAAAACAATAAACGATAAATGTCACAATTATTTCTTTCCTCCATGTCGAAATCAACTAACGGCTCCCGCAGGTTTGCTCGTTGACAGAAGCGCCAGGGCGAGCGGCGACGGGACGGCCAATCAATTTGGGCGATCTGAAGCCGACCCTTCACCTCGAGCCAATTAGGCTTGTCGATACAGAAGGAAGCCCCGCCCCCTCCCCCGCCCGCCGTGGGCGGGCTGCGCCTGTGAACGCACCGGCGGCAGAGAGCGTCAACAGCGCCACATACATCAGTAGTTTGCTGTTTTTTGGGGGGATATTGAAGTTCCACCCAAAGCAGACGGTAAATATCCGCTGTGTAGGCCTTGCCATATTTTTGTTTTTTATCTTAAATTGTATTCAACTGAAATGTTAAATTAAATTAAATTGTTCAATGAAAGCAGCTCCGCTTGTTACTTCTTGTTCACTTTTTACTTACATTACGAGTGCTTTGAGATGTCCTTTAAATAAAAACAATGTTTCACGTTTCATTTTTCAGATTTTTTTTCCACCCTATATTTTCTTTGATATTTATCATGTTTAAAAATATAAATGCCAAACGCTAAATAAGTTTTGTTGGATAATTTACGAATGGAGATCAATGGAGATTTTTTCCTTTTTTAAGACTGATGTTCATTTCGCACAATTTCACTCCACCAGTTAATGTGTTTTTTTATTTTAATGCATTACAGCAAACAACCGTCTTCTTTCAAAAAAAAAAGGAGGAAAGCATTTAAACAGAAGTTGTGTTTTTGACGTAAATCGTGATAAATATTGTTACGGAATAGAATAAAACATTTCATTGTGGTCAACGTGATAAACTCTAAAAAGCCTCCCGCAGAGCGCTGGGCGTTTATGGTTGCCGCATTATCAGAAACCGGTGGCGGTAGAGAGAGAAGTAACGTGTGAAGCAGGACGTAGTAAAGGAAGAAGAACGCTCAACATTAAACATGGCTGCAGGCGGGGGCGTCGGGGCTTGTTTATGATTCGATTGGATTCAACTAATTGTCATTGCACAGAGTAAAAGCACTGAGGCAACGAAAATGCATTTCTCTGCATTTCACCATCCTAGTAACTGACGTAGCTATGAGCAGTGGGCTGCCATCCAGCGGCGCCCGGGGAGCAGGTAGGGGGTTAGGTGTCTTGCTCAAGGACACAACAGCACGCTACCGCGGAGGAATTGCCGTTCGTGGTGGTTAAACCGACAAAAGCGCGGAAAAGCCTGTCGGCCAGTTCCCTGCAGGGACAGGAGAGGGGGTTAGGACGGAATGTACCGCTCAGCATTTTAGAACAGAGGACTATTTTCTGAACTATGGAATGGAGAGCCACAACGTGTAGTTATTCTCCCTCGTCGCGGGATTCTCGAAAAATAAATTGCCTAAAAAAAACAAAAAACAAAGTACCTTTTATCTGTTAACTGAACTTTACAACGACCCTGTTCATTTAACAATAAAATCAGCGAACCTGAGTGAGGCGTTTGCCTAAAATGTTGGCCCTCTGCGTCAAAAAGGGACTTGTGTTGTGGATCAATGTTGTCCGACGTATCAGTACGACAAGACGCTGACGTCTTTTGCGGCGCGCCCCGCCCTACGCCCTGGCACTTGCAGCAAACATAAACCAGGCGCAAGTCTTGCCTGTCAGGTGAAAGACTTTGGACACTTTCTCTCTTAAAGAGGCGGAGAGCTGCTCCTGAAATACACTTGATTCTGGGCTACAGCTCTCCCGCGATCCCTCTCTGTATGCGTCTGTCTCTATGTCGGTCGGTCAATTTCCTGTGTGTGGAGCGTGGAGGTCCGGCTATGTGAGACTAGGAGGGATCGGGTAAGGAGTCAAAAGTCCACAAGGTTTACTCCAAAACAAGGGGCAGGGGGTCAAAACCAGGGGATCAGTCAGGGCAGGCAAACTTATCCGGCAGAAAATCCGGGTCCGGGGTGAAGGGAAGGGACCAGATGAAAAAAAAAAAAACCCACGAAAACTATAAGTAAAGTGTAAATACTGGGAGATCGGGGAGGATTCGTGACAGCATGCCATAAATATTTCAGATTTTACCGTCCTCTCTGCAGCTTTGACCTTGGAATAGTCAAAGCCTCCCTTTTTGCAGATGGGGCCAGAAACCTCACCCCACTTCCCGTCGTCCAGCGCTTCAGGGGGCTGGAGGCGGGGGCGCCTCTTTGTATAGTACAGGGTACGGGTGGCGGCAGATGGCATAGGACACCGGGCAGGCTGGCTCATTAGGAATGTGGAGGCGGGCAGGGGACCCCTCGGCGACGGTTACACGCTGACCATGGGAGTGAACAGCCAGGTGAGGGCTCCCCGGTGATATGTTTTTTTGGGTATTTTTTTTTTCGTTTTTATTTTGGTTGCTGAGAGAAGCTGAGGGTGGGTGGCTGGGGTCAACTGGTGCCACCTTAGAAAAGCAGCAATTACATTCGCAAAACAAAACAAAACAATAATATTGTTGGCTAGGGAGATAAACGAGATAGAGAGACAGCCCCACCCGGTCGCAATTACACACTTGTGACACCGGGTCTTTGTCCCAAACAGGGACAATGGGACTACTGGGGGGGGGGATTCTCCAAACTCTCATTCTCGTTCACATTCATCACAGCGATGAGCTCGGCCGCTAGGGACTTGCCAAAACAGAGAAATGATCGTTTCAAAACAGTAAGTTGAAATGAATTGACTGACACTCTTGATCAATGACCTCAGAGCTCTGAATTTTCCTTCCGCGCGTTATTCGAAACTCCAGCAAGCTGTTTTTGTACAAATATGCAAGACCGACAGAAGTCATGGGGCAAACTCTGTATCGCAAGCTGCCGTCCGGGCTCACCCGCCTGAGTTTTTTGCGATGGGGCGTAGGGCAAACGCAGCCGGGGGGGACCCTGATCCCGGCTGGGATTGGACGAGCCAGATCATTTCTGTTGCGTGCCAAACACGGGGCAGATTTAAAAACAAACCAAAACAAAAGAGGAAGCCAGGACGTGGCTGGATTAGGGGGGTTAAACCAAGGGCAAACAAGGGGACGTTGGATGACCGCGGCAGTGAAATGCGCACGCGACCGAGTGTGACTGTGTTTTAATGGGGCGGATAAATGACGCCGACGGGGAGGAAGAAACTGGCACCGTGGCAGAATCGGGAGTGCTTTTGGTGTGTGTGTGTGTGTGTGTGTGTGTGTGTGTGTGTGTGTGGTGGTGGTGGGGGGCGATAAGGAGGCCAAATGGGGTTAATGCGTGACACCGTTTCCCTCGCAACTGGGGTAAAGCCCGAGCTAATGACTGCTGGCCTGCGAGGCCGCGGCTGACAGCTCCTCACTTAACAAGGCGCGCGGGGCGGCGGCTCGGCTCAGAGCGCCCGACGTGGCGGTGCAGAGTCTGCGGGAAAACACCTGCCGAGGACCGCAGGAGATCTGCTGCTGATGGAAGTGAATGGAAAAAAATATAGATCACTCGTACACTAATATACTTTACGACACAAGTTAGGAGCACACTTGTTCCGTATTTGAGACAGTACAGTTTACAACGGTGTAGACAGTTTGGGACGGTGTTGCAGTGTTATTACAGTGTTATTACAGAATAACACTGCAATAACAATCCATACCGTTGTTATTATTATTATTATTATTATTATTATACAGAGACTGTACAGTATGTTCTCTACTTTTTTGGCTCAGCATTCTGTTTGTTTACGCTACTTTTCTGTTTGCATGACAATGATAACCATGACCAAAACAAATTGCTCATGCATGAAAATGTACTTGGCCCGATGGAGGGAGCCTGGTTCTGAAACATAACCGACGCAAATATTTGTGATTCAAATTCTAAAACGTCGTATTTCCATGAGCGGAAATTCCCATCTGCGGTCGAAATTGCTATACGCTCTAAAACACACACACACACACACACACACACACATACACGCGCAGCGCGCACACACACACACACACACACACAAAAAGCCCTGCAACATAACTGCGATGAGCGGTACTTTAATAATAATGTATTATTTGATTCATTTTTTATTAATCTTTCTGGACAGCTGAGGACATGTGCCAGTGCCACAGCAAATCATGAACTCTGAGAGAGAGAGAGAGAGAGAGAGAGAGAGAGAGAGAGAGAGAGAGAGAGAGAGAGAGAGAAAGAGAGAGAGAGGGCGAGAGAGAGAGAGAGAGAGAGAGAGAGAGAGGGAGAGGGAGATTGGTCGTACCTGACAGATGGCCCGTGCGACACACACTCGCAAGCAAAGCTGCAGCGTCATCGCCGCAAGGGATTGTGGGTGAGAGGCTTTCCCTGTGCACAGGAACTGTTTCTGTTGATTTTCTCTTTTCATTTTTTTTTCCTGCCGTTTCCGTCCTCCTCTGCTCCCCCTTTTCTCGAGTCTATTTTTAGCCCTCCCCTGCCCTCCAATTAATTTGGCTCAACGTGCTCCGCGAACGGTGGGATTCGGCTAAATCGAAATGCTGCCGAGCCCAAGGTTGTGCGAGGGAATATCCAATGAAAAAAGCGAGCGCGGCGACAGAGAAAGTGCACAGATAGTGATCAGCGTTATCAATAACCAGTTTCTCTCTCAGACAGACACACACACACACACACACACACACACACACACACACACACACATAATCTCCTTCTCCATCCCTGGTTACACTTCTTCCTCTGCACCATCCATCCCACCATCCCTTGCTCGCTTCCTGATATCTATTAGCGTCTCCAATGAATATTCATCCGACCCTTTAATCTATAGCTCAGCTCATCTGGAGTTGTGTTTGTTTTACATTTGTGTGTGTGTGTGTGTGTGCGTGCGTGCGTGTGTGTGTGTGAAGAGGATGCTCTCATAAATATACATGGTCAGCACTAATATGGTGTGTATACAACGTGTGTGCGTGTGTGTGTGTACATGCATGTGAGTGTGCGTGTGTGTGCGTGCGTGTGTGTGTGTGTGTGTGTCTGTGTGTATCGCTATGTCAGTTTGTGTTATCAGTGTTTACAAATGCATGTGTGTTTGGAGTGTGTAACTGTATGGATGTGTATGTGGCTTTGCTGTTTACTGTATCGGTGTGTGTTTGTGAACGCATATCTAAGTATGGGTATGGTAATGCTTGTGTGCATGTGTGTGTGTGTGTGTGTTTTACTATACTTGCGAGGACCAATTTTATGTAGTTCCGATGTGCACCAGGAACATGGGTAGTGTATTTCCTCAGACATCACTTTGATACCAGTGTAAGAATGAGTGTGTGTGTGTGTGTGTGTGTGTGTGTGTGTGTGTGTGTGTGTGTGTGTGTGTGTGTGTGTGTGTGTTTGTCTGTCTGTCTCACAGAGCCCTGAAGATGCCAGTGTCTTCCTCATGTCACTGGGACTGACTGACTGAATGAGGTCTTCTGCTTTGGTCAGATGTAGCATTCACACACACAAACACACCTACACACACACACACACACACACACACACACACACACACACACACACACACACACACACACACACACACACACAATCCTAACACAACACTACTGCTGTGTCCCACCAGCCTCCGCTGGGCTGACGCCATTACTGTGGGCATCAGAAAAAAATGTCTCCCGTCCATCCTCTCCTCTCTCCCTTCTGGCTTTCTTCTTTCCTTCCTCTCTTCCTCTCCCGCCGTCTCTGCCATATGACAGCTATCAGCTACACTGGTTTCCTTCTCTTCCATCACTTTCGCTCTCCCCTCCAACCCCCCCCTCCCGCTGCCTCCATCTTCACATCGAGGAGTGTGTGTGAGTGTGTGTGTGTGTGTGTGTGTGTGCGCGAGACGAAGGTGTGTTTTAGGCGTCACAGCAGAGCAGTGCAGCAGAGAAGGGGTTGAAGACCGCCCCCTCCTCTCTCTCTCTCTCTCTCTCTCTCTCTCTCTCTCTCTCTCTCTCTCCCTCTCCATCTCCACATCTGAGGGTTCACTGGGCCTCTGGCCCCTTGAGCTTGGGAGGAAATAATGAGATTGGAGTGGAGAGTGGCAGCTCCACCTCTGAGGGCAGGGTGACTGCCGTCAATGGGTTGATGGAGGTTGGCGGTGTGTGTGTGTGTGTGTGTGTGTGTGTGTGTGTGTGTGTGTGTGTGTGTGTGTGTGTGTGTGTGTGTGTGTGTGTGTGTGTGTGTGTGTGTGTGTGTGTGTGTGTGTGTGATGGAGACCAACCAGATGCAGTGAAGAAAGGAAAAGAAAACAGAAAAAAAGTAAGTTACTCCTTTTTTTCCTCCCCCACGTTCCCTCGCCCCAGCTCACCCAGCTCCCCCTCTCTTTCCTCAAGTCGGCGGAACGATAAACGAAGAAGACAGCCGTGGCTTGTTTGATCCTCTCTGCCGTCCTGCGCCGTAATTCGAGCGGGGTTGAAGTGTGTGTGTGTGTGTGTGTGAGATTGTGTGGGTCTGTGTGTGTACACTTGTGTGTGGTCATGACAATGGACCACGTTTTTAATGGGAGGACGCAAAGCCAGACGCCGCAGGGATGCGGTGTGAACCCTCCTGCCTTAAATCCTCTTGTTAAAAAAAACTGCTCTCCCCCTCGTCATCCCTTTCTGGGGGGCAGAGGGATTCTCGCTGAGATACTCAATATCCCCGACTCCCCCTCCCAAACCTCCAGCCGCGCGTCTGCCGCTGCGGGCCTCCTTGGCAGTGCGGCGGGAGGCAGCCGCAGCGCTGCGATCACAGCAAGATGACAGATATCCTCCCTGCTCGCCATAACTCTCCGGCGGTGGCGGCGAACAACGGCGATGGCCCATTAGCGCCTGAAGAGGGCGCCGTCAATAACGCATCGGACTCCCATGGGGGGCGGAAGGGGGGGGGGGGGGGCGTTTCATTTTTTTAGGCGGAGCGAAATGATGTCGCTGCCTTGTGTCAACTTAGCTCGGCCAATTATTCCCCAAGCTCATACAACCTCCGAGCCCCCGACGCTTAGTCCTCCGCGTCACGCCAAATTGTGATTGAACCGCGGCGAGCGTTTTATTCCCTAATGTACCAGAATGCTCCAAAAACCGTGTTTGTCCTTTCTGGAAGGCGCCAGGTTTGGAGTGTCGGGCTACTTTCCGCCGGTACCTCCAACAGGACACAGCGCCACATGCGAGAGCAAAAACGCCAACCGTTTGGGGAGTGATCCCGGATTACGGCCTCCGTCTGCTGAAACTCTAATTAATTACCGTGGCCAATAATTACGAAGGCCGGGCACTGGTGAGCAGTTGCTGGGCAAAATTAAGTCTCCGGCACTCTTGAGCAGAGCCCTGTCGGCCCTTCCACTGTGCCACCCACGCACCTGCTCCCAGATATTGGCCAAAAAAAATTCCTTTGTGTGTGTGTGTATGTGTTTGTGTGTGTGTGTGTGTGTGTGTGTGTGTGTGTGTGTGTGTGTGTGTGTGTGTGTGTGTGCGCGCGCGCGTGTGCGTGCCTGCGTGTGTGTGAAGGCAAGAGAGCTGCTTCACTTGGTCCTGCAGTACGGTTATATAAAAACGGGGCAAGAGAAGCAGCGACAGGGTGGTTTTCACAAAGCAACTCCTCTGCGCCCTGCATTGTGTCGCTGCAAGTCAGACATTTGTTACACTGCAGACTGGTACAGAAGTACAGAAACACATACAGACACACAGAATGGACTGCATACACCCTGCATACACAGAATTGGCAATGTATGCTTTTCCCTACAGTACATCATTCAATATTCACATTTGAACTATGCATGCCCCATTTGCCACCATTGTACAGTATTATGAACAGTACATTTTTTCCCATACCAGGCACTGGCCTCAAATGCAGACGCTGATACTGTACGTCTGAGTGCGCACGGCCGCTGAGCAGCGCCGACACACGTGAAAACATAACCGGCGGATGAATTCCCCCGGACAGATGTTCCAGAGGCACGCGCGCCCAGGTATGCTTTCAGCTCCACGCAGCGACCTGTACACAAGGGCATGTGCAGCTACCTTGTCAGAACACGTGTAAATTCATCGCCGTTTCCAAAAGTATAATGCTGTTTGGAATGTGTCCTGAACGAACCCATACCGTGGATCTAATTAGAACTTGAGGTGAGGACATCATTTTCTTCGAACCGCACCGCGACCCCAATTAAAGCGACATCTGTCCCTTTGTACGGATCAAAACAGTGTTCTTTTCCATGACAATGTTATTGATGAAGAAATGACGTTCGGGTTGAAAAACATGCCTATTTTAACCAGAAGGTTATTTTATGTGCCACCCTTGTCATTAACAAGTCGTAGCCTTAAACATATTTGCTTGATTTGCGCAAGTGACACATCGAATTGAAGCTCTGATTCTTCACTTTCAAATGGTGCAGAAAAAAAAGAAAAAAAGTCAAAAGCCACCAACTGCACCTCCGGTCGGCCGTGGCTCACATATTTACTTATGCGTCTTTTTCACTGGTTTCCAACAAGTACCGTTTCTGACTCCAGTCTGCCGTTTAGATCATCTGAAGTGTGTTGGTCTCTTGAGGGCAAAGATTTGCCAAAGTCAACAAAGTCCAAAAAGTGCTGTTGCTGTGGTGTTAACATTGAGCGCGGGCTTCAGCGCCACACTTTAAATGTACCCCGCGCAGCCAATGCCAAACAGCGCCGCGAGCCAAAAATGGTTTGAGTGAATCAAATTGCACTAAAACACTCTCCTCTTTCGCACCCCCCCTTCTCCGCCACCCCCACCAGACGCTCTCATTCCCCGCCCTGTGCTGGGCTGCCGCCCCGCGACCTCACCGGGGGGTCCTCGCAGGCATCTGGCAACGCTCGCTGGTGGGCGGGAGTGCGGTGGTCCTCATTTGCATATCACTCATCCGCTGCGCTCCGAGGCACCAGGGCGCCCGTTTGTTTTCGCCAAATTAGGAGCTTTCTTTTTCTTCTCCCCCCCCCCCCCCCTCACCCTTCCTCTGGCTGTCTAAATTTGGGCCGTGGTCTTCGTTATCTAAAGCTGTTAACATGACGTGCCATATGGGGTGCGGGGGAGGGCGGGGCGAGAGACACCGACTTAGAAGCCGGGAGAGAGACAGAGAGAGAGAGAGGCATTTGGTGCACTCTGTGGATGCTACTGCGCAGTAATGTAAATAATTGGTCAATGGTTGGTTAGTTACAGTGTTTAAACGGACTGCCCTCCCCATCAATTGTGTCTGGGTGTTTGTGTGAGTGTTTGTTCCCCTCCCCGCCCCCTCGCATATGGCCGCCTTCTGCTCCACACAATTGCGCCAGGCCTCGCTACCATGATTGAGTTAATCATGAATTTGTACGGCATGGCAAACAAGACAGGTCCATTCAGCAAGTGTCGAAATGTAAATACTTCATCGCGGAGGCCAAAATTAAATGAGGTTTTTTTTCTGACGTCGAGGGCAGCCAGATAGAGTTGGGAGAACAAAGCACAAACCCAAAGCGGAACACAAGCAGGCTCGCGAGGAATACATAGTGTCACCTTTGGAAAAGTGTCCTCGCTGAAAATACACAAACCGTCTAAGATTCCGCTGAATTTGTCAATCAAATACCAACGATCTGCCAATAAGTAGCGTGTTACCGCAAAGATTTTAATGGCTGTTGGTTCATATCCATATCCATAGCCAATGTGAAAGAAGACCAAGTGAAACTACGAATCCGGGAGTTGGGAAAGGTGGCGCTCGAATTCACGCCTCCCCCGCGGCTGCTCATCAAGGAGGACAGAGTAATTTAAAGGAAAAACCTGGTTAAGTAAAGGTTAGAGGGAAAATGAGCTAGCACCTAATTAGGACCTTCTATACTTAAGCCCATGGTAATTAATGTATGACAAGACTTTAATTAGCAATCAGGCTAGCTCTCATTAGCCACTGTCATTTATGCCCAACTGTAGCAATATATTAATCTGCGGTGGCGCTTGAATTGTGAGTTTGTTTTACTATACTCGTGAGGACCGGTCTCCGGACAATTTGGACTATTATTTGGGGTAAAAAGTGCACCAGAAACGTGGGTCCTCACTTACTAGTTGTATTTACCCGGGCCTCACTTTAGCTGCTTCCCCGCATGAACTGTGGATGTGAACAATGAACAATGAACAATGTCCAAATAATCAGTTCCGGACAACGTCCAGAGTTGAACTTTTACACGTGTAGCACACGTTTGGTTTAGACGAGGAGGCAGAGCCTGGGTAGAGCGTGCAGGAGGAAGGACGTGACGCAATGGCGCAGCAGAGCTTTAGCACACCCAAGATGGCGGTTCGAGGCTACAGACTTATCTTGACATTCATACACCATGTATTTGGATGTAATATAAACGGAAGAGTGGAAAGGAATAGCAGTATGCAGCAGCTACGCTCCGTGCGCGAAGATCGTTAGGAAGTGAATAACTGTTGCCTGACAGAGACGTCATCAGCAAGCGACACGCCCACACGCTTGCTGTGAATGCTCCGGACAATCACCAGCTCTGTTCACACATGCCGCTCAATCGGACATTACCCGGACTTTGTATGAGGGAGCTGGCTGGGTAAATTCCGGGTAATGTCCAAATGATTTAGGCATTTGCGTTCACACATACAGCTCCGCTGGGTAATGTCCGGTTAATTTCAGGGTTGCAGTGCGTGTGTGAAAGAAGCTTTTGATACCAGTACAAGAATGTGTGCGTGTGTGTTTGTTTTACTGTTTTACTGTGTTTACTGTAGTTGTGAGGACCGGTCTTCAAATGGACAATTTTTTGGTTTAGAAGTGCACCAGAAACATGGGTCCTCACTTACTCAGTTTAATTACCTGGGCCTCACTTTGATACAAGTACAAGAATGTGTGTGTGTGTGTGTGTGTGTGTGTGTGTGTGTGTGTGTGTGTGTGTGTGTGTGTGTGTGTGTGTGTGTGCATGAGCCCCTGGGGATGTACTGTACTGTATGTATTGATGCCTGTGTATGTGTGTGATAATTAGAACCCTTATTAAGATGCAATGACGTTAGCCGGGTCAAAGAAAAAACAGTTTTTCTTTTTAACGGACATGTGTGTGATTTGTGCGTGTGTGCGTGTGTGTGTGTGTGTGTGTGTGTGTGTGTGTGTGTAGTGTGTGCGCGTAAGTGCATGTGTCAGCCGCAAGAAGCATGACAGACCCGCGCTGAGAATAATTAACTCCGGTGACCCAGTCGCCACAGTGACAGAGGGACTGCTGTGACTGGGAGGCCTGTCAAATGGACTGGCCATCACACTCTACAGGTGGCATACGCACACACACACACACCAATAAAAAAAGGTGCAAACACACAGGCAGTAATTGTAGACACTTCTAAATAGTGTATAGAAACACACACTAACCACGCGTGCACATACATAGACACGCACACGCGCACACACACACACACACACACACACACACACACACACACACACACAGGAACTGTTTGGTTGTTATATACTGTATAATAATTAACATATTCACAATGTTCTGACTCCATAGGAGATCACACCTTTAGAAATGCCACCGCTCTTTGCACAGCGTCTATGCCACACACGCACAAGCACACGCACACACACACACACACACACACACACACACACACACACACACACACACACACACACACACACACACACACACACACACACACAGGTGTATATCAATGCTTAGTACACTTTGCACTTGCTTGTTCACACCGTGCTGCAGCAACACCGCACCCACCTGGACTTATTCGCACAAGCACACATACGCACGCACACACGCACACATGCACGCATGCACGCCCACACACAAGCACAGACACAAGCACACAGGCATATGGCAAGAAACTGGCTGTTCGTTAACACCCCTGACATCTCTGACAAATTGACTCCTTTATGTGAGCAGAAGTGTGCGGCAGGAAGGGGAGGGGGGGAGTGGGGGATAATGAACGGAAGGAGGGAGGGAGGGAAGGAGGGATTAAAGGTTAGAAGGAGAGATGGAGAGGCAGCGGGTCTCTCTCTCTCTCTCTCTCTCTCTCTCTCTCTCTCTCTCTCTCTCTCTCTCTCTCTCTCTCTCTCTCTCTCTCTCTCTCTCTCTCTCTCTCTCTCTCTCTCTCTGTGACATTGTGTGAGGGGCGGAGCCGGAAGACAAGGAACGAAGAGAGAGCGGGAGAAGGAGGGAGGAGGAGGAGGCGAGAGGGACGGAGGACAGGGGAAAATGAAGGACGGATAGGGGAAGAGGAGGAGGATGAGGATAGGTGTCAGCCAGACGGATAGCGTAGGAATAGAGAGGCTGATGGGTGGATGCCTGGTTGGGGGGATGGAGGGAGGGGCAAAAAAAAAAAAAAAAAAAAATGGGAGGGATGGCAATGTAAAGGGCCGCGTGGTGCGCCCGTCCCAAACAATGTTTACCCACCGTTTAGGACATGATCTGCAGATCTGCCGTCTGCTTTTTGGCAGACGCCAGAACTCGATCTTTTAATTCCAAACACGCCTCAAGGTGTATTCGGCTGATTTTAGCTCCGCGCTTGATCATTAGAACAGGGTTTTTTTTTTTTGTTTGTTTTTGGGTTTTTTTCAACGTTCTTTTTTGAAACATCCGAGCGTTTGATTTTGGACTTTTTTTGTATTCGCATCAGTTGAAAGTGATAAGCGAGCGTTTGTATCGTGACCGCGTGGCTTAAAAACGCAAATATACAGGGGGGAAAAAGGCGGCGGCGAGGGCAAAAAAAAAGGCAAGAAACTGGATGACAGATGGAACGGCGGCACGCCTCCTTGAATAATTCCTCCCTTTCAGCGGGAGACATGATTCACATCCAGCGTAAAGTGGTGAATGAGCTGCCGTCAAGAGACGCATCGACGGCATTATTGGAGCCGAGCCATCGGTGAAAAAGCGTGTCGGGAAACTGGGAAAGGAGCAGTTTGAGTAGAGAATGTATTTAAGTCTCCCGCTTCTGGAGTCTCTTCAAGTATAATGTTTTTTCAATCAATGTTTCGAACGATCGGGACGAAACGCCGGCCCGTCGGTCTTCTTCTCAGGCCGGGGTTGTAGTTTGGCCGCCGTCGAAGTTCAAAATCTGAGCAATATCCAGAAGCAGAAAAGATGAAAAACCGAGGACGTCCTTAACCCCGGCGGTGTCAACACATACGTTAAAGACTGTCCTAACACTCGCGGTTTTCAAGGACGAGCCGCTTTGATCGCACATCTTTTTTTTTTTTTCTTTTTTTTTTACTATTTTTCGCCATATCGGTTTTGACGCGCCTTTACCTCAATTTTACTCTGACGCTCATAATTCATTCATTTAATTTCCGTATAATAAAAGCTTTGAGATCCAAGATTTAATGTTTCGCTCTTTAACAACGGAAGTCCGCCCCTTCTATTTGCTCCCTCCCCCGGTGAAGAGAGACATTATTTTTACCGTCGACCCGCCTGGTCGTCTTTTGGGAGGAAAAATTCCATCTTCGGGTTCTCTTGAAAGTCTCCCACGTTGGCCGCCCACTTTTATTCATGGTAATGAATTCAAGTTGGATATACCGTACTGTACGTAGGCTCCATTTCTGAAATTCGCCTGTTGTAAAAACAGTAGAGCGGCAGTCGCAATAACTGTCAATAACTTACTGCAATCTCGCACAAATTATTCACGCAAACACGGGTAATGAGTCTCCGACAAGGGGAGTTAAAAAAAAAAACACCAAAAAACCCCACAATAAAACGTGGGTGAAGACGCCGTTCCCCGGGAAAAATGAAGGAATGAGAGATCGGCAAAGTGGAGAAAACCTGCAGGATTCAGTTGTTGAATACAATTACGTTACCGGCGGCGGGCGTTGCATTTCTCCCTAAATGGAGTCTAAATTGGTTTTGGCGAGCGCATCGAGCGAGAGAGGAAGAGAGAGGGAGAGAGAGGGAGAGAGAGGGAGAGAGAGGGAGAGAGAGGGAGAACGCGTTGACTCGGAAAGGGCGAAGATGAGCCAAACTCGTGAGTTGTATTCGGGAGTCGACAATCGGGCGTTATGCGTTGGTATTTAAGGAGCTGATTGCGATGCTCCTTAAATACCACCTAAATCTACAGGTAAATATTGGAAGTCTTTTTCGCATCAGCGTACGCGCAAATGCATTTTTTATATTTTCTGGGGGGAATTCGTACAATTTCTACTTATTTCTACATATTCTATTTTCCCTGCACCCCCTGAGGCAACGGAAAATAACCACCCTACATCCTTCCCTCCACCGTCGTACTGCCCCAGCCTCCCCTTGTTGCTCCACCTTTTTCTTTTAATCACATCAACCACATTAAAGATCACCCTCACTCCAAACAGACAACCCCTCGCGTTCCTTTATTCATCTCTCTCTCTCTCTCTCTCTCTCTCTCTCTCTCTCTCTCTCTCTCTCTCTCTCTCTCTCTGATGAAGAAGCAGAGCTTGGAGGGGGTTCAACTGGGGTAGCGTTTGACATTTCCAATTTGTTTGAGCCGTTTCTCCTTCCTTCCTCCCGCCCCCCCACCACCCACTTCCCGGCTCGTAGGCCTTGGGGCTGTTTGGCAATGGCCGGTCAAGGTGCCGCCGGCTTGCGGCGGCCATGTTTGTTTGCGGGGGCCCGGGCTATATTGCTGATTCTGTTTGATATCTGAGGCTGGACTCTTATCAGTTTGGCAGGCGCGGCACCGCGGTTTGCTCTGATATCTTTAAAGGCAAGGCAGGGTTTGGGGGGCGGCTGTCAACGGCTCCTCGCTGCTTCCTCTCTTTCTCGCACTCTCTCTCACTGCCTCGTTCGCCCGCTATCTCCCTTCCTCCTCGTGAGCGGATCAAAAAGAGGGTGGTCGAGGCCCGATTGTAATAACGTCCACAGCCCTCTGCGTGTGTCGGAGCGATATTGGGAAAGATGTAGTCATCTGTGTACCGCGTGAGCTCGGAGGCGTCACGGCCGCAGGTTCACCCTCTCTTTCATTGTCAGAGTCAATGTTCGGCCGCGTCGCTCCGTCAGGCGGGCGATACGTTTGGAAATAAAAGAAAAACGTTGGATTTTTCGTTCACCAGGAAGTACTAGGTCAGCGCGCCTTGATTCCTCCGTAGCGTGAGCGTAGGTGTTTATCAAGGGACGCGCCGAAAAGCCGAAAAGCCGCTGCCGATACCGAGGGTTGTATTGGTTTTATTTTTATACAGCGGTCGTTGTGCGGCGTACAACTTTAGCGCCTGGATGAGTGAACTCAAAAGGTGCGTCCGTGCATGGCCGGCTGCAGGAACGCCAACGACGGCAGCCTGCGCGGCGTGGCGCTAAGCGGGGCACGCGGCGCCCGCGGCGGATGGTCGGAGCCGGGCGCGGATGACGGAGCCTGTCACCGTCAAGTGTATGGCCTTGTGGTTATGACAGCGGAACCCTGCGGGAGGGACAGGACGGAGGATTTGTGCGACCTTTCAGGCGCTTCATCTGCTGCATCCATAGGGGATTGTAGTTTGCTATGAATTTATGCACCCTTCTCCCGACATTTTTCGCCATGGAATTACACATAACACTCACATCAAGGGACGACAGTTCAAACCATTATTTTGTAAAAAAAAAAAAAATAATAATAATTTTGTTTATTTTGTAAAAAAAACAACTATATTTTTACTATATACTCTATAAACTTTACTGCACATACTTGTATATACAAATAGCCTATCCCATATACATAACTCTATCCCCTTCACTTCTATTTTGTACCGCCACTCTGTATTTCCCTTTTAAGTCTTATTTTATTTTTATTTTATTGTTATTTATATTATTCTATTGACTAACGTGACATCACGTTTTAGGAATCAGTTAGTTGCTAGGTAGGAATTAGGTTAACTATTATGTTCGGTTTAGTCACTATTGTGCATAATCTCCGGGTGCGTTGCAAAGACATTTCACTGCATATATGTATGAACGTATGTATATGCATGTGACGAATAAACATCTTGAATCTTGAATCTTGAATCTTGAAATACATATACACCATACTGTACAAAAGTTTTGGGCCCAGATGTTTCAACATTTGTCTTTATGTTTTCTGTATTTGTGTGTCAACATGTCTGGAGCATGACAACAGCCCCAACCATACGGCCAGAGTCACGAAGAACTATCTCCAGTGAAAGGAACAAGGAGTCCCGCAACAGATGGTACGGCCCCCACAGAGCCCTGATCTCAGACTCAACATCATCCAGCCAGTCTGGGATTACAGGAAGAGACGGAAGCACCTGGGAGCTGAGCCTAAATCCACAGAAGAACTGCGGCAAGTTCTCCAAGACGTGTGGAATGACCTACCTGGCGAGTTCCTTAAAAAAAAAAAAAAAAGTGAGGGGCGAATTCACAAAGAAATGGATCGCGGCCGCAAATAGCACCATGAAATACGCGTCAGCTGCGCCCGCTACCTGCGCCGCCACAGCGTCCGATTCACAAAAAAGATATTGCGCTAGTGAAAGTGACAGCGCAGGCACGGCCATAAAGTTTTGCCGCTGAGAGCAATTTGCCCTTGTTTTGCATCCGATCGCAATAATCCATGTGGCAAAGTAAATGAGGGCCATAAGCCTGCTTCGCCTCAGGTAATAAAATGGTCTGGCACCGGCCCCCCGATGTCCCCAATAATCCCAATGTTTAACTTTACAGGTACATATGCTATGAACACGCAGGGAGCCGATCGGCACCACTGCCTTCATCTTTGGTCGCACAATTACCACCTGGTCCCTACAGACGGCAATAGCTTCACTCTAACTGTGCGTGGCTATTAGCACCATTTGGACGTTTTTTTTTTTTTGCAACAAGGCTCATTTGCATAGATAGGGGCCAACTTTGTCAGTTATCTGCGTCGGTTTAGCGGCTGCAAAAGCCTCCTTTTGTGAATTTGCCCCTGAGTGCAGGTGTACCAAGGAGAATCGGTGCTGTTTTTAAAGGCAAAGGGCGGTCACGCCAAATATTGATTTGATCAAGGTTTTTTCTGTCTACCGCAATTTGTGTGTCGTTAACTGATATAAATAAGAACTACTCATGGCATTATGTTTGAAAGCATCCTCACTTTACATCATTTTTTTCACAAATGATGTAAAGTGCACGGTACTGTATATATGTATAACTGTATATATTAATAACAGAAAAAGAAGTGATCCATGGTCATGAGATATTGTGATATATATTCACGTGGATTTCTTGCATGCATTTAAATATATTCTTTAACATGTCACATTTGATTCTTCAACAGATGTCTATGTTTTGTCTATGAGCGGCAGCCTTCTCTAAATGACTAACAGCGACTCAATTTAAAACGCTTCCGCCGAGCCCACAACACATCAGCAGCTGTCTTCCGGGAATGCGACATCAAATATAACATTTGCGCATTAATTTCACTCAATTAATCTCAGCCCTGTAAATGGCATACACCAGTAGTGCTTTTTGCGACGCGTGTAAGTGGTAATTAATCGCATTTTTTTCCTCCCTCTCTCTTGTTATTCAAGCAGGCCTTCTCGACTGAACCTCTTTACGATATAACTTCCACCCCTAACCCATCCAATTTTTGAACCTAGTGAGGCGGACTGCGAGGGTGTCTGGCGACGCCTTCTCATTGTGAGAGTGCCACAAGTGTGAGTGGCTCACGTAGGTGTAACCTTTATCTGTATTATCATTCATGCTTGCCTCTGCCTCTTAACCACGTAAAATAACAACCGGTCATGTCTTCGCATCACACTCCCCGGGTAACTGTGTACCAGTCGCTTTGAACGGGTGGAGGCAAAGGGGGCGGGGGAGATAAAGGGAGAGCATTTGGAGCGTGTCCAGGAGGAAATGGAGAGGCTGGCGGACCAGCTGGAGGGATTGTAAGGCCCCTTTCCTGTCTGGAAATCACCCCGAAAAAATAACAAATTTTCAGTCTGGATCCTGTTTGGGACATTCAGTTGCCAATAGCGACATCATTGGCAACCAGTGGAGACCACAGGCCCGGAGCAAATTGCTCACACCGGATGAAGACCTGGATGACCGGTGAGATCCCTCCATTTCTATTATCCCTCCTTGGAATAGACCCTTTTTTTTTGTTGTATTTTGAATCGCATTTTGAAAGGGGCATTCATCCATTGGAGCGGTTTGACTTGTTTGTCATTTTTATCAAAGGACAGTGGACACCGAATTAATTGTCAGAGCGGCATTAAGGGCACAAAAAGAAAATCGAACAGTTGCCCGTCAGCATTTCCATCAGCATTCTTCAGGATGGCTTAGCCTCCGAAGACAAACGCGTCTTCAGCATTGCGTGGAGGTACCACGGGAACCGTCTGGTTAACCCTGATCACGGGAACGTCGGGAACATCAGCTCGAAGCGCCCCGAAATTTCTGGCCCGTCTTCCCTCCGCCGCTCCTCCGCCCTGATCAAGAACGGCGTCACGCCACATTGAGCCCTGTAATGGCTTCCTTTCTTTTTTTTTTTTTAAATGTTTTTTTTTTTTTTAAGACAGGGACGACGGGAGGGTGGATGAACAAATGTGCACGAACAGACTGCGACTGCGCCGAAGCACGCGTGCGCCTTGAAGAGGAGACAGTGGGCGAGACGGAAAGCAAGAGATAGAGAGAGAGAGGGGGAGAGAGAGAGAGAGAGAGAGAGAGAGAGAGAGAGGGGGTAGAGCGAGCACAGGCAGCGATCAGGACACGTCGTTAATTAGTTGTTTACCTCCAGAAGCCGCGGATATGAATACCGTCTCCTCACGCCTTGTGACAGTTCGCAACTATATCTTTGTGCGGATGTCGGCCAGTTCGTGACAGGAGCTGAGCGCGTGCGTCCGCGCGTGCGTGCGTGCGGTCGCGTGCGCGGGAGCCTCGTGTTTGTGTGTCAGAGCGATTGTTCCATCAAAGTCTCTATAAATAGCCGACAACAAAGCTTGCCAGTTATGCAGCGTGACGCGTTATATAACCTCGTCTAAATGCATACGGAGAGCACATCAGCATCGGCAACGAGGCTGCTATCTGCTCCGCCGCTGCAAAGCGTCGCTCTCTCTCTCTCTCTCCCTCTCCCTCTCTCCATCGCGCTCTCTCTCTCCATCGCTCTCTCTCTCCCCGCCGCTCGGTCTCTCTCACATGCGCAAACACACAGAGCCAAGCACATGTTCCAATTCACTGTATTCATGTGGGATTCCGGCTGCGCTAGATAGTATACAGTCGAAAAAGGAAGACCGCGTGTGCAATCAAAATGGTTGTGCCGCCGTCGCTTAATGTTCATTTGGCCGCGCACGCACGCACACGTGTACACAGACACACACACACACACACACACACACGCAGGGACGCTGTATAACCGCTCGCTTTTAATCACACGACGGGCCACCGCGTGAATACCCGGCCACTTTCGGTCCAACGAGGTGTGTAATGACCCCGGCGATAGGGGCCATTTAAAGTGAGTGCTTTGGTCACGGCTCGAGATGGAAGGCGGAAGGGCCCGGACGCCTCCCATCGCCGATGGCAGAGGAGGCCCCGGCGTAAAAAAAAAAAAACGAACTGAAAACTAAAAAAAAACAACTTAATAGGGCAGAGCTAATTGAGAGATTAAGGCGGGCTGATTTCGAGGCTCGGCTTCCCGAAAAGACGGGGGAAAAGTCAGAGCCCGAATGAACGTGCGTTCAGGACTGATTGAAAAGGCCGACGTGGCTCCGGTAGCCTTTTGGGAGAATCCTGTCTGTCTTCAACCCCGACCATCTGAACCAGCCGTGTCTACTCATCTCATTTAGGGCCAGTCAGCCAGGCACAGACGTCAGCCGGTCGGTTGATGAACCAGTTTCACTTGCAAGCCAGACAGTTATTTGTGCTTTGCTGTGGACATCTTCATTTCCCACTCCATGTCACAGGATCACTGTGTCAGACTTTCTCTGCCCCTCCAACCCCCCTGGCCCTAATTTGGTCCCTCTGGACACAGACAGACAGACAGATAACACACACACACACACACATTTTGCTCTCTCTCTCTCTCTCTCTCTCTCTCTCTCTCTCTCTCTCTCTCTCTCTCTCTCTCCCCCCCCCCCCCCCCATCGGTTCAGTGCACACACACACACACACACACACACACACACACACACACACACACACACACTCCCAGTGACAGAGTCAAACCCTCCTTGACACACACCCTTACACCACGAACCACTGACCGCAATCACTCGGAGTTACACCTGGGAAGGACAAACGCGGCCGCGCACACGCACGTGCCACACGTGCGCTCCGAACCTCGCCTCCGGGGAATGCAGTTTCGCCGCCGTTGCCACGGCAACCATACCGTCTGGACAAATACGCGATGAACTCTCCGGTCCCTTCTCGTTTTTTTTTTTTTTTTTTTTTTTGCGGCTGAGTCATTTCTGCCCACGATGGCACTCGTGATTGTTGGTGTGGTTGTGCACCACCACACCAACCTTATTCGGTGTTCATCATTCAATAATGACACATGTACCATGAACACTGGCGTAGCAGCGGCGTGTGTGTGTGTGTGTGTGTGTGTGTGTGTGTGTGTGTGTGTGTGTGTGTGTGTGTGTGTGTGTGTGTGTGTGTGTGTGTGTGTGTGTGTGTGTGTGTGTGTGTGTGTGCGTGTGCATATGATGGGGACATCAAATAAAAAAAGAAACGTCCAGAACAACATGGAGGAGTGTGCACCTCGGATCAATAAAGACACGTGTTTATTAGATTGAGGCTGGCTGCAACTCCCATGGCCCGGTAGAGTGGAACAACTCGCATGTCGTTTGGTACCGCCTCCCCCCTCTCTCTCTCTCTCCCTCTCTCTCTCTCTCTAGGGTGGAACGACGTCACTGACATCGCCGGGCCATAAAGGCAGCCTCGCAATAAACCGAATCTGCGGTCCCCCACCTCCCCCCCACCCCTCCCAATATGTTCCCTCCGCCCAGCGGGATTAGAGATTCTATCTGAATTCAGTTTGAGAGGGAGTGCGGAAGAAATACAAAAAAAAACAAAACAAAAAAAAAAAAACTTCAGCGAGGGGGCGGGCGAGTCCAAACCAAAACTCTGCGGCTGTGTATCTCATTTGACAGTGCGCGGAGATGGATGTACGCCGAATATTCTCTGGTCCGGCCATCGCTCTTGTGATCTGACCCCCCCCCCCCCCCCCTTCGAAAGACCCGCCCGCAAGTCGATTGTGGAAATTCCACACCTGAACCTGGCCCTCACTGCTCTACATGACGGCCATTTTCCTCCGCGAGGTTTCCGCTCGTGTGTTCCGCCCTCGAAGGGCAGGGCTTCTTCCCGAGCTGCCGCCGGGCAATTAGCTCTCAGCCGCGTTTGTTTGTCGGACTCCGCCGAGGCCGTGACCCTCGGGCTCTCTCCCGAGTCCTTTCCATGCAGCCGAGGGGGGCGGTCGGCAAAACCGGCGCTTTCGGCACCGGGAGGGGTCCGCTCGCGCGTGGAGAATACGTTGCATCCGTTGCGCGTTGCATCCGGTGCCGGTCCCGACGGGACCAACGGAAGCCCGGAGTGATGGGAATCTGCTACCTCCACCTTAAATCCCCTTGGAGGTTTGCGTCCACCCTGCAGGTAGGGCGGTGGAGAACAGCCGGGAAACGGAGAAACTCCCTTTACGCCGCACGTCTTATCAAGCGTCTCAATGCGAGATCTATTACTTATTCCTCCTGTTGTTTTGGGGCGTGAGGGGGTTTTTGGCCACAGGAGACAAGGGCACTAATGCATTTTTCGCCACGTGGGCTCTGACTCTCTTCCTCCCTCGTCGTATCTAGCGAGACCTCCTCTCCAATTCCCACCTCGCCCCCCCGTTCGCATCTCACCATTCAGCCTCCCTCTACATCCCAATCCCTCACACCCTCCGTCCGTTCTTTATCCGCAATCAATGCCAACCCCCTCCCCTCCCGCTCCGAGCCCCGGAATCTCGGCCAAACGTGCGCCATTGGTCTTTAAAAGGGGAAATTAGTGGAAGGCAGGAGGCGCAGAGAAGGTTTTTACATGATTGCGTATCGCCCTGCAATTAGACAGGGTGCCGAGGCCGCGGCTTTGGCACAAATTGCCCTTATGAATATGCAGGCTCGCCGCGGCGGCGCGCGATTTATATGCCGCGCGTGAGGGTTTGCCCGGCTCCGCTGCGCATGCGTGGCTTTGTGCGGCGTGACGTTTTGCAAAGTCAACGCGCACCTTACCCTGTGGATGTGTGTAACGTTGTGTGTGTGTGTGTGTGTGTACATGTATGGGGGCGGGGGGGGGTGCCGGCGTGGAAAGGGCTAGAGCACCAGCTTGCTAGCCATTCAGAGAGCAGCTCATAAATGCAGAGGGAGACTAGGCTGAAAATAGACATCTATAGAACCATCCTGAATAAAAAATGCGAGCCGAGCCCGCACAAAAGCCATCCCAAGTGCATGCCTGTATGTGTATGTCGGTATGAATGAATGTGTGCGTGTGAGTGTGTGTGTGTGTGTGTGTGTGCGCGTGTGAATAGGAGAGAATGTGATCAAGTGTGTGTGTGTGTGTGTGTGTGTGTGTGTGTGCTTAAGTGCATGCTGAACCCTCCTCTCACACCCTCGGGTGCAGACTCACTCTTTGCTCTTGCACAAAATGCGTAGTTATATATAGACGAACAGAAGGATAGCGGTCTCCCTCTGGAAGGCATCTTCCGGCCACGTTGGCTCACGCCAGCTAATCAAGCACAGCGATGAAGTGGTAGCCTGGGAACCAGACCAGTCTGCAGCTCAGGTTTAATTTGCTCGGCAGAATACGTCTGGCCACCCTCCCATTCAAACAGAATTTCACCCGACCTTCCCGGGGCGGGGCCAATCTAACATTGGTTCAATACGATGACGATGCAGAGGGGAGCCGTTGAGGCATCTTACCAAGATGGCTGCCCCCGACGCGGAACGGCCTGTTGAATCTGCTATGGCCTCTGACGCACCTTAGCGAGATGGCTGCTCCTGATGTGGAACGCTCTGTATCAAACAAACTGGACGGTATATCTCCAAAAAGCTTTTGTCGATAAGAAAGATGTGTTCGCCGTGCTTCCGACAGGATTTGGTAAAAGTTTAATTTACCAACTCACTCAGCGCTACAGTGCACTACAGTTTGTTGTTCTGATTGGTTGTAGCTCTATCCAATGCTCTGATTGGTTGTAGGTCTATCCAATGCTCTGATTGGTTGCAGGTCTATTCAATTGCGTCGAGAGACATTTTGCTCTGCGCTCGTCGGAAATCGAAAATACACAGAGATTCCAGACTTCCAGCATTTGCGAAATGGTCTGGCGATGCCAAGCTAATGAAGGAGGGTAGAGAAATCGCAATGATAGAAGCTTATGTATAAATATACTGTATATATATATATATATATATATATATATATATATATATATATATATATATATGTGTGTGTGTGTGTGTGTGTGTGTGTGTGTGTGTGTGTGTGTGTGTGTGTGTTATATACTCAACAGCAACCAGCTTAACTACAGTGAGGTGTCTTGCAAATTGTATGGGTAACAATTTATCTACCAGAAATTTATTTCACCGGAATTGCACGGGGTATCCCACAACAATTACTATCGAAAAACGAAGGGGTCCTCGCTCTTTACTTTCACCGAGTTGCCTTCTCTGCTCCGCACGCTGTAGCTGGGCCGCAACAACTACCATAACTAACTTGGTGGACACCTATGGGCAGAAAAAGATGCGTTGTTTGGAAAATAGACGTGTGCCTACCCTGGCGGATGTCATCAGAGATAGTATGGATGTCAATCTTGGCTAATCCATACGACTGTTTTACTCTCGCAAACCTCCCTCCCGCAGACCCTCGCGCCAGCTCCCGACTGTCAAGCATGTCTGCAGCACGGCATCAGGGCAAACAAAGTGTATCCCTATTCATGAGTCCAAGCAGTGGGGGTTGTGGTCAGTGATTATAGAGCGCTTATTACTTTTATGGAGGTATGTGTACGCAGGATGTTGCGCGCGTGTGTGTGTGTGTGTGTGTGTGTGTGTGTGTGTGTGAGCGCCCGCGCATGCGTGTGTGTGTGTGTGCGCGTGGCTCCCACACACACATTGCAGCATGGGGTCGTCTGCATGCTGACAGCACGCTGTGGCCTTTGGCCCAGCCGGGAGCATCTTTCTATCTAGACGCAGGAGCGCAATGGAAATCTCTGTGGTCTCCGAAGAGTCCCGTGGCTTCCTGTCAGAATGCCTGATCGGCTCACGTTGCTAGGCAACCCCGGAAATTTCCGAGCCAGTAAGCAGTTTTTTGGCGACTTCGCTTCGAATCAAAATCTGGCATCGAATAGAAAGAAAAAAAAAACTGGATTGCGATTGAAATCCATTTGCAGTACCATCCCCAAGACTTGGCAACAGCCAGCCCACAGACCGTATCTGTCCGCTCACCAGAATGATATTGTTATAACACAATAATAACGTAACACGTATAATCAAAATTCAAAACACATTACCCCACCACAATAATTTGATTTTATTCACGAGGAGAATCAAGCCCTTTGTGAGGCTGAGCTGAAATGTAGAAACCTGAAAGGCATTACGCTGTATTCACATCGCATGGAAATGACTGCAATTGCCGCCAATATTTTCCCACCGCTCGCGCACGTCTGCGTTTCTTGCTCCTGGTAAGTGCAGCAAAATCATTCAGTGTGCAAAGCAACATACCGGGCGCCACATGCATCGTCCCCGAGTAGAGAACGGAACCTAAACGCGCAAGTATTAGTTAAGGGGAATATTTCTCTCTCTGTTTTTGTGCAGGGAATTCTATTCTCACGGTAACAATTTTATATATTTGGTTGTCACATTAATAGTTTTGTTGCTGTATTACATATTTACATCTTGATTTTTGTGCAATTTATAAAATTCCTTCGCATGTATTAGTATTGACCTGCGGGCAAAGCTAGTCACGTCCACACACAAAAAAACCACACACACACACACACACACACACACACACGCTTCTTTCATAGAGTGCCGGGGCTGAGACGCTGATCTGATATGCTCCATATGCTCGATATTCAGCGTGGCTTTTAAACATACTATTAAATATAGAGCGGTTCAATCCATGCAGAACCTTCATCAAGTATTCAGCGACTCGCTGAAGCCTCTGTTTCCTTTAACCTTGAAGAGATCCCCGCGCGGTTCGAAATGTCGCACATGTGATGGAGGCGTAGGCGGAACAATCCCGGCGAAATACGAGGCTTATCTGCACGACCCGCACAAAGAGGTGAGGAGAAAGAACTTCATTTTCAACAGGTGTCGGGGAGAGTGATAGCGAGTGGCGGTTCGCGTGGCGCTCAGCCTTTCGCCGGCAGTGCTGCGGGGACGGCATGTTAGCCATCCTTCAACGTCCCCGCGGGCCCATTTGTCCGAGCGAGCACCAGACGATCCCCCTCCACCCATTTGCCCTTCCGTCCATTTCCATAGGGATCGGGGGGGTGGAGTGGTGCCGGGACATATTTCAGCCAGTCGGTGGAGCTTGCTTTAACACACTGAATTCACACGGAAGGCCAGCGTGATTTTGGTCGACAGAAGGCCCAGCCGTGGTGACATAGCGACCTGGTAACCACTGACAACCATTTTGAACGCCTTAAAAGTACAGATGACGGTCTGGCTTCCAAATCTCACTCAGTCGTCTTTCTATCGACCAAAATCACGCTAGCTTCCGAGTAACGCTTATTGAAGGTCAATCAATTGTGGAATCAATTTTCACTTCAATCAATTTTTGTAGCCCCACTTTGTATTATCTTTTTGAGTCTTATTTTATTTTTATTTTATTGTTATTTATATTATTCTATTGACTAACTGCGTTACGTTTTAGGAATCGGTTTGTTTCAGATAGTTGCTAGGAAGGAATTAGGTTAGCTATTATGTTCGGTTTCGTAACTATTGTGCATAATCTCCGGGTGCGTTGCAGAGACATTTCGCTGCATATATGTATGAACGTACGTATATGTATGCGTATGTGACAAATAAACCTCTTGAATCTTGAATCAAATAAGTCCAAAATTTGGATGAAGCAAGGAGGTTGTCGTAGAAGTTGAACCGATCCACAGTAATGAAAAGGCAACTTACTTACTTACTACAAAAAAGCAGGGAAAGCAACTGACTCGGATTCACAATGACGTCACAATGCTTTGTGGAGGAGGCCAGAGCTGGCGCTAGCTAACGATAGCGATAGGTACGACTAAACGAGGAGTGTCACACATACCGTTGATCCGCGTCCCTTCCGAGCTGGCCCGAAGAGAAACAACAACAACAATCTCTACACACATATTCATAGCAAAAGGGATCTGAAACCGTGTGGTGGGAAATCCCAGCCCACGCAGAGCCTTATACCACGTTGTGCCGACCTCAATCAAGCAGAGAGCCGGCTATCGTGTGCGCGGGGCCACTCTCTCTAATCTCCAAATGATATAGGGTAGATCTAACAAAAAAAAAAAGTGCCGTAAGGCTTGGAATCAGATTGGGAGACGGACATCGGTAAACAGCTGACGGTAACTACAAATAGTCAACGGCACCACGGGGGCAGGGTTGTTGGTTGGAGGCTTCAACTGAAAGGGGACTTATTACGCTCATATTTTACACCTGTCAATATAGGTCTCTGAGGTCCCCAAAGCATGATTTTTTTTATTTTATTTTATTTTATTTGCTGAAAATACCGCTCAGACGATGCAGTCAAGCCATTGTGACATGCCTCTGAACCCAGACTGTTCCAAAACGGGCTGTTTCAGCGTGTGTAGCTTTAATTGTGAACGAGCGGCCAAGCCCCTAGTTCTGAGCCAATGGGGTTTGACCTTCTAGGCTCTGTTTTATTGACTCCGTAAACCTTCACTGATTTCACCTGATCAGTGCACTCAAGTGTGTGTCTGAACGGATTTGAGGCGAGGAGGTCCCACCGCACCTGGACTCTCGGAAGCGGGGATTTTCATGTTTCACGTGAATGTCGGAAAATAAAATAAGATACAATAAATCGCATAAATAAACCCATCTACAATAAAAACACTGTTTTTATTGGTTTTGTTTGTAGAAACGCACAGCGGATCGGATGGAGCAGATAAACCATATAAAGAAATCCGGATGAGTAGAAGAAGAAAGAAATCCAGAATGTAGAGGAAATAAGTTGGAAACCGAGCGTTCAGTGCGGTCGGAAGCCTGATGGTTTGGGTCACAGCGATCACTTTGTCGTTAGTTTACCTCATTATTTGACACTTTTGTGGCGTCTAATATGAACATCCGACATTATTACAATATACTGTATATATATGACAGAAAATAAGGAAAAGCATAATCTAGCAAAGCATATAGGTCCCGTACACTGTGACGTACACTCTTGACGCGGCAGTCAAAGGACCAGTTCTATTCATCATTTTCAAAACAACATTGTCGGAAAAATAAGGGGTAAGGCGCTCTTGGACGTCAGGGATTCCATTCAACCCATAAAATAAAATAATACGTCACTTTGAGTTTGAGGTCCAAAATGGAGGGTAAATTCTAACCCCACCCCTGCCAAGGCTCTTTGTAGGCAGAGAGGAGAGAGCGCACGGTGAATCTATTATTCCAGGAGACTTCAAATCTTTCGCTTGAGGCGAATGTGACTTTGCAAAAAGCCAGTTTGAGAGGGAGAGAGAGAGAGAGAGAGAGAGAGAGAGAGAGAGAGAGAGAGAGAGAGAGAGAGAGAGAGAGAGAGAGAGAGAGAGAGAGCGCGAGCGAGAGGGGGCCGGCGATTGAGGGTTATTTTTAGTGTCTGCCTCCCCTTCTTCTCTCTCTCTCCCTCTCTCTCTCTCTCTCTCGCTCTCTCTCTCTCTCCTCCCCCTCCTCTACCTTTCACTTCCACCCCTCGTTTATTATTCTGTGGAGAGCTCCTCACACTGCTGAAACACCCCTCTGCACACAGGTATTACTGAGGCGCTTGCAGCTCACCTCCACACTGCCGTACGTATGGATGTGCATGCGTGTGAGTGCCGGTGAGAATGTGAATGTGTGAGCGAGGGTGTAATAGGGTAGAAGAGAGAAAAAGCCAGCAAGAGTGAGCGAGAGAAGGAGAGTGATGTCGTCTGACAGGCGGTGGGTCTGGGTGGGGGTAGGTGCGCCGTGTACTTTTTCCACCACGAGCAAGTAAATTATGTACCTTTGCCCCACGCCGGCTCGCCGTGGTCACCCAGGCCAAGTACGGAGTCTGATATATGACAAATACGCAAATCATATTCGGGCTGGGCGATATACAGTATATATCAGTACAATATAAATGTCATGATATGAGTCATGAAAATCGTCTGGGATTTTGGGTAAATGTTGTGTTTAAGGCTGCATGACAAGAAAGTAAAGCATTTTCATCGGCCATTCTAACCAAAGGCTCTACCTGCTAGGTTGTAATATCCCCATGAAAGCACCAATAGTCATCCCACAAATCCAGTATTTTAGAAACTACGCTTGAATCACTGTGAAAGGAGTCAGTGGCAGGACTATTTACGACGAGCGGGAGAACTCAACATTCTCAGTTTTCAATGAGAAACTCTCGAAACGCTAAAAACGGCCAATAGAGAGGAACCTCACCCAGCATTGTTTCAGGCTTACACTCGTCTTGAAAGCTGTCATGGGGACCTCCTGCGGAGCCCTGCGCCGTGCATGTGTAGTGGCATTGTCAACTGGGACAACAGTGTCCTTTGGAACAACATGAATTTTACAAGTGGATATAGAGCCTTCCTCTAGGCTTCCTCTCCTGTAAAGGTATGAACATTGCTATTGAGTGGTTCCGTGAAAAGCTAGAGCAGCACCAAACATGGCTACATCAAGTGGATGTAGGTGGGATTGGGTTTAGATGGGATTGCTAGAAAACACAGCCCGGCTATAAGAACAGCCACAACCGGTCCGACACCGCCCACCGGTACACCATCCTTGTGGTCCCCTTAAATATGCCTTAAATAAAAGTTACTCAGTGTACCTTTCACCTGATTATACATTCATCCAGGTCCGGAATTGTTGGAATTCCCCGACAAAGATGTGTAAAAAGCTGTGCTACAATTTAAACAATACCATATTGGTAATGAGCAAATTGTTGTTTATTCAATTAATGCACGGAGTTGTTCCATCTTGTTTCGTTTGATACTCACTATTCAGTTCATACAGATTTCAAGTATCCAAATATTAAATGTTACATTTTAGCACAGTAGAGCTACAGGTATTATTATAATTATGATTACTATAATTATTATACAGTCTTTTCAGCCATCTTCATCAAGGGAACCCTTCGCCTAATAATTTCTCTTGCTGCTCCTGCTCACTCTGTCCCTCGGCCCCTTCATACTCACCCCGTCCCTCCTCGGCTTCCCTGTCATATGCCTGCTCCTCCGCCTGCTGCTCCTCCGCCTGCTCCTCCGCCTGCTCCTCCGCCTGCTCCTCCGCCTGCTCCTCTGCCTGCTCCTCTGCCTGCTCCTCCGCCTACTCCTTCACCGGCTCCTCTGCCTGCTCCCCCCTCTGCTCCTCTGCCTGCTCCTCTGCCTGCTCCTCTGCCTGCTCCTCTGCCTGCTCCCCCCTCTGCTCCTCCGCCTGCTCCTCCGCCTGCTCCTCCGCCTGCTCCTCCGCCTGCTCCTCCGCCTACTCCTCCGCCTACTCCTTCACCGGCTCCTCTGCCTGCTCCCCCCTCTGCTCCTCTGCCTGGCAGTGGCCATGGCCACCCACCCACCCCTCCTCCAAGTTGCACCACCTGTTACGGCACAATCTCGGGTACTTTAGATGCTGAAGCTACTGCAGCCCCAGGCCTGCAGCAAACGTTTTTTTCGCACATTTGGCGGCATTCACCTCTAGATTTATATCTTTTTGGGCCCACAACTTCTCCACACTTTTGGCTCTGAGCCACGGCATCCGACACAAGAAACAGAGAGCACAGAGGGGGAGGGGTGGGGCCTAGTGTCAGTGTAGAAAATTGCTGCTTTTACGGGCCGATATGGGCCGTGGGCTTAGGCGGCGTCCAAAATGTTACATCGCGATGCAGTCCCGCCCAAATATCGCGATACGCAATATAATTGTCGTTGATGACAATAAATGCATGTACAATAAAAACACTATTTGTTTTCTATGGAGAAACGATGAACCTTGATGCCAGATCATGGAGCACGAATCGCTTTATGCCACTCCAAGTCGGAAGCTGCGCATGGGGCGTTCACGTAAGCTGCGTGCGGAAAGGACCTCGGTGACCAAGCAGGCGCCAGTGAGGAAATACGTATATGCGTAGAATTGAAAAGAAAAAGCAATTTATTATAACTTATTTTGGGATTCTCAGCGCGAGAAATACGAGCGTGTGAACCGGTCGACGTGCGTGAGTCTCAGGGTCAAATAGTGGGACCTGGCAGCTCTGTGTAACAATTACTAAATAAACATTATTATTATTTTTTTTTTTTTACAATGTAATTTAAGAAATACAAGAAATAACCCGAAGCTGCGACTTAATCACCGGACCATCGGCACCACCTTCACCACCGCATCCGAATCCTCCACCTGCTTCCTCGCTGCCGCGTGCATACGTCCGCATAAATCCTCCTTGTGCGCGCAAGAGAACGAGCTTCGTCCGTGCGCGCCGACGCTGCGTCCGCCACTCGCCGTGGTCCCGCCGGCGGACGGACGGGGAGTGCGAGGTATTTCAATACTGTGAAAATATCGCTTATGGCGGCAAATATCGCAAAATTCGATAACATCGAATGTCGAGGTCCGAGCCTCCTGGGCCGGCCCTTGGTCAAATTACATTTTTTTTTTTTATATCGGCCCCAAGGGTCATAGAGACTTGCCTTGCCATACTCATTAAAATCTAGTTTAATGAGTTTGATGCACACCCCACCTCTGAAAACCCTCTCTGAACAACAGATGTATAAAATTTGACGAATATGTCATGCATGCGTTTCAGTTTCGCGCGATAAATGTTTTATTGCTTTTAATATCTGTGTTTTACTGCACCCCGTGTTCATTATACGGTATTTATTTTGTACTGTAGGACAGACAAGGGGAGGAGGAGGGGTAGCGGTGAGGAGGTGGACGGAGACAATTTAAATGCGGGGAGAGATGGAGAGAGAGAGAGAGAGAGAGAGAGGACGGAATTAAAAGATGGAATGGTTGTCTTGAGGAGTGGAGAGAGACAAGGGGGGGGGGGGGGAGAAAGAGAAGACATGAAGGAGTAGGAGGGGCTGGGGGGGGGCGAGCGAGGGAAGAGGATTGATGGGTTGAGGAGGCAGAGAGCCATAAAGAGGCAGAGGTCTATTAAAAGTGGAATGGTGGGACGGACGAGGGTGCAGCAGTGATTTAAATTAAAACCGGGAGAAGCGTCCGTGCGCGCGACTGTAGTGTTTATGTGTGTGTGTGTGTGTGTGTGTGTCTTTTGGATCCTTAGACGTGTCGCTGTGTGTGTGTGTGCGTGGATGTGTGCGTGCGTGCGCCCATCTGTGTGGGCGCTCGCCGCTGCTGAGTCAATAGTCTATGGGAACAACTCCGAGAAGGGCTGACATGTACTGCGGGGGAATCGACTCCGATCGACTGTCTGAGAGAGATCTGAGGGGGGGGGGGGGGGGCTGAACGAAGGAGAAGAAAAAGAGGAATAAGAAAGAAAGAGAAAGAGAGAGAGAGGGAGAGAGAGAGAGAGATTCGAGCCCCCGAATGTGCTTCACCAGCATCAATAAGCTTGTTTACACAGTCCCGGCAAATGGCTCCTTCTGCGCCCGTTAACAAAAAAAAAAAAAAAAAAAAAAAGTTCTCATTCGCGAAGGAGACGAGTCTCTAATCTCCCGGCCTTGGTTTCTCAAACAAACCGCCTGTAAATATTTCCCAAACGCCGAAAAACAAATATGCTTTCGAGAATCGTAAGATAATAGCCCTAATAGCATGCGGCTCACACGGATCGGAGGCCGGCGAGCGGGAGGGATGATGCTCTATTACCGCGGCGGAGATATCAATGTCACGTTGCCGCGTACTCTCGTTCCCCCCATTTTTTTTTTTTTTTTGGAAGCAATCTGGCAATTCCGTTCCTTATTTCGATCACTTTATTTGGCTGCCATTGCATTTCAATCACAATTCGAGGGGGGGGAAATAATTTCGTGGGGAGGAGGTCGCATTTCCTCGCCTTTGTCAATAGTGTTTTTTGTTTTTTTTCCCCCCCTTCTCTCTGCTTGAACTCACATTGCTACGTTACGATGACTGTATCGGTAGGACACATTCTTTTTGGAGGAATACCTCGGTATCAATAATGAGACGGCATTTTGGGGACGACATCGGGCGGGATATTCTATAAACCATTTTATTGACATAGAAAATGGCCGATCATTGAAAATGTGCCCGTCATGACCGAGCCGGTGAAGGCGTTTGATTGAAGAGCGAGAACAGTAATAGTAATGGCTGACAGACGACACCGAGATCTACTCGGTTGCTTAAATCGTTCGGGCCCCTAAGGGGCCGTGGAAGCGTGTGGCGCTGTCAAGTTGTCCAACAGAGCTGGGTTAGGGTTATTTTATCGCAATGTTACGATAACTCATATCGCGATGTCGTGATCATGCCCACTTATCGCCCCGGCCCTACGTCAAAGTCTTTTTTATGTATTCAATTCATACATCAAAGCCGCTGTCCGGTCAAGACTCTCACTCTCTTCTCTCTCCACGTTGTCCTTCCGCTCATGCCGAGTTCAGATTACGTGATTCTTTTCCTTCGGAGAGGGCCGAGCAAGGCCCCAGATCGGAGGGGAATCATAGCGGGCGTCGTGAACCCGATCACAACGCGGTCCGACCGCTGGGCCGAGGACGGCGAGACATCGAGCGGGTTTAATATCTGGTCGCGTCGGGGATGGAGTCGGGGGGGGGATTGACGAGCTACAGCCAACGCGACCGGGAGGGGGGGGGGGGGTCGAGACCGAGAGACGGGAGTGCACGGAGCCACAACCACAAACACACAACATACCTATTTTACCTTTCTTCTTTCGAATACGGTACTTATTTCAATTCTGCTTTTATACCTTTTTTTACAGTGATGAACATAATAGAAACAAAAATCCTGTCCTGCCCACGGTATCCCATCATTTCCGGTGTTTGTTCGCCACAGACTCGTCTGGGTTTCCTCCTGGCGGAAGACCTTGTGACGGGTGACCCCCTGTCGCTGATTCCCGATCCCGAGGCAGGGAGTCGTGTCGTGCGAACAGCTCAGCGATGCGAAGACTTTGGAAGTCGCGTAGTGTGCCCCTGGCATAAGGGTACCGAGGTGGTGGCAAGACTCACACCGCCATGCCCCCACCCCTGATGGCCAGAGCCTCGCTAATAGCTGCTTCTCTGGCTTCCACACTGAGCCCTGACATGGGCGGTGAGTTATATGTGGTTATATATATGTTATATATGTGGCCGGTACTGTAGATGCGTCAGGGGGAGAAGAAATGGAGGCTACAGACCGGAAGAGAAGTAACGTTCACAATTTATTGTACAAAGTCATCTTGCGGGTGGAAGATTTGGGGGGGGGGGGGGGGGGGTGGCTGCCCATCCGAAGAGGAGAGGTGAAATATGGCGTGCCATTTTGCACTCCACTCTCAGCCAATATAGAGTTTGGCCCAAAAATGAACCATTTGCCGCTTTAAAAATTTAAAGAAAAGTAGTTCCCGCAGTACAGCTCAGCTCGGGACAGTGATTGATGGTCCAAAATGAAAAGCGATTTTCCACTTTTTGAAGTGTAGCGGCCGGTGAATGTAAAAGTAAACTTGGTTGAAAAAAAAAAAAAAAAAAAAAATGTGACTGGATCCTCTAGGTTTGAAAGCAACGTCCTATTCTTTATTATTATTATTAAAATGGAATAGCTTCAGAGATGAAATAGGAAGTAATCTCTCTCTCTATATATATATATATATATTTTTTTTTTAATATATAGTTTTGCCAAGGTTTCTTTTTTTTGTTTATTGTATTGTCTCATTTTTGTTATTTATTGTTTATGTTCCTGTTTTTATTTATTTTATTGAGTTTTTGCATATTGCCGCATTGCATTTTTATTATAAATCTGATGATTATCTATCCATCTATCTATCTGTCCGTCCGTCCATCCATCTATCCGTCTGTCTGACTGTCTATCTATCCATCCATCCGTCTGACCATCCGTCCGTCCCTCTGTCCTTCTGGCTGTCTGTCTGTCTATCTGTCTATCCATCTATCTATGTCTATCTATCTACAGTATCTATCTATCTGTCTGTCTGTCTGTCTATCTCAGCATACCCTTTTAGGTAAAGTACTAAGCACTACTTAGCAGTTTACTTAGCACTACTTAGCAGTATTTATTGTTACACTAATGTCTCTGTCGCAATGTAGCTTGAATGTTATTCTCCCTTGTAAGTCGCTTTGGATATAAGCGTCTGCTAAATGACTAAATGTAAATGTAAATGTAAAGTATGGTGATTGTTTTCCCATCACAATGTCATGTTGTTATTGAGACACTACTGTATCTTCTGGGATGGAGTGTTCATAATATTGGCAGCGGCTAAACCTCGCCTTAAGGGCTGCGGCGTTGCAATGTGACCAGTCTGGAGGCATCACAAAAGCCACGGAGCCGATCCCAGAGCCCGGCAATTCTTGTTGACGGCGGGCGGGTTCATTCCCTTGCTCCCGCAGCCGCTGACCAACCGGAACGAGGCGCGACGGCGGCGCCGGTCTCCGCCCAGGCGTGACGCAGATCGGAGACTAAATAAAACGAGAGGAAGGAAAAGTCCAGGGAGAGATCTGCGGCGACGCGCCCGCGTGCGTCGGCGGATGTTCCTCCCCCATCCCGAGGAGAAGTAATCAAGAGCTCCATTTTTTTTTTTTTTTAAAGCGTTACACGGTTGATGTTAACGCTGGCGGGGAAAAAGCCCGTCTTTATTGAAGGGCATGAGCGGCGGATTCGGTTGAGAACGAACGGTCCGCTTTTGAGCCCTCGGTTGAGATTTTTTTCCCCCGTCGGGCGTATTCAAAGAGCGGTTTGTTTTTTTCCAAAAACCGCGTTTAATTTATGTCCCGATGGCCCGGCTCCGCCTTTCGAAATCGAAGTGAAGAAGTAAAAGAGTCGCCGAGCGGATCGGCTGGCTTCCACCGCTTTGCTTTCCCTCCGTCGGCGTCCGCTCCGGCTTTTTTTTGCCGCCGTGGTTTTCCTTTTTTTTTTTTTGTTTCGTTTTCACAATGCCGCCCGCGTAGACCGCCCTCCTGAGAGCCAAAAATGTCAGCGTTCGAGCAGACACTCGGGAGTCCCCTCTCGTCGGGCGCTTGACACGGGGGCCCCCCCCCGGCGCCGAGGGGTGGGGGGCGTCTAAAGGTGATCATTATCACCTTTAGACGAGGAGGTGAATGCCCACTACTCCCTAATCAACTGAGGGGCCGTCTGCAACTCCAAGCCACTCCTGCTAACTGGGGTTGCATACACACTTGAGTGTGTGTGTGTTTGTGTGTGTGTGTGTGTGTGTGTGTGAGGTACTTTCGGTGAGTGTGTATGTGGCGCTCTGTCCACTAACATTTCTCTACTGTGAGTGAGCGCAATCGCGTGGTGTGACTCCCTGTACGGCGGGCGTTTGGCCGCCTGCGGGGCCGCTACGACCTCAGGACTCGGGCGATCCGGCGAATGAGGAACCGGGGCCTCGGAGCGGTCTCGGTGCAGGCGCCGCGCAGGGCGGCCCCCCCGTGTGAAGAGACTCTCATACGCAGGAAAGACAATTAAGGAGACATCTGTTTGCACCGGGCCTGATGTTTTTAATCACGGACGGCGAGAGTGCCTCAAAGTCAAACCCCCAGAGACACACGCGCACACATACACGCACGCGCGCGCACACACACACACACACACACACACACACACACACACAGGCGGCAAATAGGACGGAGACCAAACCACCGCAGTACATCCTTAAAGACTGATCTCGTCAACACGGGCACCAGCTGTGACTCGCGCGCTGACGAATCCTCCCTCACGGAGCCGTCGTCAAAAGGGGGAAGCGTCCGTTGGCGGGTTTTTTTTTTTGTTTTGTTTTGTTTTGTTTTGTTTTGTTCCCCCCCCCCCCCGAGCGCGCACGTCCTTCTTCATTTCATACCCGAAATAACGGCAAAAGGGGGGCGGCCCTTTCGAGCACCGGGGGCTGAGCGTCGCCATTAAAAAATAAATTAATTAATATAAATATTTTAAAAAAAACAACACACAGCTCTCACTGCTGAGCCACGCCGGGCATCTCCCTGCGGCTATTGATGGGCGACGGTGTCCGGCGGCGGCGGCGGCGGCGGGGGGATTGGGTGTGACATTGACGAGTTGACCCACTCGGGCCCGGCTCGCCCAGAACTCGTAAAGCGAGGCGAGACCGGCCGATAATTTTAATAGAGAGGCGCCTCCGCGAATCCGGCGCCTCGTTAAAAGAAAGACTGTGCAATTAATACTGGAGCTCGTAAAAAAAAAAAAAAAAAAAAAAAAAAAGCCCGGTGACGGAGGGCGAGCCCACCGGACGAGCCGGGGGTCCCCCGCGCGGTGCGGTGGTCGTAGCGCTTTTATGTGCCTGTGTGTTTAAGTGGTGATTTTGGATGAGATGAGAGTGTGTGTGTGTGTGTGTGTGTGTGTGTGTGTGTGTGTGTGTGTGTGTGTGTGTGTGTGTGTGTGTGTGTGTGTGTGTGTGTGTGTGTGATAGGGTATGTTGGGACGCACTTCAAAGGCAGACGTCTACTGCAAAGTCAGGGCGTTTTTTTTTTTTTTGTTAGTTTTTTTTTCCCCCTTCAATTTCCTGCTCCTCCCAGCAGAAGCGCACGTCGATGTGGAATGTTGTCTAATTAGCTTGCCCGACGTTTTCATCGCATCGATACGTCGATTCATCGACACGTCGATTCATCGACACCACCCGATGAGTACAACAGCGCTTACTCCGACATTATTACCCCGGCGAACAGAACCGAGCGTGAACAAATGAGTCACGGTCCAGGTTATATTCCTCACACAGGATTGTCAATTAATATGTATATTCCATTTTTTTTTAAAAGCTGAAATGATGCTCTTCAATAATTAATTTGATTGTCAGTTAAATTTGCAATTAAAGGACAGTTTTGGTGGACGACTTATCAAACATTACGGCATTGCAGCCATGTTGATTTTTTTTATGTCTATCATGGAGACATGAGTCTATTTCACTTCAAAAACATGAAATCTTAGAGAAAAACAAAAGAGCCAGTTAAGGCTTGTTTTTGATTTTTCTTTTTTTTTTTTACCTTTAATTTTTAGGGCGGTTTTTTGGTGGGGGGTGGGGGTTATTTCGCCCGAACCCCATTTATCTCATGTATTATCATTCATCATCATCTCATATTTCGATTTTCTTTTGAATACAGCGACAGCCAATTCGATGTTCCAACCCCCCACCAACTAGACGGACCTTTATACGCCTAGATACGTGAGGTTCTCATTGGATACATATTCGGTGTTTTTTTTCCCACCGCAGCGTTTGCTCCGTCTGGGTTTTGTGTCCATTATTCGAGTGTCTGCCGCTTGCTTATTGTTCTGTGTCCGTGCAAGCAGTTGAGCTGTTTCGACCCATTTCGCTCTATCATGCTGAACTGGAAGCAAATTGTGCTCATGGTTCAGGTGTGTGTGTGTGTGTGTGTGTGTGTGTGTGTGTGTGTGTGTGTGTGTGTGTGTGTGTGTGTGTGTGTGTGTGTGTGTGTGTGTGTGGGGGAAGGGTGATCCACTGGCTAGATCCAATGGCTCCCTATTGGATACACCGAATTATCGCGGTGTCACAGAACGTAGTTGATCCGTGATTCAAGATTCAAGAGCTTTATCCGTCACATACATAAACATACTTTCATACATATATGCAGTGAAATGTCAATGCAACGCAGCCGGTGATTACACACAATATGTCCTCGACTGAACACAGTAGCTACCAAAGAAGAGTGAGAATGATCCGTACGGGTCGCATGTGAACCGCGGATCAATCGCCAAATATCACTGTCACAGCGGAGATAGTTTTACTGCCTCGTGTGCAGAGTGAAACGAGGACAGACAAGTCAGGTGCGGGCTGTGTTTTAGGGGAATGAGCTGTCCGTATTGGAGCAGTCAAGAGCCGCTCGTAAACAAATACCATGTGTAGCCAGAGATGCAGGCTGCTCTACAAAATCCACTGTCACTCGCTCCATTCAGAACCAATCTTCAGGAAATGTAGTTTGTTCTAAACGTGAGAAATTTAGCGTTACTTATCGGAATTACATTCAGTCACTGGGGGAGGATCTAATCATATTTTTCCTTCCACTACCTTGCTTAAAGGAAGAAGGTACCATGCGTGCCTCACATTGTAGTTTAATTTAACATAAAAGTATTGAATATTTTATATATTTTAACATTTTATTTAAAAGACTTCTTGCATGTTGTATATTTGTGTATATTTGTGTCCCGATTATTATTATTTTTTCATTATTATTATTTTTCTGTTTGGCCGATCCGAGAAATGATCCGACCGGCGATACACTCTGAACCGTGTGTTTTGAGATCCGTCGCAGCCCTCGTGGATGGATCCAATGGAGCCAGTCACCAGCCCCATCACACACACATCACGTCGCGCCGTCCTGCCACTTTCCCCCTGGCCCCGTCTCAGTGTTCTTTACCCAGCGCGGTCTCTCAGAGGGGCGCCCGCCCGCCGCCCCCACCCACCCCCTCGCCCCTGTCCGCGCCCGCAAAAATCGCCACGCTGCACCCCGCTCGTCCCTTTTCCCGCCGTCTCCCCCCGCTCCCCTCCCTCTCTCCCCCAGGTGACAAAATCAACACCACAAGCTCCCGTGGCGCGCGACGCCGCCGGGGCCGGGGATCACTGAGGCGAATTCAACTCTGTCGCTCCCCTTCAAGAGGAACCGGGAGAGCCGGGAGAGCACCGCCGCCGCGCGCCCCTGACCGGGGATGCGACGGTTTTGGGGTTGTTGTTTTTTTCCCCCCGATTTGTCCAACTCCTTTGATGAGTTTTGCCACTTAAACGAGCTCAGATGTGGAAAGCGGAATGCCTTGGTTGCTTGTCGGAGAAAGAAGTGGCAAAATGGAGCCCGTGTTCTCATGAATAATTTGTGTGCGTGTGTGTGTGCGTGTGTGTGTGTGTGTGTGCGTGTGTGTGTGTGAGGAGGGGGGAACAATACAGTATATGGGAATAGGTCCAAGCGTTTACTCTATTCAGAGAGTAACCTGATTTCCTTCTGTGTGAAGCCGGTCCAAGCTCAGTCATTCAAAGAATGAAACACTTGGTTTTATGGCTTGCGAGCGTTGTGGGCTTTTATTACATTTTCAGTTTTATAACATCCATCCAGTCGTCCCGGAATTCTGCTTATCTCGCACGGAATTTCTCTTTAGGAACAAAAAAAATAACCAAAAAAAAAAACTGTGATAATTCATCTTTAACGTCCTCCTTTATCCCCCGCCCCCGGCCGAACCCCAACCCGGGGCTCGTGGTGGCGCGGCCGTTTCGGGAGTAACGCCTGCACAAAGTGAGCTCCTCTTCAGTGTTCCGCCGCTGTCCTTCACGTAAGAGGCGCGACGGTCTCGGCGAGCTGGTCGCCCTGTGATGATAACATCGCCGCGGCCGCAATCGCTGTTTCATCGCTGCCTCTCTTTGATTCTCCCGCTCCCTCTCTCTCTTGCTCTCT
>NC_137209.1:12575364-12605364 GCF_960531495.2 Zeus faber | reverse complement strand
TCGGTAAGTTGACACTAGCATACGGTGGACTCACAGCATTTAATATTTTACACACAGATCCGAAGCGCCCGCAGACTATGCCCTGGCAATCACAGTGTTCATGTGTGTTTCACATCCTTTTTTTCTGCATTTACCATTGTTTTGTTGTTTTTGTTTTAGTTGGTTTTTTTACAAGCATTTCACTGCCAAAAAGTGTGCTGTCCATATGACACATGAACTGATTTGATTTAACCCTAGGGCCAGCAGTCAAACTTAAATAATGCACACGACTCTTACTGGATACTCACTGAGTATCCAGGTCCTCCATGTCGCTCCATGTATCATCATGGGAACAGAGCTTACACTGCCAACGTTAGCTTCAGGCACGAGGGGGGTGGGGGTGCACCGAGCACCTGCACCCTTGCCCCTTGGTGCCCTTTTTCAGGTGCAGGGGTATTTTAAGCGTGAATGGGCATCAAAGTAGCGGATTGTCTGGGCAAGATTTGAGGGACGTTTCCTTGGCGCACCCGTGATGTGTGCACGGCGGAGCACAGATCACGGGTGCCCAAATGCGCACCATGGCAGGCGCCCGTGATCTGCACTCCGCCGGGCTGCTCCGTTTCCTTATGGAACGAAACAGAGCATAACAGGAACACTTCCTTGCTGACTCTCTTAAAATCAGTAATAATAAGCAGCGTCATATTAAAGTATGGTTGGGAAAAAGAGAGTCTCCCTGTTACAGCAGTGCAGGATTTATTATTTATAAGTCGAGTATTTACACAAACACCTCCAGTTTTTACAAAGTCCCATAGCAGCGGAAAGCAATAAGAAGACGTTGTGACGCGGCATGGGAAAGCACAGGGTTTTTGTTTGGAATGGGACAGGATGGGACCGTCCCTTTACTTTGTTGTGTTTCAAACTTTTGTTTCATACAAGTTGGGAAGCACAAAAATAAATAGATCTAAAATAAAAACATAGGAAAACCGCCACGGGAACGCACGCACGGCACAGCGATGTCTGGAGGAAAAAAGAAAAAAAAAAATCCACTCATATTCTCTGAGACAGGTTTACGTTTGGCTCAAATGCAGAGTATTTCCAAACAGCACTCCTGTTGTTTGCTTTTCAAAACCGGCCACGCAGGCTCTGCACTTGCCATCTTCAACGAGCTGACGCCACAACAAACCGGAGCGAACGGGACGAGAGAAGACAGCGAGCGAGTGAGAGGAGGCGGGGCTACGTGGGCACTGCAGCGGGGTGTGTGTCAACTGCTGTCAGAGAGAAGTGAGAGCGAGGACGCAGCATCTGCCGTTATATCGATAGTGCGGAAAAAAAAGTGAGTATTGAAACAGTTTAAAATATTCAGAATCGATATGTGTAGAAAAACTGATATTTTTGGAGTAGACTGCAGACATTTGTGACAGCGACTGGTGTTTTGCGTCTCAAGCAGCCCACGGTTACTTTCCCACTTTTTGCGGATTATGAAAGTGCACATTGTAAGCTTTCAAATGATGGGTCGTACATTGGAATCTGAAAGATGTGCTTATCTGAATGTTGGTACGCCTGAACTCCTCTCGCAGAGAAAATGCCCCTCAACGATCCTGAAGTTTTTCACACTTCAGAGGCTGGTAATGGGTGGGAACAATGACTGGTTAACTCCACCCCCAACCACTCCCCCACTGTCATTATCTGTCAGGAAGTAAAGTGTGCAGTATAAAAAACAAGTGTGTTATTTATTTCATTTATGTTGATTCTTATTTTAAATCATTGATTTATAAAAATATTGGAAAGTGCATAATTCAAGTTGATCCTCTATTATTATGTAACTTCTACGCGTTCCATTTCACCAGATAACATTTCCCAGAATGCAAATGGGTGGAGGGGTGGGGGGGGGGTCCTTCCTGCCATTTGCATTCTGGGAATTGGTGTTTTCTGGGAGCACCCTGCCGCCCGCTTCTCAAGCTGCCAGTGGTCAGTTCCACGATATAAATGAGAGCTTCTGCCCTCCTATAATAATCCATTACACCATGGAGATGACACGTTGTATCTTGTATCTATCTTTTTTGACCCTGCGACGACCGGCTGTAGTCCAGGTTCATTCATAACCTGATGTCATCCAAACGGTTTCACAATCTGACTTGACATCACACGGAATATGGAAGGATTATCTCGAGCGGCATGTGTGCATCAAAGGAACCGTACGATCGCCGTTCGGGCTGTTGCTCCGGGCTCAACAATGGGCGAGTAACAAACTCTCGTGTTGATTTGCGGGACTTTTAGTTTGCCGACTCAGGCCCACCTTTCACCAGACCAATTAATCGGTCGAGCAATAGTCTTGAGCACAATATTTACTTTTTATTGGAATATTTGTGATTTGAATATGATAGTTCTGCTAGCTTGAAACAGGACAATTGAATGTACTTCACATTGAACAGCCACTCTACACCTAAATGGGCCGATTCAAAAAGCCAAACGTGTGTTCGCCATTCTTCTAATGGGAAAACGGCCCCTGAGAAATGCCCGGTAATCTCCTCAATGGGCATCCTTGAGAACAGTTTGCCCGCCAATGCCACGTTACGACAACAGCGGAGCCATGCCAAGTCAAGTGTGGCGGAATAGTGCTCGGCAGAATTAGAACATTAGGTTCTGTATATTAACTCCAGAGCACCATTGTGAAATATGCCCAGGGACGGCAAATAGAACTTTATGTTTGTCTACGTGTGTTTAATTGTGGCGCTGAACTGGGCAACGCTGTGAAAGTCAGAGCAGTGGCTACACTGGTCAGCAATCCACACCAATGACGGGGCAAATGCAGTAGGGAATGGTGTGGGGGACACAAGGACAACTTGGATTTTGTGAAAACAAACAGCAGGTGACAGAAGCTAATAAAGCAAAGGCCTGTGGGCCCATTCTTATCACACTCCCTGACAAGAAATAAATAACTAAATCCGACAAAGAAGGAATTAACCGATCTAGAGCCTGTGGTGACGTCTAACATTCTATGACAAAAGCCAATGAATTTTCTCCCTCCTCTCTCACTATCCTCACGCCGTGCCACTGCACAATGACTTGCAGCAATGACAAAGACTGCTTCATTTCCTGCTTTCCCTTACAGTGTCGATTTCTGGTAAATTACCTGCCAGTCAAAGCCGAGGGGTCAAAATCAAATGAAATCACGTTTCTTTTTGGTGACGCGACAGGAAATGGAGGTGGACCACATCTAGTATCAGCGGTTCTACCCAATGCCTTGGCTTTCTGGTGATGAACAGAGGCCTTAAAATGTGACCCTTCTTCCCTTGGCCTTGGCAACAGCATGGCTGCACATTAACACATTAGGAATTCACTTGCCCTCTTCTCAGGCCATGCATGTCAGCCCAGTGACTATTTGGTACCTTTGAATCGCTTATTCACTCTATCGCCGTCTATATTGTTGGAATTAGATATATTATTTGCAGATTACTAACGAGGCCTCTGAAGAATGCAGTCACTTCTTTAGGTTTTTGGGGAAATAGGAAGAGGGGTCTCAGAGAGAACAAAGTGGCTTTGTCTCACTTGCAGAGGCAAGGCAAAATGTGAAAATAACCAATAGCACAGAGAATCGCATTGTGGAGGAGCTTGGCTCGAAACATACACCCTTTGATAAAAAATTTATGAACGTTACCGAGATGACACTCCAGCTGTGGATGTGACTTTCTGCATTTGAGATGAACTACTGCATGCCCGTTCAAAATGTAAGACTTTCTAAGACATTTTAATGGCACAGTTTAACGAAACGTGTTCAACAATGGGAGATGAAACTGCGGGTTACAGTCATACACCGGGGAAAGACACACTTTGTGCTCTGACACTGCACGCCCTTGGGCCCCCGGCAATACATGTGCCAAGTTTGAAGTAGACTGGATGAACAGTTGTCGAGATAATCAAAGGACATTGTGGTGTGGGGATGGTGGGGTTTGAGCAGCCATACCTGACCTGGGTCGAGGTAATTAGAGACCCAGGATCAGAGTGGCTGCCTACCTGTTGCTCGTGGGTTGGTCTAATGAGCAACAGGTTAAAACCCCCATCCCCACACTCACTCAGGAGAGAGGATCCCTTGTTATGACCTGTGTCCATCTGCTCCGAGGCTTCTTCTATCAAGCCCCCTCTCCACAATAAACTTGTTGTTTTCTACAACCCGGTCTTCTGTGCCTCTGTGCCGGAGGGCGCTGAACATGCCACTCGGATGGCGCGTGGTAGGCGAAACTGCCACAGACATACAGACAGACAAAATATTCCTTCCTTTAGAGTCAGACTAGTGCATGCCCAGGCAGAATGTAAGCCTTTCTGAGACATTTGAATGTCAGTTTAACAAAATGTCAATGATTCAGTCCTCAGCATGCCCCTTCAAAACTTAAGACTGTCTGAATGAGACAAGTTTGTGTGCACGCGAGCAAGGCCTGATGAATCTCCTAATCTTGTCCGCTGTTTCTAAGGGAGTGTCGTTTTTTTAATTTGATATTGGCGGATCTATAATTTGAAAAAGGGCCCAAATCATACTGCTCAAAGCCTCATTAGCTTTCAGCATAGGTGCTTTGCAATCAATAAAGCCAATGGTAACAAGGAAGCCTATTTTGGCCAGCAGACCACTTTTGAGGAGGCTCCTACATTTTAAATAGCATGAATCAATGTTTAATACACAAAACGTACAAAGTCGTTGGTTGTGGTTTCCTATTTTTGATTTTGGAAAAGGTGCCAGCTTTCGGAACAGCTATGAGGAAGAGGAGTTTTCTTTTTTTTTTTTTTTTTTTAATTGTGGAGAACATTCAATCATTTTCAAAAAAATGTATTAACAGAGGGCCAATAGCTTATGCTGGCTTGGAGAGATTTAGGTGATAAGGTCTGGAAGTGATTAGTATAGCATGGGACCAGATTGAGACGGAGGTTATTTTTAAAAGACGAAGACAGTGTGTGTGTGTGTGTGTGTGTGTGTGTGTGTGCGTGCGTGCGTGCGTGCGTGCGTGCGTGCGTGCGTGCGTGCGTGCGTGTAAGGGGGAGGGGTTAAGAGAGCGGGTTTCTGGCGAGAAGGGACAATGAGAGAGGTTGTTAAAGGGAATGGTGAATAACAGGAAAAGAGGAGGGGGGTCGAACAAGGTCTACAGGGGCAAAGGAGAAAAGCTGAAGAGGCATGCCGGAAGAGGGAAGAAACAAGACGGAATCAAGCATGACAAAGAGCCCTCACTCCATCACCATCACTGAGATCCCCCTAATTGGGTAAATCTCTGAGCAGCAGGCCAACGCTATGGAGACTTGTTCTGAGAGAGAGAGAGAGAGAGAGAGAGAGAGAGAGAGAGAGAGAGAGAGAGAGAGAGAGAGAGAGAGAGAGAGGAGCGAAGGAGAAAAAAGTTGCGATTGCAGGGAAAAGGCTGAGGGTATTTGAGTTCGCAAATGCATATTAGTTTGGAATCTCTCCGTTCATTTTCGATTTCCAAGGGGTGTTACCAACGGGTGCAGTCCATAATGTCTCTGGAAACAATTGGATAGACCGATAACCAATAAGAGCACTGGATAGACCTGCAATGAATCAGAGCAACGAAACGTGTGACGTAGCGCTGAGCGAGTGAGTTGATATACTAGACTTTAACCAAATCCCGTCGAGAGAACGGCAAACACATCTTTGTTATCAACAAAATATTTTTCGAGAAAATATACCGTCCAGTTCCTTTAATAGTGTTACGACAGTTGATTCAACAAACCGTTCCACGTCGGGGGCAGCCATCTTGGAAAGGTGCCTTAACGGCTCCCCTCTGCATCGTCATCGTATTAAACCTGAACCATGTTAGATGAACCCTTGTGATTGGCCCCGCCCCGGGAAGGTCGGGTGGAAATCTGTTTGAATGGGAGGGTGGCCAGACGTATTCTGCCGAGCAAATTAAACCTGAGCTGCAGATTGGTCTGGTTCCCAGGCTTTATTTGAGTGTAATGAATTGCAAAACTGGGGTTATATACGGCATGTGCAGCACTGACCTACAAACCAACCCGCCGCCCCCAACCACTCCCACCCACCTAGTCCTAGTTACCCCACCCAGTCCTTTCCTTTCCTCCTGACACATTTCCTCTTGCCCATGCATGATTGGCAAATTGGTCCTTCAGGCCCTGAGAAGTCAATGCTTTTTTTATCGGAGAGAGAGAGAGAGAGAGAGAGAGAGAGAGAGAGAGAGCGCTAAGGAGAAAACAGTTGCCATTGCAGGGGAAAGGTTGAGGGTAGTCGAGTTAGCCTGGCATCGCCAGACTAATTCACAAATGCGTATTAGTCTGGAATCTCTCCGTTCATTTTCGATTTCCAAGGTCCCCCTGGACGCAATTGGATAGACCTACGACCAATCAGAGAGAGAGCGAGAGCGAGAGAGGGTCCAAGTGCTCCTCCCCTCAGTACTGAGGCACAGTGAAAGAAGGCTGGAGCAAGAGGTCTTCCACAGAGGTCTAATTTATATGTGGGAAGATCAATGGGTTAATTAAGCGGAGAGTAGAGGAGAAGAAATTGGAGCGCCTGATGGAGGGCCAGAGGGAAAGGAGGAGCAGATGGTCAGGACGCTGGGAGGATGACAGGAGCAGAGAGGGATTCACGACGCCGAGGGTCTGCGAGCCGCTAAGCCCCTGGTCTCTCGCGCTCCCACCCGCATTGACTGTATTTTTCCATTAGACCACCTCATAGGTGTGTCCTCATGTCAGCCATGATTATGAACCGTTGTTCATCTATTCAAATCAATGACACTCTACCACTTCAGATTTGTCATCGTAAATAGAGACGTGAAGATTGAGATCCATCGCTCCATCTTTCCAGAGACCATCGAGAGAATTAAATTCCACATACATTATCTGTTTGTCCGCTAGGCTTCAAAAACGCCAAAAAGCAGCCCCCGCGGCCACCCCCAGACTCTCGATGTGAGGCACTTCTCTTCATAGTTGGAGATGGATCAGGGATCGTCCTTGTGAGCGCAAGAGAGTACGCAAAGCATAATGAGGAACACAAGACCAGAAAAATCCTGCTGAATTGCACCTTCTCCACCCAGCAACCTCACCCCCTTCCTTTTCCCCCCCTCCCCGTTTCCAACTCCTCTGAGTTTAAAACGAAGCAAACAGAGAGATCGTTTCATCTCGCTGCCAGGGGAGCTCCCGCTGCTTTTCCCAGGTCTTCTCCCTGCCCCGGGCGGCATTTGAGCTCCCCACACGCACATGCTCTACCCACCCAAAGCCTCGACTACCACCGGGGCCTGCCTGCCAGGATTCAGTATTGGATGAATCGGTTGGGAGGCGTTGGGGAGATGGTGGGGGGGACGTGAGGGAGAGAGAGATTGGTCGGGTAGGGTGGGGAGGGCGGAGGCGCTAACAGACACCCAAGCGAAGCAATCTCACCGCTCATTAGCCCTCGGGCGCTAGCGTGTGATCAAGGTTACACTCCCTTCGCCCTTGCTCATTACGGCGACATGGCCCTTTCTTTTTTCCTCGCCGGCAGTGAGCCGCTCCCGTTGCACTTCAGCATAGGTCCCTCCATTCGTTGTTGCCTCGCTCATTTCCGACGCTGACATTTCTTTTCATTAAACCCCCGTGCCCTTAAATCCTCCCCTTTCGTTTGACGTGACCCTGTTTCCCTGCGCTCTTGTTTCCCTAGTTCCCCTCTTTGTTCCTTATGCTCCTTACCAAAATTCTAATTAGCCTTTACAAACTGAGGAATGGCGGTAAAAAGTTAGGAAATTACGCATTCTAAACCCCTCGCTTCTGTCGCCCCCAGGGAGCAGATAGGAACGCCCAAATAAGATTCCAAATATTGATAAGCATGTTTTTTCCAGTGCTTGGGCTTCCAGGATTCTATATGAAAATGTACAGGAAATGGAGACAGCGGAGCGGTCTCCGCAGAGTGTGGAATTGAGCATACCCTCTACCCTAGGTAGAGGCAGGAGCTTTAGCCTTGGGTGACATGACAGCTATCACACATTGTTTCACACAAAGGACAAGGGGCTGTGCAAGAAAATAATGAAGAGAAGAAATGCTGAAGAGGAAGAAAGGCGCTGCGAATACAGTTAAAGTCGTTTTTGGCTGTAAGCAGCGTGCATGGGGACGCAAATGTGTTTTTTGGGGGGGTTCGCGTAGGTGCGTGTTCTCCCTGTGTTCCTCTCGAGGAGTTGACGTCTATTTGCTTGCTGATCGTGACAAGAGTATCGGCGGTGGAGCCTCTCCGGAGCTCATTTGTCACTGTTGAGGCCCTCTGCCGTCGTTTCCAGCAATGCCCATTCGCGCACACAAACACACACTATCAGAACGTTGCGTGCGTTCAAGCCCTGTCGAAGGAGAGCCTTCCTGATTTACCAAGGAGAAGCAGACCCGTTCTATTCATTAGTGTCTGCACATCCAGCCAAAGCCTAACATCAACGGCAGCTAGACGGCAAGCGGAAACACTTGAAATGCTCCATTTGTTTTGAGGGAGGGCTGGGGTTCAGGGCTTAAGGCGACCTCAGGGTGTGTGTGTGTGTGTGTGTGAGGGGGGGGAGGTTAAGTGCTTTGTTCAAGCAAGCATGGAGAAGTGATGTGCGCGCACACACACACACACACACACACACACACACACACACACACACACACACACACACACACACACACACACACACACACACACACACACACACACACACACACACACACACACACACACACACACACACACACACACGTTTACCTATGGATCCACTACCATTGCAGGGTTTGGAGCCACTATTGTGCAGGGCTGCTGAGCACGTCGATTCCAAAGCTCGCCCTGCAGAGGAAACGTCTTCTCTTTGACCGCGTTTTCTCAAAGCCAATGACATCCAAGTATAGATCGCCGTTTTTTCAAGCCAGTCCTTGCTATGTACCAATGTCAGTTCCCATCATTTAGAACGGTTCAGAACCCACACAACCCCACTGAACTTTTTAGTATTAAGAAACGTACCACTCCCCTGCAGTCGCAGGCAAACTTTCAAGCCTTAAACATCTCCTATATATCACTAATGGGATGGTCCCAATATAGTCAGAAACTCATTATATGTTACACGACCATTCAACCGTCTAACCAGTTCGATGGTGAATATTTGGCGAAAAATTGTGGCACCCCTCAAACTACATTGTCGATACTTGCACACCAACCATAAAACGCACCAGGGTTTCAAAGCTCAACTACAGAGGTATGCCACTCGACGTCTTCCATCTCAGAACTCTCAGATCTGCTGGGACGTGGTTTAAAAGGTTTGTTTTAGGGACAATCCAGAGCTTGGGAGTCAGTGGATGTGGGAGTTCTGCAAGGAAGATAATTTGGCAGCAAGTCACCTAAGCGAGTCGGTCAATTCACAGATTTGTAAAACCAATGACATAATCTTAAAAGCAACCCCGCAGTCAACTGATAGCCAGCGAAGAGACCTTATCCCTGGCTGATGTTCGCTCTCTTTTTTTTATTCTCGTTAAGACTCTGTAGGCTGCAGCATTTTGTACGTGCTGAGGATGAACTATTGATGTGCTGGGTAAACCTGAAAGCTAGAGCGCTGCAGTAGTTTAATCTGCCGGTGATTAGTGATTGAATGGGTTTTGGGATAGGATATCAGAACCCGATCTCAGCCTCACTGGGATTTTGTACACAATGAACAGCGCAGAAGTAACGCCGGCTCTGGTCATAACAAACTGAGAAAAACTGGAGGCTGCATCGAGTGCCTTTTGTATCACCATCCAATATTGTTAAGGCCAGCGAACCCATTGCTCAATAACCCTGAGAATCACCAGGATTAGTGTCGACCACTTTTAGCTCAAGTATTTGGGTCATATGTAACATTTCCGTCATTCATAATTACCAAACTACCAAAACATTAAGAGTGATAGCCACTGAAAACACTTTGAAATGATGGCCATTATGTTCCGTATCGAGCAGTTTAAAAGGGTAGGGTTCAGGGACACACCCTATTATGACATGTACTACATTCGATGGCTTCAGTTAAAACTAGTCTGGCAATGCAAAGCACAACACATTTATTGCCCATCGCATATTTCCTTCATATCGTGGAGTCCACGGCATAACCCAGGGCCACTTATGTCAATAGATGGCCGTCAAACCGATGAATGGTCTTGTGTGTGTGTGTGTGTGTGTGTGTGTGTAGTTGTGTGTGTGTGTGTCTGCATGTGTGGACGAGTGAAAGAGGCTGAGAGCGAAGTCAACAAACACAGGCTGGAAGAAATATGGAAAGGCGGAGGTTTTGGGGCTTTTTTTTTTTTAACAACCCTCGTCATTATACAGTGCAGCCACAGCGATAACACTTCAGTGTATTGCCTAACAAAGCCGAAGCTGCCTTTCGCCAGCATTACCATTCGACTGGTCCCCCCTCCAGCTATTTGTTAGGCCTTCAGCTGACAGCCCATACTAGTACGTGCGGTGGTGTGTCAGCCCATACAAATGTGTGTGCAACAGCGGGGAAGGAGTCATGGAGTGGAGGATGCTGGGAGGGCAATTCAGAGCGGGTGTTATACCGGCGCACTCCTCTCTCAGAGCGCAGTACAGTACAGAGTGTGCTGATGCCGCAATGTTGCTTGGTTTCCTAAACAGCCCCCCCGCCACCCCCCCATCTCTCTCTCTCTCTCTCTCTCTCTCCCCCCTTCCCTCCCTCCCTCCCCCCGGCTCCCCTTCGATTTCCCTGTGACATCCGGCCACTTGACTTTCACAGCGCATTCTCGTTCCCTCTCCCTCGCTCCCTCCTCCTGCAGGAGGCCCACGCTACCTGTCTCCCGGTGACCCAACCCTCGTCCGGCGATGCCAAACGGGTTCGGACCCCCCCCCCCCCACCCGCAACCCTCGATCCGTTCCGACCTTGAGTTGCCGTCAATACGGTTCGTTACTCATTCCGTTGCTCGACGGTGCCATCGATTTATTTTTTTGCGCGTGAGGAATCTGCTTGCGCCGGCGGGGGCTCGGATCGCGGATGGTCCGGTGAGAAAACGTCAAAATAAATACTCGTGCAAGGGTGGGTAAAAAAAAATAAAACGTCATCTTTTCACCCATCCATAATGGGTGTAAAGATGAAATATATTTCCCAGACGCGAGCTTGATACGGACAGATGTACTTAAGTGGGAGGGATGGGCGGGGAGGGTTGTCCCTGAGACACGATGGGAATACGGCGGGAAGTCTTTTTCACCCGTGGTGGAGCCCAGCAGCTTGCCGATACCACCTGTCAGTCAATCTGATGGACAGGGGAGGGAAGGTGTGACATAACTAATCCCCGGCCCGGCCACGGGAGCCAGATCACGCTTTTTTCCATTATTATTCAGCTCCAGCGCGTTCACTGTGGACGAATAGAGTCCTACGGTAGCCGTGCACTGGTTGGGTTACGGTTTCCCCATTGTCTCCCCTTTCCTCCCCACTCTTCTTTTTACTTGTTAGCTCTTTGAAGGCAGAACCCAGAAATGTCTTTCTTACATTTCTTGGTCTGGCGGGCCCCCCCCCCCCCCCAGGAAAGTAAACAGCGTGTTTCTCCGTCCCGACGGGGGGGGGGGGGTCCGACCTTGATCTAACCTTTAATGAGCCCACTGGGGGCCGCGGCCCATGACTGACGGATGACGAGCTGGGTTTTTAGAGACATAAAAGGAGCACTAAGGGGGACTGGGGGGGGAGAGAGAGGGGGGGGGGGGGGGTGGGGGGAGAGAGAAAGACAGACAGAAATAGAGTAAGAAACAGGCCGAGGCACAGATTAAGACCAAAATGGCAGAACGAGGGTGGTGATGGAGAGAAGAAGGGGGAGGGCGGGGAGTGAGAAAAGGGACGGCAGGTTGGACCCAGGCAGGACACGTAATGCCTCTGACCTCTCTTCTCCTCCCCGCATCCCCGCCTCCCGGGAGAGCGCAGATCTCATTGAAAAGTGTCCCAGACAATGGAGAGAGATGGGCTGTCGCGCCGGGGGAACCGCCAGGAGACCGGCACTCCAAGAGAATTACCAGAAAATCGACTCACCGGCTGAGTCCGGGGCAGGAAAAGAGGATGGGGTGGTCGTCGCACGGGGGCTGTTCCGCCGCACGCCGCCGTCATGGCGGGGTTACATTTATACATAGATAAATACATTTCTTTGTTTTTTTTGGAGGGGCCTATTAAGCATCGAGTATCTGGCGTGCGCCGGACACGAGATGAGCTTCCACGTGAGAGACTATGAAATGAATGAATAAGTTAACAAAATAAATTACTGACTAAATAGATTCATTATTTCCTCTCGCCAATGGAGTTGTGAACGTGGCGCTTTCAATTCTTTTTTTTTCCCCCGCCCACCTCAATTATCTGCGTGCCCCAGCCCACGACAGAGCGCGGCGCGCCGGTTTCGAAACGCCGGGTCTTATCCCTCGGAGGAAAAAATAAAGATGCTCCCATAGCAACGACACACGTCCCCTCTCTACGAACCGCGCTGCAACCGCAGAACAACGCGGGGAAAGGGACGGAGGCGAGGAAACAAAGGCATGGGCGGATGTGAGATAAAGGGCGGCAATAAGGGGAGTCACGCGGCGGCCCCCGTCCGCCCCGGCGCGGCGTCCAAAGTCACGGCTTCATAAAGCGAGGCGGGGAGAGGCGGGCGCGGGCGCGGGCGAGGCGGCCAACAAACCCACTCGAAGAACACACGCCAATTACACGCAGGGAGGGCCTCCGGTGCTCCCTTTGTGGAGAGATCGCTGTTCATTACAGACGCTAGCTTTATAAAAATAAAAATAAAAATGTTGAAATAATAAGAAAAGGAGGTCTAATCAGTACATTCTCCATGAGAAGAGCGGTGAAAGGCAGGGATTTGTATCAGATGAACCTTCCCGTGTCTGGGCTTAGCCTCTCCTCTACGAGATCCGCTGGAACAGAACAAGAGATGTGCCCACGGCAACAAGCACATGTGAGAGGAGCAGGCAATAAAAATACAAAGTAGGGCTTCCACTCCACAGACCCCCCCCCGCCCCCGCCCAATTTTTGTTCCACCTATTTTTATTCCGCGTGTGCGTGTGTGTTTGTGTCTTCTGAATGGGAGAAATACAGCTAATTATCCCATGCCCCCCAATAATAGAAAACCTACTGAAGCGGCCACCTCTCAGGGCCATTTTCAAGGCCTCATTATGTAAATAATTATTGCCGGGGTTAGGATTTAGTTAAGTTGGCTTGATTAGCTTGTGGTGATGGTTAAGAGTTTAGTCCGAGACGAGATAATGCCCTCGCAATTGTGCGGCGCGTGCACGTGCGCACGCAGGCCGCGCTTGGCTCCGCGTGCGCGCGTGCGTGCGTGTGTGTCTTAAACACTGTTAAATGCCTTTTGAGTCAGACAAATGATAAAGATGTGAATGTCGGACAGGAGGGTCAAACACAACCACTTCGAAGTAAGCGCCGATCCACAGGGCGTGCAGATGGAAAACAAAGCGATCCTTGTTCCTCCGCGAGCCGGAGCGCCGCTAAGACCCGGGGCGGTCCAGCTTTCGGCGATACCTCGGGTTCATGTCCCCTCCAATCCGAACAGCTCTCGATTTGCCCGACGTTTGTCGACGGGATTCCACGGGGTCTCGGCGTCAGCGCATTGATCGTCATGTATCGATCGGGCGACGGGTCGGTTTTTCCCCCACCCTGCTCCGCGCTGCCGCAAAAATAACCCCCGTTTGAACCCGGCATTCCCGCCGTCGCCATACAAACGGCCGGGGGCGCCTTAACCTTCCCCCGTCACAACCGACCCTCCTCCCATCTGTTGACTGCTTAGCGACCCCACGCTTGGAGCTATCAATCTACCCACGGCGCTTTCAGCGACTCCGCCATCTGCCTCCGGGGTCCGCCAAGCCCTGCCCGGGATGGATGGATGGTGTTGGATCCTTGTCGGGAGGGGTATTTTCTTTCATGGAGGGGGTCGGTCGCGCATTGTTCGACTTTGGTTAAGACTTGCACAGAAACACACAGGTATAAAAAACAAACGAAGGGCCTGATGAAAGGCGTAGTGATGCGCACAGGGTGGGCGCCGGCCCCCTTGACGGGGCCACCTGTCCTCTGCCGCTTTAATCGGCCTATTGAAGATCAATTACAGTGCATTGATTCGGCGCTGCCATATGAATAAACAGGATGTGTCGCGCAACGTTTGCTGCAGAGAGCCTCCCGCTCCGTCTCTCCCTCGCTCTCCCCCTCTCTTCCGACAACTGTGTATCTCGCTCCCCTCCATCTCCCTCCCTCGCGGTTGTCGACGGCGTGGAGCCGCTCTTCCTGCCCGCACGTCGGCGCCCCCACCTCCGTCGCCGCTAAGCATCTCCGCGGGGTCTCCCAACTTTCCGGCCAGCCGCGTTTGAGATAAATAACGATTCCCCCCCCCCCCCCCCCCGACAACATCTATTCAGAGCGAGGGCAGCGTCCTGCATCCCCCACCCTCCCCCCTCCTACTACTACTTTAGCACCATTAAAATGCTTTTCTCTCCCCCGCATCTGAGAGCCGTTCCCATCTTCTATATAGGGCAGCCGCTGCCGCTGCCTGATCTGAGGGGAAGGAGAGGTGGGGAGGGGAGAGGAGCGGAGAGGAGCGGAGATGCCTTCCTTCTTTCCCATCGCCGCGAGATGGGAACAGAGGCCTTCTTGTAGTCCCCGCTGAATTCTGCCGTCCAGCGAGGGGGCCCCGCCACTCGGAAAGCCCCCGCATCGGCGGCCCCCCCGCCACATAAATGCACTCTATTCTCTCCGCGTGCGCGCTCGCGCGTGTCGGCGAGCGTGATTAAGTCTGTGTGTGTCTGTGTGTGTCTGTGTGTGTGTGTGTGTGTGTGTGTGTGTGTGTGTGTGTGTCTGCGTGTGTAGGTGTGATTCTAGGGGTTGTGGAGTTGCTCTGAGTCGTCTTGCTATATGTGGCCACCATTTTTTTTTTTTTTTCCCCTTCTACCAGGACCCCTGTGCTGTAAAAAAACAAAAACCTCATAGTATGTTGACAGACATGTCTGACATGGAAGTTCTGTGCTTGTGCATGAGTGCCTGCGTGTGCGTTTGTGTGTGAGTGTGTGTGTGTGTGTGTGTGAGAATGTGTGTGAGTGAGCACAGACTCCATTAATCATCCATTAATCAGACCGTGTGTTGCAGAGCTCCCTCGCCCGACATTATTTTTCGGTGCTGTGTGCGGCCGACGCAAAACAGGAATGGAGATCGCACCGACCCCAGGAGTCGGAGCAGCGTGCCGCAAATCCACCACTGGGAATCGGGGTCGGTCCGGATGAATAGCTGTTTTCTTTGAATCCCACTCGAGCTACGGAAGATCAATTTTCTCGGCGCGGGCCCCATGAAGGAGCGAGGGGGCTCCGAGTGGTTTGAACAGGTTGCCGGAATACATCACAATGTGGCCAACTAGCACACTGGCTTCACCATGATGAGTAGCTGTCTCACAGCCAAAATCGCCACACAGGCACACACACACACACACACACAGGCACACACACACAGGCACACACACACACACACACACACCTCAAAATGACAACAGGGAAACGTTTAAAAGAACATTACATTGCAATGGAATGCTAATTGAAGAATAAGAGAAAAAACAATGACACATGCACAATATGTCGACCTTGATCACTACCTGTTAACGTGGGATCCGCTGTGGGGGGTTGGGGGGGTTCCAGAGGAGGGGGGTTCGGGGTAAAGGAGGGGGCTGATGTCGTCCTCCTCGTCCTCTTCCCGGACCGAGTAAAAGCCGCTCTCCAGGCGGGTAGGGCAGGTGGTGGTAGGCGGCTGATCGTGTCGGAACCTGTTCGCTGGGGCTACCACATCATGATCCAACCCCGCGACGGAAGACGCTCCGGCATGCCGGCGGCCGGCTCTGATCTCCGGTTAGAGCGAGCGCGGCGCCTCGGTCTCCTTCAGCGTCACGATCGTCATCGCGGCGGACGATCCGGTCTCAGGAAAGAGCAATCCGTGTCGGGCCCTCTTTTGGCGAAATTAAACCATGGCGTGCGCGAAACCTGCGGGTTTTTCTGTGACTATTGTTATTTTTGTTGTCGCTGTTGTTGTTGTTGTTGTTGTTGTTTGTTGGAGGGACGCACCGGCCCCGGGAACCGGTGCCCTTGAGGATCGCACTTTACAGGACGCGATGGCGGGTTCGAACGACGGCGCTCCGCCTGTGGCCGTGGCCGCGCTCGGTTCTCCCGGTAGCTCGCTTCTCCTGACTGTGCGCGGTGGCGGAGGAGGAGGTGGAGGAGGAGGAGGAGAAGAAGAAGAAGAAGAAGAAGAAGAAGAAGAAGAAGAAGAAGAAGAGGAGGAGGAGGAAGAAGGAGAGAGAGAGCGAGAGCGAGTGGGAGAGGGAGAAGGGGGCGGCGGGATAAAAAAGGATGCTGCGCCTGTGCGATTGCGTCGGTCGCAGAGAGGGAGAGAGAGGGAGGGAGGGAGGGAGGGAGAGGGAGGGAGACGGCGTCCTCCCGCAAGCCGAGTTGTTTATTTTTTATTTTATTTTTTGGTACAATTGTGTTTATTTTACCTCGTCATTCCCCCGGGTCCGGTCGACGGATAATTCGACTTAATTCTCTGGTACCGCTGCCATCTTTCTCCTCCTCCCCTGGCGGCTTTCTTTCTTTCTTTCTTTCTTTCTTTCTTTCTTTCTTTCTTTCTTTCTTTCTTTCTTTCTTTCTTTCTTTCTTTCTTTCCTTTCTTTTATTTTTATTTTATTTTTTTTTTTTTTAAGTGCTGAGGGCTGTTTTTTTTTCCCCGGTATCCTCTCTCTCCTCCCCTTCCTCCTCTCTCTCTCCCCCCCCTCTCTCTCGCTCCTCTCCTCCTCTCTCTCTCCTCCCCTCTCTCCCTCTCTCTCCCTCTCTCCCTCTCTCCCTCTCTCTCTCCCTCTCTCTCTCTCTCTCTCCCTCTCTCTCTCTCGCTCCTCTCCTCCTCTCTCTCTCTCCTCCCCTCTCTCCCTCGCTCTCTCCCTCTCTCCCCTCTCTCTCTCGCTTTCTCTCTCTCTCTCCTCCCCTTCCTCCTCTCTCTCCTCCCCTCTCTCTCTCTCTCTCTCTCTCTCTCTCTCTCCCCCCCCTCTCTCTCGCTCCTCTCCTCCTCTCTCTCTCCCTCTCTCTCTCTCTCTCTCTCTCTCTCTCTCTCTCGCTCCTCTCCTCCTCTCTCTCTCTCTCCTCCCCTCTCTCCCTCGCTCTCTCCCTCTCTCCCCTCTCTCTCTCGCTTTCTCTCTCTCTCTCTCTCTCTCTCTCTCTCTCGCTCCTCTCTCTCTCTCTCCTCTCCTCCTCTCTCTCCCTCTCTCTCTCCTCCCCTCCTCTCTCTCTATCTTCCTCTCTCTCTCTCCTCCCCTCCTCTCTCTCTATCTCCCTCTCTCTCTCTCCTCCCCTCCTCTCTCTCTCTCTCTCCCTCTCTCTCTCTCCTCCCCTTCTCTCTCTCTATCTCCCTCTCTCTCTCTCCTCCCCTCCTCTCTCTCTCTCTCTCCCTCTCTCTCTCTCTCTCTCTCTCTCTCTCTCCTCCTCCTCTCGCGCTCAGCCTCCCCACAGCCTTGAAGATCTGCATCAGCGTGACGTCACAGGACGTTAAAGCGACACAAGCCCATTTCATCCGCGCGCACACACACACACACACACACACACAAACACACACACACACTAGAGCTGTGACGATCATGATTGGCGATTATTTTTCATACAAATAATCGCGATTGATAATTGAATCGTCTTTTTTTTTTTAATCTATGCCACTGTGTGATAGTGTAATAATAACACACGGCATTGAGAACAACACGCTAATAATAATAGTGTGATAATTGTGTAAAAAGTCCTTTGCAGAGGATCATCAACGTTTAAACATAATTATTCAACAGTTGATTTTCGTCAGTTTAACTGATGGAATTTGCGCCATGACATCTCGTCTGAACATTCCCCTTGAATTTGGGTCGCGAAAACACCAAAGTTTATACAAAAAGATCGCAATCTGCTCGAATAATCGCGATCTGGCAACTAAGTAAGAATTGTGACAGCTCTAACACACACACACGCACGCACACACACACACACACCAAATTTTCCAAAAAATCGAACTTTATCCAAAAACATCGCAATCTGCTCGAATAATCGCGATCTGGCAATTATGTAAGAATTGTGACAGCTCTAACACACACACACACACACACACACGCACACACGCACACACACATGCGCACACACACACACACACACCAAATTTTCCAAAAAATCGAAGTTTATCCTAAAACATCGCAATCTGCTCGAATAATCGCGATCTGGCAATTATGTAGGAATTGTGACAGCTCTAACACACACACACACACACACAAACACACGCGCACACACGCACACACACACACACCAAATTTTCCAAAAAATCGAAGTTTATCCAAAAACATCGCAATCTGCTCGAATAATCGCGATCTGGCAATTATGTAGGAATTATGACAGCTCTAACACACACACACACACACACACACACGCACACACGCACACGCGCACACACACACACGCGCACACACACACGTGCACACACACACAGTCCAATCTAATCTCAATGTAGGCCAAGCGTGGGTCCCCTTGCGTGTGATCCTCCACTGTGCAATTTCCATTCTATTTCAAACTTCCTATCCATCATTTTGCTGTTGCCGTTGTTGTTGTTGTTGTTGTTTCGGGGGAGAAAGTTTGTGCGCTCAGTCTCTGTCTCATTGATGCCGCCACTTCAGGCACGGTCATGGATCCATGGCGGTCCTGCCAGATCCTGATGGAACGTGGGTTGTGCACGGCGAGCCCTCACGTTGAAGTTTTACTGGGGGAGTATTCATTTCGAAATTGAGTCCGTACACGCGTTGCGCGCCGAATTGTTGTTTTGTTTCGTCAAAACTTTGAGCGCGATTAATAGCCGCCGCCAGCGAGCGGCGCGGCTTATGGCGTGCGCAGTACCACGGAGCGCGAGTATTTCTAGTTGACGTGTAGATGGCGTGGCGATATTCTACTGAAAGACACGTGGGCGATGTGCACGAACCACCAGGGGAAACTGAAGGATCTGAATAACTAGAAAAGAGCAGTAAAATTGAACTCGGACATGTCAAATGTATGTATATCTATTGGAGTCACTGCAGGTTTCTTTATAAATATATAGTCTTGATTTTGTGCAATTTGTCAGTGTAAACATTTCGAACAAGTAGCGAGGTGTTCAAATATTCCAAACCTTTGAACAGGGAGGGCGCCATCTCATTCCATGACTCGAACGCCACCTGCTTATTTTTGTGGTCGTGCATGGACGGAGGGTACAGATTGCGCCCGCGTGCCTCTGCGGAACAACGTCATCTTGAAATGCCCGACGGGCGGTTGGGACTCTCCGACTGCCCCCGCGCCAAAAACTGCCCGCGCGGCGCTGTCGCGAGCGCCGCAGCGACGCCACTTAATGCTGCGCGCACTAAACAGACACCACGGCTAAGGTGACGATAAACCAGCCTTCACAGAACCCGAGTTCCTCTGTTTTTTTGGGGTTTTTTTTTTTTGGCCTGCTGGTCCCTCTCATGGGGCTCTGATGTGATCCATCAGTCAATCAGTAGCTCTCCAGCGGCGCTGTCCGTGGTGCTGAATGGGAGCTGGCCACTTGCACTCAAACCGTGGTGAGTAACAACACCAGCTTTATTCAGCCCCCTGTTGACGCTCCAATATTCATCTGCCTTTTCATCTCAACTCCTAGCCTTCTTTTTTGGAACAACGCGGACTTGCTTTAAGATCATAAACGGGAGTAGTTCTGACATTCATTTTTTACAGCGTTGGACCTTTATTCCAAGGGCAACTTCGTTTTATGGACCCCTTCCAATTAAAAATGCCCAACATAACCTGAATAGTGGAAAATAGCAAACTTACCCACATTTTAGTGGCCCGAGTGGCCATCATGAGAAATTCCAAAATCTCTCCCTCCCTCCCTCCCTCCCTCTCGTTCTCTCTGGAAGCTTCTCATGTTTTGGAGTCTCGCGGGCGTCCGATCTCTTGCCCGAGAAAGACTTATGGTTGAGCAGAGTGTGTGTGTGTGTGTGTGTGTGTGTGCGTGGGGGGGGGGGGGGGGTTCCACGAAAGCCATTCCGGATCAGTCTGACGAGACATCTAGTCGGCCTGGACCAGGAGTCTGGCCTTGGACACGCCAGCCACCTGGGGTCCGAAATGGAAAAAAAAAAAAAAAAAAAAAAAAAGACAAATACAGAGAGAGAGAGAGAGAGAGAGAGAGAGAGAGAGACGGAGACAGACATATAATAGAGGGAGAAGGGATGGGAGGGGGGAGCAAGAAAGAGAGAGCAGGAGGGGCCGCCATAGGTCTCCTATCCGGGGGTATCAAGACAAATTGTGTTTGGAGTCAGACGTGCGTTCCCCCGGTGACACCTCATCAAAGCCAAGGTGAGAGGGGATGAGCTCGATTTGCAGGGTTGTGTATGTGTGCGTGGGCGGAGGCGGAGGGCTGTTGGGGGTTGGGGCTGGGGCTGGCGGTGGGGGGGGGAGGGGGGGGGGGCTTGATAGACCACGGACAGGCATCAGCCATAATGGGCCGCGGGGGACCATCGACAGCTGAGCCCTCCCTGTGATGCATGCCCCCTCAAACACATACACACATCTCATTGCCTTGTCGTTTACCTGTGATTGAAATGCTGCAATAGATAGTTGCACAGCATGTGTACCATGACAAAAGAGACACACACACACACACACACACACACACACACACACACACACGGCCACACTTAAACATGAAAGCCTGGGCACAAAGACACAGTTGGGACGTGAGCGCTCTGGCGCTCTGTAGTGTAGTAGTGTTGTTACGCTACAAAGCGATGTGCTTGAGAGGAGCCTATACTGTACTCTGCGTATAAGTTGACCATCTGACGTGGCCCTGGGGCCCCTGAGCTCCCGCAGGCGGACCCCCTCGGGCCAACCGCGTCACGCCCACAGCCTCCGAGTCCCACTAGGAGCACGTTGTCTTGTTCGTCATTTATCAGGGACAGGTCGCCAGGCGCTAACCCCTTCCTGGTCCCCCTCTGCCACTCCCTCCTCCTGCGCCGTCCCACACGCCCGAGGTCCATCATTCCGTCCGTTCCGTTCCCGCCTCGTCCTCGCCGGGCTCCCTGTCCCCCTGTCCCGAGCGTGGATCCCTCCTTCCTGTCTGGCCTCGTCCCTTTCCGGACCCGTCAGCCCGATCCAGCCGGACCGGGTCGCACCCGATCCATCACGCCCAGTGTCCCTCAGTAAAACTCACTGAGCCCCGTCTGCCCGCGGCCTCTGTGTCGTGCATTTCCCCCCGAGACCCCCCTACCGCTCCTTCAATCTCTGTCCCTACTGTCTCACAGGCTTCGTGCTCAGGTATTGGGTTTTCTGATGGAGTATCCAGATGGGAAGAGGAAAGAACAGACATACACACACAAATGCAGTGGTTCTCAAACTTGTTTTAGTAGTCTACCCCCTCTAAGTATCCCCTTCACTGGCATTGAGAAAAAAATAAAATTAACATAAATTGTATGTGCATCGTATGTGTTTTGTTTTTTTTACATTATAAATAACCAATATTATATAACCAATATATATATAACATACTTTTTTCAAATTTTCGGAGCACCCCCTGCAGTACCCCACACGCACAAAAAAATGCGCCCGCGATCACCCATGCACCCGTGGTGGGAGCGGATTGCATGTGAAGAGCGTCTCGAGTTGAGTCGTGCGGACCGGCAAATCTGCAAGCGCACACACCGTGCCCACGGTCTCGTCTGCAGCAGCTCTTTAAAGCAATTTCACATGCCCACGTAGCTGATATTCCATTAGGGATGGCTACCGCGGCTGCCATATTCCCCCACATTCCATTCAAATAATTTGTTTGCTCCGAGGTGTTTGCAATAATGTGCTGTTGCAATCTAATAAAGCCATTAACCTTTCTCCCAGAGCCACCCAGAGTATTTAAAAAGCCCATTTTGCTCCCTCCCTCTAATTTACTTTTCCCTTCAGACGAGCCCGCCGAGCGCGCCCGCAAAATTCCCCGGCTTTTCTCGCGCCGTCGCGACTTTGGCCGGAAAAAAAGGCTCCCTCTCAGAACGAGGCTTCCCGGCTCGCTCGAAAAACCCGGCCGTCGCCGAGCACTTTGTTATTTGGGGAAGAACAACTCATCTCATTCGCACCCCGACAAATATGCCGCGCGCGCACACACACACACACACACACACCTCCTGCTTATCTGCACGCGTGCCTGTCCCTCACACCCCTCGATGCGACTGTGGATCAGGCCAAATGAAGACGTTCTTTCCGACCAGAAACAGAAGAAAAAGCATCCTGCTGGAGCGAGCAGGGTTTCAATTTCCAGTGCTTATGGAGGGACACGAGGGATTGAAGGATTTGCATCGCTGTACACAACAAAACCCCGAGAAAATAGCGCTTACTAACTGAACACGGTGGCCGCCCCCACCCCCGCGTCCTCACCGTTTGCGATTAACTCCCCGAGCTCTTTTCACGGCATTGAAATATGTCGTTCAGCGGACTCCTTTGTTCGTCAATGGGTACGTTCGTCTCCAGCGCCGCGGTCGCAGGCGGCCATTGTCGGCGGAGAAGAACCCGCTCCAAGGGAGGAGCCGGCAGGTTAGGTAGGCGGGGTCGGAGGGAGCGGAAACCCAGAAATGAGCAGGGTACAAATGGGGGGACGGCGCTCCGCCCAGGGCTCCCACCGCCCCCTCGCTCCTGGATCGCCTCCGTGGCGCTCGCCCTGATCGATCGCTCCCCCCCGCCCAGCCGTCCCGCTTCACAAATCAGCCGTGGCCTTCAGCCGCTTTGGGGAATCCGGTCACAAGCGCCAGGACTGAGCGAAGGTTGGCGCACGTGGCTGAGGTGGCTGGCGGAAGGGCGACCCCCATTGAAGGGCAACGGTGAGGGCAACCCAGACTCTCTCTCTCTCTCTCTCTCTCTCTCTCTCTCTCAATGGGATTCGATTCAAAAGAGCTTCATTGGCAAAACAAAAAAACAAAAAACAAAAAACAAAAAAAATATATATATATATATATATATATATATATATATATATACATATATATATAAAATGAGCGACAGCGACCTAGAAAAAATGATCAAAATTGAAAATTGTAACCGCCTTACTAAAATAGATGTATATACAAATACATATACTGGTCTTTGCAATATACTGTAAATGGGTAACCTTAAATGTATACTGTACATATGGTGTGTGTACATGCATATATACATGGGAATCTCTCTCTCTCTCGCTCTCTCTCTCTCTCTCTCTCTCTCTCTCCCGCTCCCCTTCATATTTAATACAACACAGACAATTAACCCTATTGTACAATTATAGAACCCAGAATCGTGTCCATTACGCACATTTGAGTATTTTTCGAGCTTATCGAGCTTGTGCATAATCACCGGGTGTCATGACATTTCACTGCATATATGTACGACCGTATGTGTATGTATGTGACAAATAATCTCTTGAACTTGAACTTGAACTTGAACTCAACTAACTAGTGACATGTGCTTTTTAATCGAGTGCGTCTGGCGTTCTGCCACGGCCCCAGCGTCCAGGAAAGTGCCGCCGCTTCATAACTCCCGTCCAATCAATGCGATCGAGAGAGGGACGTAGGAGCTGGAAAATGAGGGGGAAGGGGGTAGAAGGGAAGCGGAGGACACCCCAGAGGCTCTGCATAGTTTGCGGGTGCATTTTTCCACCTTTTCTCCGCCCGGGGAAGATGGAACGTAGCGTAGGGTATAGCCTTGTGATCATTTATGCATGTGAATTCATTATGCGCCATAATAGGTTTACATGCAAGTTCTTGGCCTATATGTCTGTACTTGTGGTGGTGGTGGTGGTGTGCGTGTGTGTGCGTGTGTGTGGGTGTGTGGCTGTGTGGGCGCGTGTGCCTGTGTGTGTGTGTGTGTGCGCGGGCGTGTGTGCGGGCGCGCGTGTGTGTGTGTGTGCGCGCGCGCGGGTGTGAGCACTTGAGTAAGAGTCCCCGCTGAGAATTGGGCTTGAGGGCTGATATATTATTATTCATGGTGAGAAGATAGCATGGCAAAGTTGAGTAAAAGGGAGGAAAAAGTGCCCGATATTAGCATGAAGGAGTCTTCCCACTTCTTTTAAATGACACCATGTCCACCATTAGACACACGCACACACACCCGCACGCCCGCACACCCACACCCACACACACACACACACCCACACACACACACGTCCAATTTGCGGATTTGAAGCAACAAGAGCGTTACTAAAAAAGTATATTTTCACGTAATTTTCTCTTCCGGTACTCTTGGTCAGTTCTTAGGTTTATTTTCTCTTACTGTTATTGTTTATTTGATTGTAACTAGTTTGGTTATTGTTTCATTGAGAAAAAAAAGGTTTCCTACATATCTCCGAGTTCATTCCAGGTTCGTATGTATTGATATTGACTTTTTGTTGATTTCTAGGCTTTTTTTACTGTATTTGTTTATCCTATGTTTACATTTTACATTGTTATTCTAGGTTTTCTCACTGTCTATCAGTAACTTGGGTTCATACTCGGGTTATATTTTGGTATTTTTATTGTTTACTGTACATTCCCTATCCCCCTATCTTCAAATGAATCCTGTATATCACCTATCTGTGTATCTTTCTGTCTATCTGTCTATCTATGTAAAGATAGGTGCATAAAATAAGCTTCAGCAAAAACTGCTTCTTATTCTAAACAGCTAAATTATTAGTTGCGTTTCTACGTGCAGTGTAAAGCCCTTTATAAACTCTGCACTCATTCAACCGACACCTTAATTAAGAGCACATTTTGTAAAATTAAATATTTCTTTGCTACACACCGATGATTGTTAGATTGTAGATTACATCAAGTCAGATCATTCCATTATATCATAGACTTGAGTTGTTCTTTTTCCCCCCTGTATAAGGCATGTTGGTCGTAATTTACCTCTCATTAAAACAGAAAAAAAAAAAAAATTATATACAGCCTTCTTTTCACCGTTGATCATTATCATCACACACACACACACACACACACACACACACACACACACACACACACACACACACTCAAACGTGCAGCGGTGAATTCGGCACATTGGCAGGAACACGTGGACGCAATGCACTCAGGCGTAGTAATTGGTTTGTATATACTGTATATGTTCGGTTTTGAAGCACGAGGAGGCGATTTTACAGGTTATTAGGCAGGCTCATTCTCCGCCCGACATTAGCGGCGGCGGTAATTTGTTTTGATAAATGCAATTCATAAAGGTTTCCTTTTATTCGCCGTGACAGTTTCGCTATCAGGAAACAGGCACGTTAGGAAGCGTGTGTGAGGCAGTAACGATGTGTCTCAATTGAATTGGTGACGTGTCGGAGAAGTCATTCCCATGAAACGTGACAATATAATTCACGCGGCCGAGAGAGAGCTGCGGGACGTTGCTTATTTATGTGGACCCACTCCCCCTATGATTACACACCATGTGTTTTAGATCCGTTTGGCAAACTTTTGTTTTCAGCGAGAAAAGCGACTTCTTTGGTTGTTGTTGGGCTGCTAATACCAGCTGGGGTATAAAAACATCCGGATGACTGGTACTGCCTTTATGGAATCTGGATGAATGATTTTTTTTTTTTTAATGTATCATAAAAAAAAACTACAATACAAAAAATATTTATATAAAAAGAATATGATAATTTATAAAATAAATAAAAATATCGCAAAAAAATTATGTTTAATAAAAAAAAAATCATAATAAATATAAATAAAAAAATAATAAAATGCTTGCATTTGAAAGGGGTAATTGCAATTAGTAGCAGGTTCAGATGACTGTCTGTGAAACACTTATTTGTTCTGTGGAAAATGAAAATGTTTTCCGCAGTAATGAAATCCGACACAGCTCCCGTGGGCTACTGAGCAGCCAGCTGACAATGTGCACGTGGGAGCTGTGAGGACGACGGAGCCGTCCAGCGTCTTCATTCACGCTTTTCACTGATATTTTGAGCGGTGAATTTAAATGATATTCACCTATGATAAAAAAAAAAAATGTTAGTTGCGTCCGTGGAAGTCCACCGTCGAGCTGTGAATCCATTCGGGGCTAAATTAAAAAAGACAAAGAACGCTGTCGGTCCCTCGCCGCACGTTACCTGCACATGTTTGGACCTGTGCTGGGAATGTGTGGTTGGGCCATTGGCCGACCGCTTCCCCCTCCCCCACCGACCCCCCATGGCTTGAATTCAGATGAGCGGTGCGCGGTGTGAAGCTTTTAAACGAGCCCAATCCCATCCTGGCACGCACGGAGCCGGGCCTGGCGGCGCCAGCTTTGTCCCCTGTGTGTGTGTAGAGCTTTCACAGCGAAACGTTTTTTTTTTTTTGTTTTGTTTTGTTTTTTGTTTTTTTTTTGTCAAAGACTATACCTCTAATCCCTGGTGGTAAACTCACACGTATTCCAAGTTCTTGGCAGATTTACGTCTTAACGAGCAGAGGATTATGGGTAAAAAAAAACAAAACGAGAAAAAAAAAAAAAAGAAAGAAAGAAAAAACAAAACTGATTTGAAACCGGCTCAAAGCACTTAAGCTCCAACAAATACACACTTTTCTTTTCTCTCAGTCCCTCTCTTTTTTTTTTAGTATTAACTCAGGTGCGAGTCGATTTCACCCGGGCGGCCGAGATGGTATCTCCCGTCTCATTAGGCCCTCGACGGCCAGGCGACGGTCGCCGGGCGGCGAGGCTTAAAGCGCCACGAATGTTAATTGACTTACCCGGGGCAATGCGGCATAAGTGGCGATAATCACCCTCTGTTTTTTGATGGTTTTTTTCCTTTAGACGGATCCCACCTCCTCTCTAACGGCCTTCACGCCATTATCCCCGAATAGCGACGCAAAGTTTGACTATTTTTTCGAGATTGAGCTTGTGGTACCAGTGACTCGGGTTAAACAGGAGTCGGCTTCCGGTGGGCGTTTTTGTATTTTTGTTTTTCGGTCGAGATCCACGTCGGGCCGCGGTGACCGGTTCGCCGCGAGCTAGGCGCTAGCGAGCCCTGCGCCGCCTGCTCGTCCGCCGAGGCGGGGCCACGGAGATCCAGGTGTTTTCACGGGGTTAAAAAAAACAAAAAAACAAGCGCTCAAAGGGGGGGGCTCATGAGGAGACAAGCGGAGGGGAGCGGAGAGGAGCGGCGAGCTACGAGCGAAGTTAAGGTAAAGCGAACAAGACGGATGACCCCGCCGCCGCCGCTGCTTCTGCCGCCGCCGCCGCTTCTGCCGCCGCCGCCGCCGCCGCCGCCGTGATGTGACGGGCTCATCAATTGCCCCCAGTACACGTGGCATCTGACAACTTTGATTAATATATCCACGCTCGACTGGTAATCCGTATTCTCTCGCTTAAGCCGCCACCCTCTATCCTTCTCTCTCTCTCTCTCTCCCTCTCACAGACACACACACACACACACACACACACACACACACACACACACACACACATCGGATGAACGCGTCGCGGTGACGACGACGATGGGGACCGACGGCGGGGGCGGCGCTCAAGGTCAGGGGCCGCTGCGTCGGGCTGTCAATCGGAGCCCACGCGACGGCCCTCGCGGTGTCCGGCGGCTCGCGTGCGGCGTTCGCCGAGATCGGTTTCCCCCCGGATCCGCAAAGCACTCGTTTACGTCTGTTCCCACGGTCGACTGGACGCCGTCGCAGCTCAAGTCCTACCGCAGCCGGTGAAACAGAAACGGATGAAAGAAAGGTATTTGGCTTTTTTTATGGGTTATGTGCGTGTGTGTGTGTGTGTGTGTGTGAGAGTAAAAAAAAAGATGAGCTCCGAGTTGCCCTCGCCGTATTTTTCTTTTTTTTCTTCCTCTCCATCCCTAATTGCTGCCAGTAGCTAAATCCTATCCATTTGCATCGATCTCCTTTGAAGAGAGATGCAGATGAGCTTAACGAGTGAGCTAATTACATCCACGCGCTGTGGAGCCCGCTCCAGAAACCGGCTCGGGCTATATTTTGGGGAACCGACCGTCTGCGCGCGTGTGTGTGTGTGTGTGTGTGTGTGTGTGTGTGTGTGTGTGTGTGTGTGACAGACGGGCCCGATGGGAGAAGGTCTGATCTTGAATTGCATCAGATGGCGTTGCATTTATTGAGGTTCTATGTCCGGCGTGATCAGAAAATCTGGAGTCTTCGCCCAACGGCAGTTGGCTTAAGCGAATCGGAATCGGAATCAAAATCAAGGTTATTGAAAAAAATCCAAATCAAGTTTATTGGGCCATGTCAATTCTCATATACAATGAAATTCCGAATTGTCGCTGAATCCTTAACAGTGTCAAAAATATGCAAAAATACAATACATACAGAGTACACAGTGTACAGTATATTAGTTATAAAGATAAAGTCCGAAAACGTCTATGAGAAGGGCTCATTGGCGGTGAGGATGAAAGCATTGACTGGGTCATGAATTTAAATATGAATATAAATATAGATAAGATGCTAACGTGCATTGTGGATATTTCCACACACGATGAATAATAGTGTACCGTGCAACAATATGGACGGGGGGATGGTTTAGTCTAACTTATTCCAGTGTTAATACAATACATTACATTGCGGTTTATTAAACATTTATTACACAGGTCCATCTGTCCATCGATCCGTCCTTCTGTCTGTCTGTCTGTCTGTCTGTCTGTCTGTCTGTCTGTCACAGAAAAAGCAACAAACATAGCCAGGGCCGGCCACTGGCATAAACACCAAGCGGTCGTTCAGGGCCACATGTGAATAAGGGGAATACCTTGTGGGGCCACTGGGTTTCCGTCAACACTGTGGCCAAAGCAGGCACGGATGACCGCGCCCATGGCGAGCATCACCAGCTGCCCGCCAAACAGCCATTACGGACAAATTGAACCGTTTTATCTGCAAAGACATGCGGCCGATTAACATCTCGCAGGCATCTGGATTTCAAGATTTCCCAAGCCGCCCGACAACCGCTGACAGAGTTGGAACGTCCTCTAGTGCAGGGGTTCCCAACCAGCGGGCCACGGACCGCCCCGGGGCCACCGACTGCGCGGGCGGGAATTTTTCCGACGCAATCTGCCATCTGCTCCGCAGCGGCAGCAGGAAACGGGGTAAACTTAATACATCTAGAATAACAAACACACTGTTTTTATTTGCAACATTTTTTTAAAATTGCAACAGATATTGAAGACATTCCAGATAATTCGAGATATTAGACATATTCAAGATATTCTTTTGTGTTTTTTTCGGAAGGAGTATTTGAACGGGATTTTGGGCCAATATTGACAGCCCGTGCGTCTCTGCACTTGCACGGCCGACGACCGGTTCCAGGGGGAAAAATGTCACACGGCAAGACCTGTCTCCTCTCTTTGTCTCTCTCTCTCTCTCTCTCTCTCTCTCTCTCTCTCTCTGTCTCTCTCTCTCTTCCTCCCCTCTCTAGGAGGAATGTAGTGAGTGGTGAGACAGCGACAGGGACATGGCACGCTGGTGATTTGTTGTGCACCAAACGGGTACGAGGGACTTTTTCGAAAACATTGGGGACACTTTTTGGACTTGGCTTAGATTCCAACCAGGTATGCATGTGCCCCCCACCCCACCCACACACACACACACACACACAACCATACCCCTCTGGAATCTGGCCTTGGAGGCGGCAGGTGACATTTTCGGGGAAATATTACCTTGCCAGTCTCCCTTTTAAGTCTACTGCAGGGTCTTCGTGGCCTTTGCTTAAATTCCGTGACAACAATGAATTTTTGAAGGTCCAGTGTAATGTTTCATCGTATTAGGAAGGCAGCCTGGCCGTGTGATATCCAGTCTATCTCACGTCATATAATAATAATAATAATAATAATAATAATAATAATAATAATAATAATAATAATAATAATAATAATAATAATAATACCCCATAATCTGTCAACCTCACTGCGGATCGCTTGATTGACCATTGGGAAAATGGTCAATCAAATTGTACATTGGGAAAATGTGCTACCTAATAATTGTCACTTTATGCCGTTCTTTTTAAAGGTAAAGTATTTTTACTGTTATTATTATTATTTTTCC
>NC_137209.1:12475364-12570364 GCF_960531495.2 Zeus faber | reverse complement strand
AGTAGTATCATAGTATAGGCTTATTATTTTATAGTATATTATATTAGCTTGTACAATACTTTCTTCGACAACAATATAATACAAATATAAATATATTATATATATATATATTTATATGTATATATATATATATATATATATATATATATATATATATATATATAGTCATAGTAGTATCATAGTATAGGCTTATTATTTTATAGTATACTTTATTTATATATTTTATAGTATACAATACTTTCTTCTACAACATGATAATACAAATATAAATATATATATATATATATATATATATATATATATATATATATATAGTCATAGTAGTATCATAGTATAGGCTTATTATTTTATAGTATATTATATTAGCTTGTACAATACTTTCTTCTACAACAATATAATACAAATATATATATATATAATATATATATATATATATATATATATCTAATGATATAATATATAATTGTTTTCAATTGAATGTATTTATTATTAAGAACCGCCCGCTGCTCTCCAGCGGTATCAACAGCGTCCGCTCTCCTCTCCCCGTCCGTTGAAACTGGGCGCCGCGAGCCACCATTTTGGATCCGGCCGGAACCCGCCGACCGGATGTGCTTCGCCGCGAGCGATCCCCGGAATGGACGTCGTTTCCGCCGCGCTTCCCGGTGGCCCGCACACGCAGCAGCGATGGCCGCGTCTCTCGTCGTCCGGAGGTTCGCGGCGCTCTCGGGGGCGTCCGCGGTGACGGCCGGGGCGTACGGGGCTCACGGTGGGTCGTTGGCGGTAGAAGAACGTTGGAGCGCCGTTAGAACGGCTGCGTGGCCGTGTTGAACGGGCCGGAGGGCTTGTAGTGGCGCCATGGTTGGTGAAACCGCGCCGACAGAGCAGAGCGGTTCGATATTGACATGTAATATAAAATCATATATTAATGTTGATTATTCCCTATTAAATGTTATGTAACATGCGACCAAAATACAGGACTTATTTGACGGCACGGTCGCTAATAAATGTATCATATGATGTAAATTTATACATCATTTTAGTAGATTTAAATACATCTGTAAATATTTGCGTAAGCAAACAACGTTCCTACAGTTTGCTTTACTCATTGTTATTTCACGTTTTACTGTGTGTTCTGTACCAGCCGAGAGGGTCCGAATTCCTTGAACGTGGAAGCATGATTGTAAATTGGGCCAATCAAGTGTAATTGTGACATGAGTGTGACTTGGCTTGACTCTCCTTCCAGGGTTTAAAAACAGTGACCCTGATGATTACCAGCGACAGGTACGTGCGGTCGTTTCTGAATAACTCATAAATAGTTATGGGTGTTCACAGCCTGTGCAAATGTAAGAAACTGTGTATAGATATTTTGTGGAAAAAAAAAAAAATCTATAATTTATATAATTATGTTATATTATACAATATTTCTTCTATAATAATTCATTATAATAATTGTATAATATAAATGTTAATTATAATTGTTTTCATTTTATTTATTCACTTATCAATGTGGTTATGTTCTGATTTATTAAAAAAAAAAAAAGGTTGAAAAATCGCTTAACTTGCATACATATAAAAAAAAATCGGTGGTGTCTCGTAATGTTAATGAGAAATCCTCTTGATTTAAGAGTGTGAGGAATGTGCCAACATGAGTTTGATTAAGGGGGACATCATCATCAATTTTTTTTTTTTTTTACGAGCGTAATTGATGAAACCCGCTTCCCAGGCGGATGAAGTGTTTACTTAAACCGTATTGATCCCGTATTGCATCGCCGTTTTTAAAAGCTGTGGCAGGAAACGGATGTCGATTGGGGGAGGGAAGAATTTTACAAGGGTGGTGTGGTATCGGATCGACGTCTTCCTCTATCTCTTCCCTCCAGCTGTTTGAGACTGCCAACCAGTACCACTTCTACCACAGCCTGGCCCTGCTGGGGGCTGCCCACTGCGGGAAACCCGCCGTGGTGAGTATACCGCGCTTGCATACCGTTCCTGAGGGAGGGACGCGCCCCGGCGTCCTCTGATATTCAAATAGTCCGACGGGGAAATCCTGCACCTCCCTCCCTCCGCCCCGTCCCCTGCGCACTTTTTGATTCCATTTCCGAGCGCAGAATGTTAAGTACGGTTTCCGGCAGCAAGTCAAAGATTTGATCTGTTGCTTTTCACTGAAAGCGTCTTTAGAGAGTTCCGATACCAACTTTTCCTTCCTGATACCGATTCCGATACCTGGACTTGCATAAGTGCCGATACCCATCAGACAGAAGTTTGTAAAAAAAAAAAAAAAACAAGTGTGTGCGTGTGTGTGTGCGTGTGAGTGTGTGCGTGTGTGAATATACTGTATATGTATGTAAAAAAAAAAATAATAATAATAAATATATATATATATATATACACACACGTCTGTGTGTTTAAAATTTTTATATATATATATATATATATATATATATATATATATTCTGTGTGTTTAAAAAAATAAAATATATATATATACACTGTGTTAAAAAAATATATATATATACTGTATGTGTGTGTGAATATACTGTATATGTATGTAAAAAAATATATATATTTGTGTGTTTGAGAAATAAAATATATATAGTGTGTGTGTGTGTGTGTGTGTGTGTGTGTGTGAATATACTGTATATGTATGTAAAAAAAAAAATATATATATACATATATATACACACACTGTGTGTGTGTTTAAAAAATAATATATATATACTGTGTGTGTGTGTGTGTGTGTGTGTGTGTGTGTGTGTGTGTGTGTGTGTGTGTGTGTCGCATAGACTCGCATACTCGCCGATATCCGATCCAGCATTTTAGGCTGTATCAGAGGCATTACCGATATCGTTATCGGAACAACTCTGAGTATAGACACAGTCTGGTATTACTAGGACCTCCATCCATTGCAATCTCTTAACAGGGTTCTTTTTAAATTTAAGTACCTGGAATACCTTGAAAATAGCCCCCTTTTTGCTGAAGTCCTTGGAAAGCCCAGTGATATTCCCGCTGGTCTTGTTCTTGAAATGATAACGAAATCATCATATACGGTGTTCTAGAATCGCTTTTACGACATGGATGATGCCAGGGAGATGTGACTTTAATTCAGCACGGTTGGAAATAGACACTTATAATTAGTGCCCTATCAAATTCATGGTACGATTTGCTCAATTTCAGGGGCACCGATCCTCAAAAAAAAACAACCCGCGTTTCGTGGACTTTAGAGGAAAAACACAACCTTTCACGGCGATGATTAAATTCAACTTTTTAGGCACACACAGTCGGGCCCAACTGTTCTCATCACATGCAGTGACGTTTACGTCCGACGGCGACAAAACAAAAAGGATCAACATCTCACACAGGCAATACTCCACAGTATTAAAAGTGGCACTTCGACACGCCTGTTTTCTTTTGACATTTTTTATTTGGGCAAATTTACGCAGAAGGCGGCAGATTTCACCGTCCCTGACGCGATTTTCACGGCCATGAATTTGGTCGGGCCCTGGTGATAATAGTAGATGACAATGACATCTAATGATGATAATAGATGTAAAGATACAGTAGATTTAATAGATACACTAATATAAACAATAGACAATGAGACTAAGATCATATTATGTTTTAATTAATAAAGGTCGCTTGGAAAATTGATTCATATTTGTTTTGCGAGAGGCCCCTGAAAATGGAAGAAATTGTCCTTGAAAGTGCTTAAAAAAGTACTTAAAAGTCCTTGGAGTTTACCTTGTAGTGCCAGTCTAACACATGACCCCCCCCCCCGCCGCGTGTGTGTCCTCAAAAGCATGAAAAAGAATCGAGTCGCTCGTCTTCAAAAGCCGACGTGACGGCTCTCGGTATTTAATGTATCGGGGAAATATTCTCCGGATGGCGGGGTGTCAGACGTCGTATCATCCCCGACGGCGGCGTTGATGTGAGAAGTGTAGAGTAAGACTCTAAACCCCGGGGTGGTGGGACTCAAACTAAATCTTGACTTTGCCCCTTCCTCCTCCAGGCTGGCACGCTCCTGATGGCCGGCATCGGGATGTTCTGCGGCTCTCTGTACCACCAGGCGCTGACGGGGGACCCCAGCATGCGCAAGGCGGCTCCCGTGGGGGGCATGGCGATGATCGCCGGGTGGCTGGCCATGATCCTCTGAGTTCCGTGACAAGCCGCCTCTCCTCTCTCTCTCTCTTTCTTTTTTTTTTTTTTTTTTTTTGGCCCACGGGGGGGACGCGGTTCGACACTCCAAAACTGTCGACGGTTGACGTCTGCGAGAGCTTGGGAGGAGGAGGGTGGGGGGGCTGCCGAAACGGGAGTTAGGAGATGATGGGGAAAAAAAAAAAAAAAAGTGGGGTGTGTTTCCCCTCAGCGCCCCGGTGTCGGCGGGAGATAAGGTCGTGTGGAGGGACTACCCTGTGTGTGTGTGTGTGTGTGTGTGTGTGTGTGTGTGTGTGTGTGTGTGTGTGTGTGTGTGTGTGTGTGTGTGTGTGTGTGTGTGTGTGTGTGTGTGTGTGTGTGTGTGTGTGTGTGTGTGTGTGTTCCCCCCTCTATGGCAGAGTTTCCATTTCAGAATGTGACTGCATGTCATGTATTTTGTCCAAAATTAAATAAACTCAGAGCTCTGTTATCGAAAGAGAAACTCGTGGAGTTAATGATGTGCACCACACCAAGGTAGTACAGAGGTAGCAGAGTTCTGCGGAGGTAATAAAGAGGGGCTTCGGGCTCTTGGAGGTTCTCCGGGGGGGGATTGTGATCATCCCCCCGCCTGCACCAGGTGGAATACCCGAGCAGCCCGTGTCCCCATTCTGCAGCTTGTCGAGTTTTTTTTTTGTTATTATTATTATTTTTTATTTTTTGAAAGCCGGAGCAAGGTTTTTCCCCTACGAACGTCTTCATACCCCGTGCGCAGCGTTTGATCCTCTTAAGTGCAGGAACACAAAGGAGTTCATTACCGGTGGGCCTCCACACCCCCACCCCCCCCCCTTTTTTTTTTTTTTTTTTTTTTTTTTTTTGCCGTGTTCAATCCTCTTCACACATTAAAATTGAAAGCGAAATCCTCTGAGGCGCTAATTCCCATTACCGACTGTAACGGGGGGGGAAACCTTTTTGAAAATGGCGTTTTTTCCCTAAGACTCCAGGTCAATTCCCCAACCCCCGGGTTGCCGTGGAGAAAATAAAAAAAAAAAAAGCTGCCCGAGGCTACCGCTGCAGGAAACGGGCTCCCCCCAAAAAACGAGCCCACCCATCAAGATGCACGCGGCTCCTTGTCGGGGCCTATTTGGTTGCTATTTATGAGCTGAATTTTTTTGCAACCCGACGCAGCGCAGAAACTTTCTAAAAGACGAGCGACGACTCCGGGTGGTTGAGTGACGTGCATATTTTAGCGCCGATCCCAATGCGTCGGATGGGGTAGAGAGAAGGAAACAATCCCCCCCCCCCCAACCTGGAAAAATCTGACGCAACTTCACGCCGCAGGCTTATTTTTTGTGGCGCCTCGCCGCTTATCGGCGTCCAAGTGGGGTTTCCCTTCCTCTTTCACCTGCTTCCCTTTAACAACCCGACGCCAAAGTCCCCGTCGCTTGACCGAGGCGTTCCGACCCCCTCCGCTTGCCAAAGCGGCACGCAAGGGAAAAATTCGCCTTTCCCTCGAGATCTTCGGGAACTTCCCGAGGCCGGACGGAAGTTGTCGGTGCCTTACTTTTTTTTTTTTTTTTGGTCTCCTTTAGCTGAAATATTTGTCACGTCCCATCTCCAGAGCGCGTCCCTGACGCCGCTTTCGAAACCCTAAACCAGGACAGTGCGTAAAATAAACCCAACGGAACGAGGGGATCTCGCGGATTGCTCCGCCGCTGCCTCGCTCCGCCGTCGTGGCGGGCGGGCGGCCGAAAGGGTGGCCCCAGCCGCGAGACACTAACCGTAGATATTATCGTTAATCGTACCTCGGCGGATCCTTCCCCTTGCACTTCACAAGCTTTCACCCCTGTCTTTTACTTCTCCACTCATGAATCAATTATTTAGGCAAACGCTCCCGCACGCCCCGGCCCCCCCGCCGGCCTGCCCTCCTGTCACCCGGCAGACGGATTTAATTACATCGGCTGCTTCTCCTGGAGATGGCTCCCTCCGTTTTGATTGATTCCTTGGCCTGATTTGCGCGTTTCAGGCCGAGGTGAGGTACGGCCGGCGCGGGGGCCATCAGTCACCGACGAGCCGGGGGCAGGGGTGGAGAGGCGGGACCGGGTGGGCCAGGTCCGCCGGCGAACGCGTCGCCGCCGACACACGGGCGCCGGCCCCGAAAGTATGAAACCCTGCGCGTAAGAAATCACTTGTCTTTAAGTGCAAGCTTTCGAATGCCTGGACACCCGCACAGACGGCAAGCGAATCCTCTCTCAGGGGCACCGATCTGGTGGTGGAAACTTGAATGCTGGAGCGGAGCGGAATGACTGTAATGGCCATTCGGATCGCTGCCACAGACCCCCGCCCCAACCCCCACCACCCCCGCTGACCTTTTCAAGCCACTTAAATGATGGCCGCCGCCATCACACTCGCAGATAGATTATTCCCTCACTTCAGTGGTCACTGAGGCTCCACAATAACCGGTGGAGGCAACAGCAGAGCACCCCTCCTCAGTTGGAAACCCGCGGCTTTATATCCGTTCATTTCCAGGCGCCCGGCCGCGGTGTTCACGCATCAGCGGAGCCGAGATGGGAAAAACAGGGAGGAACCCGCGGGTGTTACCGTAACGCTAGGATCGGGAGTCATCCCGGTGTCGCCTAGTTTATTACCGCTGGCTTACGGGGGAGATGGGTTGTTGGTAGTCAGGTCAGAAAGGTAAATTACGCCGTGTGATACTTTTCTTTTCCTTTTCTTTTTTGGTACTAAATCAGAATCAGAATGTGTTTATTTTGCCAAGCACACTTTCATATGTAGAAGGGATTTTGTCTTGGTGAGGATTGGTGCGTTTCTGTGCATTACACAATAAAAATAAAACTGAACAAAGAGAAATCAAATTTGTATTACAATTAAATACAAATTAAAAAAAAATAGACAAATATATGGAAATTGTCCAAAAATATAGAACAGATTCAGCCAAATATATAAAATATATATAAAGTAAATACAAAGTGTGATTTTATGCACAGAATACATTATTGGTATAGGTATATTAGGTAAACATTATTACTACTATGTACTTGCCTGGTAATGCAAAGCATTGGGATGTCCATTCCGTTATTCCTTATCTTATTTCTCTCTTTAGCTACTTAATCACCATCAAGATTTTTCTACTTTCACTTTGAAGGTTTTGCTGATGTGAATAGGTAATTCCAAAATCAAATGGTCCAATGATCCTTTTTTTTCTTTTTCAAGGTGAGGAAATTGTGTGAAGGCGCACAGAGAGGACAAGTATTAGAACACTGTAGATTGCCTTCCTGCAGAAATGGAAAAAGGTGTAAAAGACAACGAGGAGTGTGAAAGCTATCAGTGAGCAGAACATTTGTTATTTCTTCTGAGGGACAGAATTTTCTCTGTGTCATTTGACAAATTGGGAGCACAATGCTTTAAACCATCTGACTGAGAAGTGTGTTATATGGCATTGAGTTGATATAGCACTTATTAAAGTTATGCAGTTGTTCAGATTTCCGAGTGTGACATTTTACAGTTGTACAATGGTAAGGATCAGTCAATTTATCAACGCTTTTCCAATGTAATGCATAAAGTTACAGGGATTCCCACTCAAGGCTATTAGTACACTCCACTGAGACAAAAGACGAGTTGCATAATATGGCATGATGAACTGAAAAGTCAAAGATACCTTCCATTATTATCTACACATTATACAATTATAAATACAATATGATCCTGTCAATATATTCCATACGGCGGGAAAGCCAGCAATAAAACATAAAAACAAAAAATGGTGGTGGGGGAGCCACGTCATTCAGAGGTGTTTAAAACACACCGTTTCACAATCGCTCGGCACTCTACACTCTCACGGTTCTCAAAATGTGGAGTCGAACTTAATGGATCATTTCAGTCCACGTGATTTTAAAGTGTGCTTGAGCATTGGGAAAAGCCCAGTACAAGTGAAATTATTATTATTATTATTGTTATTGTTATTATCATCATCATAATCACCATCATTATTATTATTATTATTATTATTATATTTTTTTCTACAGGCTAGTCAATAACATGATCCCTGTGCTCATTTCTTTAATTTTCCTCTGCGCTCATTTCTCGACCCGTCGACGGCGGAAGAGACGTTGTAGTTTTTCCCCGGCCGGCGTCCGTCGCGCCGCAGACTACAACTCCCGCGATCCTCTCGGTCTGTCAGGCGGGGGACGGTGGCGCTGGGACCTGTTGGAAATGTCGGCCGCGGCCACCGGACTCCACCGCGGGCGTCGGACCGACGGGCCGGGCAGATAGCGGACACGGACGTGCCCTCGCCGCGCTGTGGAACAGGGTGTGTGTGTGTGTGTGTGTCCGTGCGAGACGCGGGACCGACTGCGTCGAACGGCGGACGAGGGGGACAATGTTTTTGTTTTTGTTTTCGTTTGGGGGGCGGGGGCAGGGTTTGCTTTTACTGCCAAGCTAACGAAGCGACTTGGTGTGTGTGTGTGTGTGTGTGTGTGGGTGGGTGGGTGTGTGTGTGTGTGTGTGTCTCTCTCTCTCTCTGTGTCTGTCTGTGTGTGTGTGTGTGTGTGTGTGTGTGTCTCTCTCTCTGTGTCTGTCTGTGTGTGTGTGTGTGTGTGTGTGTGCGTGCGTGCGTGTGCTTTAATCCCCCCCCCCGCCCACCTCCTGTTATCTAGAAGGCTAATATGCTAAGGCTAGCTGGCTAATACTGACCGGCCACTCACGGGAATTAGCTGGATCGCTCCTGTCGGGCGCTCACGCCTCTCGCCACACAAAAAATACCGAGGAAAGGACGCGGCCGTTGTTTTCTCTGAAAATCCGGGAGACCGCAACCTGTCCGTATACACGAATTCGCTGGTTAGCCGATAAGCCGGATAATTAGCCTCGGTGGTAGCGTCGCGGCTCCCTGGCTAATTGACCTAGTTTTGGCGAGAGCCATGTTGGCGTCCCGCTCCACGGAGCAGTGTTTACTTTCTGCAGCCATGTTCAGCGGGCTCTCATTTCGTCCCCCAACTAAAAGGCTGTTTGGGTTAGGTCGTGCCAGTGCACAGCTCATGGACAGGGTTTATTTTATATCTTTATAGGCGAATTTGCACGGTTTCCCATTTTCGACGGTGGGAATTGTTGATACAGGGGTTTATTATATATTGCCAAATTTATATACATTTGTTTTTAGTTCATTTCAAGCTTTTTTCATTTTTTTTGAGTTTATTACTTGTTGCCAATTATTGTATTGTAAATGATTAATGCTGTTGTTCTCATTATCTATAATTATTATTTGCTGTTCGTATCGTTATTGTTATTATTATCGCCTTATTGTTTTGATGTCAGCTGCTATAACACGGCAATTGCCCTTTGAGTATGAATAAAGGATCCATCTGTCTGGCAAAGTTATCAAGTGTTCTTGGACAGTGTTAAGCCGGCTGCGTCAACATAATATTTTTCTCCCATAAAATCACAGAGGCTAACAAACGTCAAATCCAGACTGTATTTGCTCAGGATACGGCAAACACGACCTGCCTTTAAACCCCGGCTTAGTCATCGCACCGTTAGTCATCGCCGAAGAACGGACTCAATTATGTGCTTATCGCTCTCAGTGGGATTATTTTGAGGCCCTTTAGCGTCGCAGGCTTGATTTGACGCGTAACCCTCCTGCTGTAGGGCCGCGATAGATGGAGTCCCTGATGAGCGCGGTGGCCCCGCGCTCTCCGGCCCCCGCGAAGAAGCCAATGGAGGTGGACTTCCGGTCGGGGGCCACGCTGGAGCAGCTGTCGGCCCAGGTGTCTGAGTTGGTGGTGCTGGAGCAGGGCGAGTTTGGGGATCAGACGGCTCTGGAGGTTCACACGGCCAAGGACTTCATCTTCAACATGCTCGGTAGGTCCGTCTGCAGGTCGTACGGGTCGGTCGCTGAACTCTGCGGTAGACACAGCCGGCCTATAGAGGCCAATTCCGGGTGGAACCGTCCTTTCTCTGGATATTTCAATGTCGACAAAATATCACGCTGGGAGCTGCTTTCAGCCAATCAGGATTGGCCATGCTTCAGGTCTAGCTTCAAAGTCGGATTACAAGCCAGTCAGGTTCCTTGGTCTCCACTATAAATTGATGGATTTTCTTTTTCAATTCGTCCACTATCTCCGTCTCAGCGTCCGACTCGCAAAAGATGTTGCGCTAATGATAGGCCAGCGTAAACATGGCCATAAAGTTTTGCAGCTGAGTTCCAGCTGCCCTTGTTTTTCATCTGATCAGCATTATCCATGTGGCAGAGTAAACAATCCACACCGGTTCTGAACCGGTCCTCTGAATTAGGTTTTATCTTTTTCATTTTGCATACAAGTTAGAAACCTAGGAAATGAAATAAATCCAAATATCTTTCTCTACGAGATTATATTATAGATTGCTATACTATAATATTATAATCACAAGATTTGCATTTTGAGCTGCAGGTGTGTGTGTGTGTGTGTGTGTGTGTGTGTGTGTGTGTGTGTGTGTGTGTGTGTGTGTGTGTGTGTGTGTGTGTGTGTGTGTGTGTGTGTGTGTGTGTGTGTGTATATATATATATGTGTGGTTGGGGGGTTTGGCGGAGGGTGTCCGAGCTCCTGCCTCATGGACCCCACAGTGCCCTTCTTATCGGGTGCTTTTTTTTTTTTTAAGCGTTAATGGGTGTCGAGGTAGCGGATTGTCTGGGCAAGATATATTCATGAGGAACTCCTCATGCACCTTGCACCTCGAAGCACTTGCGATGTGCACACAGAGAGGGAGAATGCCTAGAGCTGGAGCCTCTCTCCAGTTTCAGAACACGGTAAACTGCCCTTACACCGTTTCATTGCTCGGATTTTTCCTAGTGGAGGAAAAAAAACATAAAAAAACATCTGTCATCAATGTCAATCGCAATTGATTGAGTCGATTGCCGACAGACAATTTAATCATCAATCTGCCCAAGCCAAATTTAAAATAATTGTCCCACAATAAGAAAGTCCTTGCGTTTCCCCAGCTGTAATGGACAAATTTAGGGATGTCAGGCTGAAAATCACAGGACTTACCTGTTGTGGGGAATCAAGTCAGCAGTATGAATTTGACAGATGTATGAGCTTCCTTTCTTATTGAACACGGGGGGCGGGGACGGTATCTGGCAGTAATACACTCAGCTGTCAGGATGTATTTTCCCTGCTACAATAATAAAGGTGGTTTTAAGACAAAGATAAATTGCAACAGCTGTCCCAACAAGTGTAGGGACAGAAAACCATCGAATGTTTCTTGTGAACGCGCACTTCCTTTTCTTCCTTCTTACACCGCCGGCCCCGTTCAAACGGCGGTGTAAGGAGACCGAATCCATGTGAAGAAAGTCCTATTTTGATTCAGAGGTTTTTATTCACAATTTTCTGTCGATTTACAAAGTCCAATAAATTAATTTTGCTCCCCAAAATGGATTCAAGATTGTGATAAATAATAGTGATCACAATATTGAGCAAAATATAATTGTGATTATCATTATAGCCGTAACCGTGCAGCCCTATAAGCCATATGTCATATCTTCCTGATCTTCTAAACTCAATATCATGTCACAGGACCAATGAGCACCTTGGAAAGGTACACATAATCATTTCTGCATGTGTTCTATAATGTTTAAAGCTGTTATTGTGGGAAATATGAGTCAATTTTTTTGAGTCTATAGGGCAATGCAGCATATGTACACTGCAGCTGATACATAAGGCGTTGCAAGCATACAGTCACACAACTAGGACAGCCCCCGACTAAACCCTTCCCTAGTTGACTATTAGTCATCAGTTCAAGCCATTAGTTGACTAATCGTCGCACGTTTATGATAATAATTGAGTCATATATTTTATGGGGCATCAGAAATTGGTTTGCGTTCCAGGGCGGAGAAAGAATGTTATAACTAACATTGTTAACTCTGTGCTACATTAGAGACGAATACAAAACCTAATAACCAGCCTTAAAATATACATTTAATTTACAAGCGCTGTGCGCACGAAGCGAGCCACCTGTTAATTACAGCGGCTAAACGTTACATCGGTTAAACTTGTTAGGCCCTGTTATTATTTAATTAATGCACGTATTTAAATGGCATATTCATATATCATTTGCACTGAAATGTGGCGTACGGAAGATCGTTTTTCCGGTGTCTGTGTTCCCTCATGAGGGACCCATCGTCAGGGGCATTTCCGGGGGCCACGGACTCGTGTTTTGCGCCGCGCCCTGGGGATCCCGAGGGCCGCCGGCTTTACAGCGCCGACCTCGCCGTTTCCCGGGGCCACAGACTCGCGCTCGCTACGCCTTCCCCCTCCGCGCCCACCGGGGGGAAAGGGGCGCACCTCTGGCCCGGGTCCACCGGGTGCGTCGGGGGCATTTGAAATACGATTTGGTTATTGAAGAATGTGATTAACAGTTTCAAAAGGCTCTTAGAATGTACGTCATATTTTTTCAGACTTTTAGACTCGTCGAAGAGTCTCGACTTCCATTGAAACGTCAGGGAAATTAGTCGTCAGGAACATCCCTAGTCTGAATGTGTCAGGACATCCAGCAAGGGGACCGAACATTTTGTGTATTGATCAGTCACACCAACACACTTCCAAACAGCCTTTTAAATATACATTTAATTTACAGGCATTCAAGCGAGTCGCATGAAGCGAGCTCCCTGTTAATTACCGGCCAACCACCAAAAGCTGTAATTATTCTCCTGAATGTGTCGGAACAACCGGCAAGGGGACTGAACATTTGTTTATGTAAAAAATTTGTTTCAAATTAAAAGCCCTCTAGCGTTTCATACACGGGTCCAGCCATATAGGTTTGAAGGTTGATTTCCACAAGGCTCAGCTCCTGAATGGACTTTTTCCTTTTTTTTTTCCCTGCGACCAATGAAAAACTTGGTCGACTAAGACTCTTCTTGTCGACTGACGTTTGGTCGACTAATTTGGGGCAGCCCTACCTACACACAACGCAATTAAAAGCAGTTTGTTTCACCGAGAGGAGGACTTTATGCAGCCTTGTCTTCAACATGCACTCGACAACCAATAATACGAGAAATTAAGTCTGAGATGAAGAATTTAGGATGTTTCACTTGACCAACGAATGTTGGTAGAAGTAGAACAAAGCGTCCTCTCAGTGTTTTTTGTATGTCTTAGAATACACCAGCGGATTTAATATTAATATTAAATATTTGAAGCTATAGCCATATGGCTTCTACAATAACGTCCTGTTTTATTGTTTCCCTGAATTTTTTCATCATATTTATGAGATTTTATGTTTCAAAATCCAAATGCTGTCATATACTGTGATATAGTATACAGTTTGTATGGTAGAGCAAAGCCAAAATGCCTCCATAGTCAACACATAACCTCGATTTAGAATTTTCTTTGTGAGCAGATTATAATTGAAAGTGTGAAATAACATACTGTGTAGGAGGCTGCGGAAGTTCCATTCCCAAGGCCAAGTGACTTTACAGGATGCAAAGTGTGGTAAGTGACTCATTGTGTCTCCGGGCGAGGCAGCCCGCAACGGAGTCGCTCGCTCTCTATGCGGGTGAAGCGAAAGTCGTGCTGTTCACATTGACTGCGCAAGAAAAGAGCCGAGGCTCATTCTTGGCGACAGTTTGATGATCGCTATTTACTGGGCCGTTCATAGTGGCGGAGCTATTGCCACGCACTGTAGACGTGAACGTGGATATTTCCCACATTACAATTGGAGATCTCGTTCCGTTTTTTTACCGAGTGCCGTCTCACAAAGATGACCAATAACCGCCGCTGAAAGAGTGGCGAGCGATTTTGGCGTTCACATATACGAGCTGTGAAACTCACCTTGGAGGTTATATACAGTTACTACGCAAACTACCCCCACCCACCCACCAGCTCTTCAGTCACTGTTGTTTTCGAGACTCTTGACTATGCATCCGTTCGGAATACTGTGGGAGGCAGGGAGGGTTGTCTATAGCATAGCCTATCATCAACCCCCAAACACCCCCCCCACCCCACCCCCAAAGGGAAAAAAAAAAATCATATCTGGGGCTTGTGCTAATCCAATCAAATATTGGATTAGCACAAGCTGGCCCATGCAGCTCTCTCGTGCTCTCTCTTTCCTCTCTAGCAACAGAAAGGGCTTAATCGTACAGGCAGCCTTGCCCCGAGGAGAAGTCACATACAATCAGCTCTATATCTAGGCCTGTTTTTGTTTTTTTGTTTTTTTTCTTCCTCCCCAACCATAATTGTGTGTGCGTGCGTGCGTGTGGAGGGGGGTTGTGTTTTGCCGTGCACTGTACTCAGTGTCTTTCTGTTGTTGTTATTACCGCAACACAAAGTCCCTGGGCTTCTTTTTCTGTATTTCCTGTGTTTTTTGTTTTTCTCTCTCTCTCTCCCTTTTTTAATTCAAAGTCCAGCCTCTGAACTTCAGGCCCAAGGCTTTTGTGTTTGTGTCTCTTTCTTTCTTTCTCTCTCTCTCTCTCTCTCTCTCTCTCTCCCCCTCTCTCTAAGGATCCAAGTACCTTCTCTTCTTTAACGGTTTGCCTGTTCCGCCGCCATTGGCTCCCTCTGTGCTATTTCCATGTCTCTGTGCTGCACCGCCCGCTACGGCGGGCACTCTGGGATTTGGGCGGTGTGAAGTTAAGGGTGCAGCGGTGGCCGCCTTAGCGACACTGCGCCTCGCGGGCCCTCCGCTGCAACGGAAGCACCATCTGCTCCCCTGTCCACCGGTCTTGTTAGCGTGCTGAAGTATTGCAGGAGGGATGGCCACTTTTTTTTTTATTTGTATGTGTATGTACGCATGTTGATGATGACTTTTTTTTCATGGCTTTCCTAAAGTTGAGCTGCGCTGGGATCTCTGCTGGGGTTTGCACACAGTCAGGGAAAGAAAGATAAAAACACGCACTGGCTCGTGCGCACACACACACACACACACACACACGGGAAACTTCTTCAGTCACATCTGAGAACAGACTCTTTACTTACCGTGCGTCTTGAGTAAACACGAGGCTTTTTTTTTTTTTTTTGTTTGTTTTGTTTCTTGTTTTTTTTCCCCCTTCCTTCGGGGGGGAAAGTGTGAGGGTGGCTGTTGTGTACAGTGCGAGTCGAACAACAAAGTGTCCCGTGATGAAGGCGGAATTAGTCTTTGTCAGCGTGGCGTCGCATCTGCCACAACAGATTCTCAAATAAATGCAGCAGAAGGCTGACGTGCGGTTGTGTTGTTTGACTTCAGATCCATTGTAGTTAGGGTTGCCGGGTCACGCAAAAGATGGAACTCAAAAAAGGACCCCATTTGACATGCTGTGTTTGAATTTAATCCGCCCGTTTCAAAGATTTCTTGTGATCTGGTCACATATGCCCCATTATTCGTGTTAAATTATACATTCTCCGGTGGTCGGTATTACTGAGTTATAGATGAGTATCAGGTATTATCTCTTCATATCTTATTTGCGGTGAATTTTTAAGGTGGTTAATGCTCTGAAGTAGATCTGCGACTTTCTCTCAGATCTATATAAAGTCAAAACAGAGCCTCTTTGAGTATCTTCGGTTGCACAGCTCATATTTAGCACCAATAGTTTTCAACAGCTCCCTGAATCCATTTTTCTCTCCGGGATAGGTGGGGACCTCATCTTCTCCCTCCAATTTACACTCGTCTCATCATACAGGATCGTAGGCAGTGAGAGAGCCAATCTGCCGGTGTTATTTGTTTAGCCGGTTATTGGAAATGTACTCAGTGATTTGGCGAAATCTCATGGGACTGGGTTTTTCAAGTCAGGAATCTCAATATGTCTGTAACACACGACTTTATTCGTGTGCGTTTGTTAAACTTCTTCCGTCCGAAGGAGTAAAGGAGCATTCACTTCTGTATGCTTTTGTATCTTTTGTACTTTGTTGTTTAAAATTTTTATTTATATATATATATATATATATATATATATATATATATATATATATATAAATTTTTTATTTTATTTAATATATTTTCATAGGAAATGCTGCCAGGGTTTATTGTGCATGTGTTTTGTCTGAAGAAATTTGCTCTGGCTAGCTTCCTTGACATTGGATTCTCAGTGAATGTGATTCTGCGTGGGTAGGGCAGTCACGATCATGAAACTTTTCTTGACAATTAATTGTCACACAAATCATTTTCGATAACCCTTTAATTGTCTTTCACTAAGAGCCTTGAAGATCATTGAAGATCGTAACAGGAACATTTGTACGGACCACTCACCTAATCCACATTCTATTTATTGCTGCCTTTCTAACATTGATTTAAAATCCCCCTTTCATTTGGATGGAAACGTCACATTGTGGAAATCAATTTATTATATAAAGATTGCAATCGGTTTAAACAATGTGTTTCCAACCATAATTCTCATTTGGGGTTATAAGTGACAGCGTGGGCCTTGAGTGCATGTGTGTTGTGGGGGTCCAACTCACCCCCATGCTTGGCTGCCAATGGGTTCGCTTTCTCTCTGTAGCTGCCCCACTGTGTGTAAGTGTGTGTGTTAGGGCTTGATATTTTTCTACCCCGGGAAAGAGGCACACTATCCTGGGAATCCCGGAAATTAGCTTGTTTTCAGCTGTTGTCAAAACACATTGGTCATATTTCAAGAAACACTAAATGCAACAAGGAGCAATAGAGTTCTCCAACCTGACCGCTTTTGGTGTATTATTTATGCGGTATAAATATTTAAGGCAAAATAACTCCATTTATGTTAATCAGCATTAGAATGAACATAATATAAACTTAAGCACGCAGCCCAAATTTCGCACTAGCTGCGACTCCGAGGAATATGAAATGCCAAGTTCATTACCTGTGATCTGTCTGCTGAGAACAGCCTCATGGTCAGGTCAATATTTTACCGTTCTTCATTGTTTAAACAAATTAAATTTGTTTAAGCAAGTAATTTGGTGTTTCCAAAATCATTCTATTGAGCTGAGATGGATTCCATATTTGGTTAGCGCTCAGAAGCTGCTGGTGCGCAGTGCAAACCGTGAACCTCCTGTAGCTAAGCAATGTTGGAGACAGTAATGAAGTCAGTGATCACTCTAAGTTAACAGAACGTTTATTTATTTTAACTTTGGCACTTCAAAGTAACACTGTGCATTGTGCATCCAACCCAATTCAGTGACCAATCCCAGCAGCCTGCATGTCACGCTTCATGTGCAAAATGCAAATCAACATTTTAAAAACAACAACATAATAGCCTATTAAACATTAGAGATAAGCCTGTGCAAAAATAAATGTAACAAAATGGCCCATAATGCAAAATGTACAACATAATCAAACAAAATATGTGTACCTGTAGGTTTATTAAAAATAAAACGGATATCACCCTCATTAAAACAAAAAATACTTTGGCGCTTTATGATTATTAATTTCAATAAGCTTTCAGCCACCGGAACATGCAGCACGCACACAGCTGTTACATAAACTTAAAAAAATGTCGTAAAACATATGCAATGCGTATGGTTTAAGGAAATAAACCATAGACCTACATATTTTCTAAATATAGGCCTATTCCAATATGTTCAGAATGGGGGGGGGGGGAAATTAGAATAAAGTCCTGTGTGTGTCTGTGTACTATACCATATTCAGGGCTCGCTCACTCACCCCTTCTATATGTCATGCACACAAACGCTCAACCTATTGTAGAGGAGAAGGACATTTCTGACTAATTTGCCGTCAACCCTCTGGTTATTCGGCAGTTGCTGTGTTGCTTACGGCGTGGGTCGTACACACACGCTCGCACCGCAGCACGCTGTCACCCTTCATCAACTCGCCGTTAAGGGTGTTGAATCAGTGCCCCGTGTTGACGTGCGTCGCCTGCGCGATGTGTTCAGCGGACAGGAGCGGTGACATGTCTTGACCGTTAAACACCTGTCACCGACTCTAGTGTGAATGAATGACTGAGGCTTACAGCAGGGTCCCCTCTCTTGGTAAACGGTTGTTGGTACACAAAGTCCAGAAACGAGGAAAAGGAAACAGGAGAGCAAAGCCGTTAAGGAGCTGCCAAACTTTGACTAAGGTACTGGAAACAAATTTCAGGGGTGTTTAGGGCCAGGTTAGATCCAAGAGGTTTATTTGTCACATACATAAACATACTTTCATACATATATGCAGTGAAATGTCTTTGCAACACACCCGGAGATTATGCACAATAAGTACTAAACCGAACATAATAGCTAACCTAATTCTTTCCTAGCTAACTAACAGAAACTAACTGATTCCTAAAACGTAACGCAGTTAGTCAATAAAATAATATAAATAAAAATAAAAAAAGAATCAAAAAGATAATGAAAAGTGGGGGTACAAAATAGAAGGGAATAGAGTTATGTTTATGGAATAGGCCATTTGTATATACAGATATGTGCATATGAAGAAAGTGAGTATGAACTAGTGGATGGATTAGGAATTGTATGTGCAATAGCGGGACGTAGACTACTGTGAACTACTATTTCAGTTACTTACTCATATTCTGCCTGTTATGTTGACTGAATAGACTTAAATTGGATGATGCGTTGATCTGTTTGAATTTGGCAATTAAATAGGATTATAGCTGCATAAAGTTGACTGGAAGGCCTTAATAGGCCCACGGTCAGGAAGGTTCCCCACCCCTGCTGTAAAACTAGAGCCGTAGAACAGATATAGCCATTAAACATTGTTTTGACACGGGTAAAAACATTTGAGGGAAAGTGTAACAGCTATCAGGGGTGTCCTTGAGGCGTGTGTTAATGCTACATCGCCACAATGACCTCCACAAACCCCAAAGTTGCTCTCCTCGTCCTGAAGCGCTCCACTTGTCTTTTTTTTTTTTTTTTTTTCCCCCAAACAAGGTCACGGGCCCGACTGATGCAGCTCACGAGCATCAGGGTTGTCGCGTTAACGAAAACAAGCCGTCATGTTGAACCTGAAACACAAGTGTTTACCTCGTCCGGTCGTCTAAATAATGTTTTTTTGGGGGTTGAGCAGCTGAAAACGTATCTGGTTTTCCAGAGCTTTGCCACAGCTGTAAGGCACGAGTTGAAATGGAGCCGGCGCAGGTGGAACGTCTCGCAGGGCGACATAAATTTAAGCGTGCGCTCGATTAATCGAGGCCTTGCAGCTGCAAAAGCCGCCGTTTGCAAAGCTGCATTTATTCCAGCGGGCCGTTAAAAAAAAAAAAAAAAAAAAAAAAAAGCCTGGATTGTTATGTGAGAACTATCTGAAGGCGGTGGTGTAATGTGGAGTCAGCGCACGTTAATCCCCCTTCCCAAACCGCCCTAATTACTACCAGACTGATTAAATATTTCCAAATAGAGCTCTTGAGGTTAAAAGCTGCATATATCTCATAAAATTATTCTCTTTTGGTGATATACACTCACTGAGCACTTTATTAGGAACACCACGCTAATACTGCGCAGGGCCTCCCTCTGCTCTCGAAAACAGCCTACGTTCCTCCTGGTACGGACACCGCAAGATGTCGGAAACATTCCTTTAGGACTCTGCTCCACGTTGACGTGATTGCATCAAGCAATTCCTGCGGATTCGTCAGCTGCACATTCGCGCAGCTCATCTCTCGTTCTGTCCCATCCCAAAGGTGTTCTATTGGATTCAGATCCGACTGGGGAGGAAACTGAGGAACATTAAACACTTTTGTCATGTTGCATGAAACCAGTTTGAGACTGCATCTGCTTTGTGGCATAGTGCATTATCATTCTGGAAGGAGCCGTTAGAAGGGATGCACTTGGTCAGCAACAATACTGAAATAGGCTGTGGCGTTCAAACCATGATTGATTGGTAGTACCGGGCCCAAAATGTGCCAAAAAAAAAAAATCCCCTACACCATTACACCACCTCCACCAGCCTGGACTGTTCACACAAGGCAGGTTGAGTCCATGGATTTATGCCGTTAACGCCAGATTTTGACCCCACCATCTGTGTGCTTCAGCAGAAATCGAAATTCATCAGACCAGGCTACGTTTTTTCCAGTGTTCATCTGTCCAGTTTTGGTGAGCCCGTGCCCACTGCAGCCTCAGCTTTCTGTTCTTGGCCGACAGAAGCTGAACCAGACGTGTTCTTCCGTTGTTGGAGCCCATCCGGCCTTTCAGTCCGCAGAACTGCCCGTCACTGGATGTTTTTTTGTTTTTTTTCGCACCGTTCCGAGTAAACTCTAGAGAGTGTTGTGCGTGAAAATCCCAGGAGATCAGCAGTTACAGAAATACTCAAACCAGTCTGCTTGGCTCCAACAATCATGCCACAGCCGAAAAACACTGAGATCGCATTTTTTTTCTGCATTCTGATGGTCGATGTGAACGTTAACCAAAGCTGCTTACCTGGATCTGCATGACTTGATCCATTGCACTGCTGCCACATGATGGGCTGATTAGATAATTGCGTGAATAGGTAGGTGTACAGGCGTTCCTAATAAAGTGCCCAGTGAGTGTATTACAACAAAGAAGTACAAAAGGACTTTAAATCTCGTTTTGTCCCTACGCAATTGCTCAGACCGAGCATCAAGAAGTAAAAAGCCTGTCGTATCCACACCTGTCCGTGTCCAGACATACAGACGGATGAACAAGCTCACGCACACACACACACACACACACACGCACACCTGGCCCGGCGATGTGAGACATCCAACCAATGGGATTAAATTGGAGCATATCCGTCCCGCCTCCTTTCTGAAATGCCTATTTCCAGCTAATCTCCTGCCTTGATTTGAACTCATGAATAGTTGAGCTGGCAGAAATGGCTTACCTTTCATCAGCTGGCTCGTCTGGGGGGCTAATCCCGTTATTAGCGAGCAGGCGATAGCTGTGACAAGTGCTTGTTTAAAATAAAATAAAATACACAGATAGCATCTGCCTGAGACTATATTTCCCCAGGATTATAATTTTTTTTGTTCAATGGATAGGGTTACTCCTCTCGGGATTTGACTGTTATTCTTAACATGCCATTTAACATGCCGCGCCGTCTTTACCGCTGACGGTTTCAGTGTGGAGAGCAGCGGCGAAGGTGTCGGTGGAATGAAAACGAATGAATGTTCTCAAAACACGGTCCCCCTATAGATGATGCTGAGGTGAGGGCTGCCTGACACCAGGCCGTGTCAGTGGCGTACGTACTCACCGCTGCGTTCGTGGCATTCTCGCATTACGCCCAGAGACTGGGGTGTAATGCAAGAATGCTCGCCCCGGAGAAGTGCGCACCGCCCTCCACAACACCATTTACGGAGCAATCCCATTTTCCAGAGATTTACAGCGTTATTTTTAGGCCTCCATCAAGCCAGCGCTGCATGGCTGAGCATTTTCCTTCTACTCTGCTCCGGATGAAAAGGAGCCGCTTGGTGTGTCGGCGCCGCCGCCCCTGCCCCTCGTCCCCCACCCCAGTGCTGCAGGGCTTTGTGCCCGTCATGCCGCATCACAAAGTGTAGGCATTTAACGTGTGTAGTCATGTATAGGTTTGTATATGAAGTCTGAGTGTGGATGTGTGAATCTGTGTGCATATATGAGCTGTGTGTATGTGTTCTTTATACTTGATTTTAGATGTGAATATTTTACCATAAAATGGTAAAGGTGCAGAGGACTGGAACGACTTATTATTTTCGGGCATATTTTTTTTTTTTATAATTTGTGTTCCACCACAGCAAAAGCCGCCATCTTGCGCATTTCTAAAATGGCCAGGAGCAGCCAAATAAGTTGGAAAAACCTTTCTTGAAGGAAAATTAGATTTTTCCAGATTTGTGTTCCTTTGTGTTTTTTTTAATTTCTCAACATATTTTCAAAACCGAGTTTGCTTTATAAATAGTAGAAAAATGTTAAACCGAGGAGTTAAATATTCTCGTTAGATTACATGGGGAAACACAGTTCACTTACCGAGACGCTGAACAAGGATCATTTCCTTTAAAGCGAGCGTCCAGGTGAAGATCATTCATCCGTATTCCATGTGATGTGAAGTCTCAATGTGAAAGCGTTTTGATATAATTCAACCTTTAAATCATACTACTTTTACACGAATCGAGCCATTGTTGTGAAACGGCGAAGAAGAAGAACCCTTCGCGTCACGCACCTACGTCACTTCCGTAAACAGACGGTTAAAGCGCAGCACCGGGGTGTTTCGGTCTCACTTGTCTGTGGAAACTTTCTTCCCCGTATCGTTATCGTCTGAAGAGCACATCAGTGTGATCATACTGATGTGCTCTTCAGAACATGTTATGGAGAAGGTCATTGGTAAAATGACGTGCTGTGAACCTCTTGTTGTTGTTGTTGTTGTTGTTGTTATTATTACAGACTTGCCAATGTTTAGGCGTTTTTCTTTTTAACATTACCGTTACATGAGAGGCGGTGGCACTGACAAAAAGGCAGGTGGCTGAACTGGAGGTGGCAGAGTTGAGGTTGGGAGTGAAAAGGATGGATTAAGAATGAGTACATTAGAGGGACAGCTCAGGTTGGACAGTTTGGTGGAAAAGCGAGAGAGGCGAGACTGAGATGGTTTGGACACGGGTGTAGGAGAGATGAGTTACATTGGGAGAAGGATGCTAAGGATGGAGCTGCCAGGCAAGAGGAAAAGAGGAAAGGCCAAAGAGAAGCTTTATGGATGTGGTGAGGGAGGACACGCAGGCGGTTGGTGTAAGGGAGGATGATGCGCAGAACAGAAGGTATTGGAGGCGGATGATCCGCTGTGGCGACCCCTAACGGGAGCAGCCGAGAGAAGGAGATGATTACTGTTAAATTTAAATGGAGCAGGTAAACGGGACAATGGAAAAGCCCATAAGGCTTCAGTATTTACATCTGAAATCAAACGCATTACACATGGTTTGCTTTAAAAAAAAATACGCTACACAAACACCACTCGCCAGCTAACATTGGCTAGCTCAGCATGGCGTAGTTGTTATCTGACAGTTCTGTTATGAATTTTTATTTTTGGGTTATTTTATTTTACATTTCATATCTTCTATTTGTCGCCCTTGCTCACTTACATAACCGTGAAATAATTACTGAACAGCACGGAAGGGCTATGGTCGGATGCACCAATAATGCGTTCGTTATCTAGGTTCTCATGAGGGTCGCGAGGAGGCCTCAGGTAGCCACAGCGATGCCAAATAGTAGCTCTACTGTAGAAGGAACACAATCTCCCATGCAACAGAACATTTGCTCTCGGGTCCCCGCACTGAATACTTCAACTCAGAGACAATTTCAACAAGAATAATTACGTTTGCTGAAATGATCTATTCCTAGAAAGATAAACTCCGCTTAAAACTATAATATATTAACAATGCACAGACAACATACTGTATATTCACTTTGACATAACGAGGTGTGTATTTATTTAAACAGGACATGCACACCTCATTTGGCTCAGTGTGAAACACGCAAAATGAAATAAAGGGTTTTAAAAAGTCTATGGTCCCAGTGTTGGCCGTGCTTTTTTGAGCTAATTAATCCTCAAAGACAATGTTTGTTACTTAGACTTTCAGGCTGTAATGACAACAACAAATCCCGGACGGCAGTAAACTACTTTCTTTCCAGTGTCCATGTACTGATGCACGGTAACTAATAGCGGTGCTACGGAACTTGCATGATCCGTGATCCGTACGGGTCACCCCCCTCCCCACGGTTCGGCTCGCATGTGAACCGTAGATCAATTGCGCAATGTAATTGTCATAGTGAAACACAGTTTTACTGCTGCTGTTACTTCTTAAAGTAATAATTCAAAAAAATGTCGATGCAGAGTTGCAGCGAAACGAGGACAGACAAGACAGATGCGGGCTGTGTTTTAGGGGAATGAGCTGTCCATATTGGAGCGGTCAAGAGCCGCTCGTAAACAAATACCATGTGTAGCCAGAGATGCAGACTTCTCTACAAAATCCACTGTCACTCGCTCCTTTCAGAACCAATTTTCATGACTCGACACCGGGTAAACATTTACCACACTAACTGGCGTCAAACTTTGTTTCTAATTTATCGAAACAGTCTGACCGTCCCCTTTTTCTTTCTCCCGACTTTCTTCTTGAGCCTCCGTCTCCTTCCTCCTCATTGCACTCTCTCTCTCTACTCTCAACCCCTGAACTCTCAACTCCGCTGATTGGACCAAATTTGGTGCACCATGTTGATATCATGTGAACATCCTGAAATACTTGGCATATCATTTTTAACCCTTTATACGACTGCATTTAACACACATATACAGTGTGTGTGTGTGTGTGTGTGTGTGTGTGTGTGTGTGTGTGTGTGTGTGTGTGTGTGTGTGTGTGTGTGTGTGTGTGTGTGTGTGTGTGTATAAGTAGGATTTGAAACACCAGAGAAACTACTACTTAGTGTATCTCATAGGCTTACGCCGATATATGATTAAATCATCTATCGGCGATCAACTCTGTCTATCATGATTGACATTGATGACAGATGTGTTTTTTTTTGTTACAAAAGGGGGAGAGAGGGAGAGGGAGGGAGGTGGCGGACGCTCACGCCCTCTCCGCTCAGAGCTGTTGAGAAACAATGGATCTCACTTCCCCTTTCTAGAGTCCCGTACAGAAACCTTTAAAGGGGCAGGTGCTCAAAGAAAGAAAGAAAAGGCACACAGACCCCCCAGCTCCGGTTCGAAATGGAGCAGCACAGCGGAGTGCAGATCACTGGGTGGAGATGCCCCGCCGGGTGTCCGTGATCTGCACTCCGCTGTGTGCACATCGCAGCCCGCTCCCATCGCACTTGCTCTATAAGCAAATCTTGTGATTATAATAAAGCAACAAACATTATGATCTCATAGAGAGAGATTTCAATTTATTTTGTTTCCTTAGTTTCTCACTTGTATGGAAAATGAAATATGTAAACCTAACCCGCGCGCCATCTCCCGTACGTGTCTGTTTATTTTAAATCCATTTATTTTTCGTTTATTCCCTACATGTATCAAACAACATTTTTAAACACAACTGAGTTCAGGGACTGTCCAAGTCCTTGCTCCGTACTGTTCCAAAAATAACCCACTGTCGGGACGCACGTCTCCTTGTCGCTTTCTGGTGCTATGGGACTTTATTGAGTACAAACTGGATATTTTTGTGTAAATAATTTACTTGTTTATAATAAATCCTGCACTTCTGCAACGCGGAAACCGCATTTGCCACCTTACATCATGTTCTATCCACCGCGCGCACGCCCCCGATAAGATTATGTATCGCCGATCGCTGCCCCCCCGGAGTTGCCAACACAAAATATGTTTGAATGAACTTGTACAAATTAAATTATATTTTCAGGGGAACTACTTAACCTTGAATAGTATATTAATTTTGATGTATATTTAGTAAACGGGATTTACTACAGTAGCAAAGCAACATTTAGCTAGCTCAGGTTAACTTTTCAATGTTTCAGTTGTGTTGCAGTTATCGTCCAACTTGCAAATATATGCAGACGTTATCTTTTCCTTGGTTTTGCGGCATAAAATAACCTGTGTCCATACCTGAATCCTTTCCATGTCCTTTTAGATGGGATGTCATCGATGGGAGGAGACGATTGAATTGGACCAGTGTTGTGAAATAGTTGCTGACGCTTTTTTTAATGTAGAGGTGGAAGCAGAGGCTATGACCTAATTCACGGTGGGGGGAAAAAAAGTGGGATGCCATCGACTGCTGGTGTTGACTTTGCAGAAGTTATGCTGAGAACGAGTTATGCTGAGGCTTGAGAAATCAGTGGCAGCGTGAATAAAGGTGGAGATTCCTCATATCTATTCGGTAAGATTTGCTTGCGACCTCTTCAGGCAGTTAGGTGTGGAAGTCTGTACAACCGCTACCATTTTTCACAAGGAATAGAAAATGAATCCTGTTTTTTGATATTCAGGAGAGAAAAGGAAAGATCGACAACATTAGTAAAGGCGTAAATCTCTACAATCGCAATCATCTCTTGGACATAATCAGATTTGTCCGAGGGGAGTTGTAGCTCGTTGTGCCGCTCCCAACACGATCAGATGTTAAAACCCGCTTGATGTCTCGCCGGGGTCTGCGAACCAATCACAACCGGTGGAACCGCGTTGTGATCGGTTCACACCGCGCGCTCGTCGCTCACGGGAGCACGCCATGATTTTCCTCCGATCCGGGGCTTTGCTCGTCCATCTCCGAAAACCTGTTGTGCGAGCGGAAAATCGGCCCAGAATCACGTAGGCTGAACTCGGCGTAAGTGTGTTGGCAGCCACGCATGTGGGCTCGTAAGCCCTGTGTGTCCACCCAAAGCAAACAGGACGGGTGTTGGCGCTCACTGTCCAAAGAGAGCAGCTCCACAGACACGCAAGACGGCCTCCACGCGGACTAAAAATACTTTTTGGACCAAAAAGTTCCTTGCACTGGAAATCTACCTTCAAAAAGACATTTCTTATAGGATAAAGGCGCTAATCTGTCTGTGGAACTGGCCATGGTGTGTGTGTGTGTGTGTGTGTGTGTGTGTGTGTGTCGGTTTGTGTTTTGTGTGTGTGCGCACGCTGGCGGACGCCCAAATTCCTACCATGCAACTTCCAATGGGAGGGTTTGGATTAAAAAGCAGATTTCCTCTTTTCGTAAAAACCTCAAACTCTTTCTCAGCCAGTGCAGAGAATGGAGAAATTGACACACTTTTTTTTCCTTATTTGGTCTTCCTCTGCACACACACCCCCCCCGCCCCTCCCCCAAGTCACCATCGGAGAGATAAGACTCAATTTATTCTCTCACTCTTTCCCTCCTCCTCCTCCTCCTCCTCCTCCTCCTCCTCCTCACACATTTGATCCAATTTATCAGTGTCTTGAGATAAAGCGAAGACAAAGACGGACAATCGCAGCTCGGAACGGTTTGTCCTTTGCCTCCTGATCCTCTCGCCCTCCCTCACACTCGCTCTCTCCCTGTCGCTCCTTCTCGCTTGTCCTTTCTCTCACAAGCCACTTTGCTCGCTCGCTCTCACTCACTCAGATTTTGATTTGCGATAAATTGATCATCGTCTTGCGGTGAACAGACGTGTGTGTGTGTGTGTGTGTGCGTGTGCGTGCGTGCGTGTGCAAGTCAGTATATAACCCAAATGCAATGCATTGGAGGGTTCAGAGTGGCAGGGGGGGCACCCCGGGCAAGAGGCCCCCCGAAGTGTAAAACGTGCAGGAGCCCTCTCAAAACAGCAAGCAGTCTGGATTGTTCACTTTTAAATGAGGAGCGGCGAGCTGATGGAGCTGATCCCCTCCCCTCCTCCTCCCCCTCCTCCTCCACCCCCCACAATGGGGAGATCCCGTGAAACACTCAAGACCTTCTTCCTTCATCAAAAAGTTGGGCTTATTATTTGGTGTGTGTGGATTTTTTTTGCTCTTAAAAGAAACCCCCTACAACAGTGCTGTTCTCTCCCTGACTCTATGTAACTTGTTCAAAACGTTTTTCTGGCCTTTGACCTCTGGTAAGGGAGGATTTCGCCGCGTTATCTAATAAGCGGTCAAACGTTCCCCTTGATTAAAAATCAAGCTGTTTTGATTCGGGTGCTCTTGGTTACATCACAGGGGGCAGCTAATCTCCATCTGCCCGCCACAGTGAAAAACCAGTGTCTTTCTTAACACAAGGGCCTGTGTGAAATTGTCGAGGGAGGAGGAAGGCGGATGAAGACTTTTTTTTTTTTTTTTTTTTTTTTTTTTTTTTTTTTTTTAAATAAATTTTTTTTCCTTCCTGTTCTCCTGCCTCAGCCCAACCCTTGGATACAGCGGCCCCGTCAGAGCCGTGATTCATTCCAGTGATTCCTGTGTGTCGACATTTTTTAATGCCAGAGGAATGACCGGAGTGAAAACGCATCAAATTTACTCGTGGCATAAATTGATCGCGTCGCATGTGCATTTCCTTGAAATAAAACCTTATCCGCCCTATCAATTACTGAAGTTACTCTGATCATTTAAGCGAACGTTAACATTCGTAAGCATATTAGACGGCCAGCCTTTGTATTAGCCTAAATCTTAACAAAAACAATCGGGAAGAAGAGAAGGCAAGAGGATGAACAGGCACAGACGGAGCACAGGGGCCGACTTTAACGTTCCACAATTCCAGAGAAAGTGTTGGTGTTATTGCACGGGAAAAAACAATTTTAACGAAGTGATTACAAACCGCAGGCATCCCCGTCAGATCTCCGTCACCCCTCCACCAGTCGTTTTCGACCGTCGATTAAGGGACTAAGGGTGAAGTTTAAACGAGCCCGACAAACAATACTCGGCATGACTTTTATTTTGCGTGCACGTCGCTCGCCCACCTGCACTCCCACGCCTCTACCCTTCTCAACCTGTGGGAAGCGCAGCGTTGCCCACGTGAAACACCCTGCTCACTTTAGCTGCTGTTCCCGTACAAATCACCTGCACAACAACACCTGATGATGGGGTGATCATCCTTCAACTCCTCCATTGGTAAAATGTGCCACTAAAATGGAATATAACAAGCTGCGTTTTCCAAAGCAGCTTGTTATATTCCTTTTTGAGCGGACCTCAATATTTTTCCTTGCAGTTGTGCTTTTCTTTTTCTTAATCTATGCACAATATACAGTACGCTTTCACTTCCCGCGCTATCATTTCATTTTCTCTCCAGCATACAGACGCTCAGGATCGGCTCGTTTCAAAGCCGCCAACCGCCTCACATTATGTTGATTGTCCAAGGCCAAACCAGTAGTGGTATCAATTAAATGTCGTCTCGCTGCAAAAAGTCACCACATGTTGCTTTACGGCGAGGGGATCCGGCAGCGACAGAAGGCTGTGGCTGGTGGGCACCGCTGCGACTGGCTCCAAAGGATAATTCAGGGCTGACAGCCGCGGTTTATTATTTGGTTGACCTGACAAGATAGGCCACAATAGATGATTATATTTAACACGTCGGGGACATATTTTTTTTAAATTACTTTTAATCCTCCCACGCTGAGGGGGCAAATGACTCACAACTAGTTCCGAGAGCGCGAGTGCAGAAACGCGCGCACACACACAAACACGTATTTTAATATTTTTATTCTATACTGTCCAGGATTCAAAATTGTGCCCTGTTTACATTGTTTCTTCATTGCACTGTTTCATATTTGAGGCTTTGGTACATCGATTTGAACCTGTTGGCAGCATTTTCCGGATCTATTTGACTGTCTATCCATCTACTGATTTTGTTATAACAGTGTTCAATGATAGACCTCTTCTTGATTTTTTTTTTTTTTTTTCATATGCCAATGACACTTCATTAAAGCCCAGTACCTGGTTTATTACGGTGAAGGACCATTAATGAAAATGACAAAGTTGTTTTTTTAATCTTTCTTCGGTTGAAGGTAATCACATTAATTATGAACAGACACACACACACACACACACACACACACACACACACACACACACACAAACTAGGCTTGGCACGAATATGTCCATCGGCAGTTGTTGATTTTATTTATTTAATTATTTTTCTTTGCGATTATTTGGGCATTTTTTGTCCTTTTATTTTGCTAATACAATGACCTGTAAAGCGCAATTCAAAGCGTGCACGAATATGAGCTGGTATTCCACATCTGGAAAAAACCACAAAAATAGGAAATAAATGTGACATTGACCGGTGTTTTGCCTCCCAAGTAGGCCATGGCCATTTTTCACAGTTTTTTACAGATTATAAAAGTGGAGATCGTAAGCTTTCAAATGATGTGTCGTATTTTGAAATCTGAAAGATGTGCTTTTTGGATGTTGTTGCGTATACTCCTGTAGCAGAGAAAATGCCCCTCAACCATCCTGAGGTTTTTCACATTTCAGAGGCAAGTGATGGGTGGGAACAATTGCTGGTTAACTCCACTCCCCCACTCGACTACCTGTCATTGTCTGTGGGTTAAGTGTGTAGAGTATAAATAAAAAACCACGTGAAAATGTATCATCGTTTTCACGGAGAAGTGAAAGTTCTTGCTTCTGGTGTTCATCTGTTGTTGTTTTTTTTAATATAACGTTGCTACGCAAGTGACGTCGGGTCTTCTTCGTGTGCTCTGATGTGTCACTTTTTCATCATCTGTTTTGAAAATTAGTTGAGGGATTGGGAAAATAAAATAGTAATTATAACTCGCAGAACGCTTACTTTACTGACAAGTATTTTGCGATCATAAAACTGTTTGTTTAAATGGTTTCCTCAACATTTAAACTTTCGTAATATGAAAAAAACAAAAAACATAAAAAAAACGAGCACTTTAGATTTGATTTGCGGAACATGTTTGCCGACTCGTTCCCCTTTTTTCACCAGGCGCTGTCACAAATCACCGTGAACCCTGTTTCTCGGTCCTTCTGAAACTTTCCCTCGTTCTCTCTTCCCTCAGTTCCGTTCAGACGTTGGAGGAACAACGCGGCGGTGCAGAGCGCACTCAGACACACCTGTTACAGGGGGGTGAGGGGCCAATCCCGGGGGAGCCGCAGCCGCCGGCTCCGCCTCCTCCTCCGGGAAGCAGAGAGCCGGACCGGGATGGGCTTTCTCCGGGGTTAATAACGCGATTTGAACCTTTTATTTTGCTCCCCCGCTGTTTATCCTTTGTTGTGAGATTTTTAGAAAGCGGCCCCGAAATAATGGAAAAGGCGAAAAAAAAAGATGCGATTGTTTTTACCTCCGTGCTGCGGCCGGTGAGACACGGTGCCGGTGAGTCCTGGGCCATTTTTGCAAAGACGACTATTGTCACTTCCTTTGGCTTGCCGGTCGCGCTTTAAAACCAAAATAATCCCATATAGGATTGCAGAGGGAAAGGGAGACAGGCGCATGGAGAAGCGCACTCGGGCGCCCGCCATCCGCCAACGGTTGCCAGTAGGAAAATATTGACATATTGGTCAACCCCAACACACACACACACACACACACACACACACACACACACTCTCGCACGCATACACATGTGGCAACATCAGCACGCGTGCGCACATTTAAACGCAGACACACTCCCCAACATAAAAACAGAATAGTTTTCCGCCTGCGGGGGGCATCACCTTGTAATTGGATGAGAGGAATCATGTCAGAAGCTTTGTGACCTGCGGCTCTCGGTCAGAAGCCCCTCGTTTCGGCTGGTGACGCCCCCCCCCCGGGTGCGGCGGTACTACCCACCCAGCAATACACACAAACACACACTTGGTCATTCTCCGAGCCAAGGCTGGTGCTCTCCACCGCTGGAGATGTTTGAGGTCAGACTCAGCGGTGAGTAGGGCGACCGCCGCCACAGGATCGAGCGTTTTCTCTCGGTGACTCGCTTAAGCCGGCGAAACGTAATCTGCTTGTGTCCAATACGCCGGTTCCCACGGGGGGCGAAGCCCGGGAAGTTTACAACTCAGCTAAGTTGTCATAAAGGGATTTTGGCGGCTCGGGGTTTTCTCCTCTAGACTGTTTAGAGGAAAGAGTTTGTGCAGCTGTTTTTTTTTCCCCCCTCCTCCTTTTCCTGAATTTGATGGGGGGAAAAAATGATGGCGCAGGGGGCTTAACACGAGACGGCTGCGGTGTCACTAAAGCCACCGGGCTTCAAAGTTTTGAACTTCAGCGCCCATTTTAAGCCCAGTCCCTTCTTTGTGTTTGTGCCTCTCGCACCCTCTCTCGTATACTGTATGTATTTATGTTTTTGATGCCGCCCCAACTCGTTTTTATTTTACGACCATTAAGCGCTTTCCGTATTTGCCTTCTCTCCTTGAAACGGTCTTGGCCGGTGTGAAGGCTCCGCCCGGAATCCGATCGGGGGAAGGGGGTTCCTGGCGAGCGCGGAGAATGTCAAATGCTTTTACCCGGCGGCTTTAAGGTCCGTCCTCCGCAGGTCACAGAGGGAGCGATTAACTTCACAAGCGCTTTCTTAAACCTCAGTCCCGTAAACGTAGGCACCACCTCCTTTTCAGGATAAACTCCAGCCGCGCGCTCTCTGAATACAATTTGATATGCTAATTGTTCACGGAGCTTCTGTTTACCCTTCCCTCTCTGTGCGCCCGCTTTCCCTCCTCGCGACGGTTTTGAGCCGGCGGTGCGCGCGTGTTCTTTCTTTTTTTTTTTTTTTTTTCCCCGCCTTCATTCTAAATTGTGAAACGCGAGCGCAAAGACTTTTTTTCTTCTATTGTACAGTCACACGTTTCATCGAACTTTTTCACGGCTGTGTTTCAGTTCAAGAGTTTCCAATAAATATCCGCTGAAGACCATATTTATGTAAAATTCTAATCCCGATGACAGTTAATTCCTATTTTTTTATTTTTATTTTATGAATTGCGCCAGGGTTTGACAATCCAATATTCATGGAGGCATGTTTTGAATCCGTTATTTTAAAACCTAACTTTGGCGTGCAGGTGTCTGTTGTACAACTCAGAATAACGCAGGGTATTATCCTGAGCAATTTTGTTTTTCTAGCAGTGTCCCTTAAGGGTGTCCTTACTTCTCTCTCCACTTCATTTTTCAATATGAGTTCTTGGCAGCATGACAAATATATGGGTGTGTATTCAAATTGCTCGCTACATGCACCTTGCCTCTCATTCATGATTGATTTAGAATTTATTAACACTTTATTAACACTTCGCGCCGAGCAAATCACACCTCCCCGAGGCGTACCTGAATAATGAGCAAGCTTATAGAATGGCTAATTTCTTCTTCCATAAATGTACAACAACGTTATGAGCAGATTGATAAATGAGACCCTCTGATCCCTCCCGGCGGTTCGGAATCCTGCGGCTCCTCCTGACTAATTTGCGCCCCCCCACCCCCAACCCCCGCAGGCCTCGTCCAGAAGTTGGACCAGCGCCTACCGGTGGCCAACGAGTACCTCCTGCTCTCGGGCGGGGCCAGGGAGGGCGTGCTGGACGTCAACCCGGAGGACCTGGGGGACTACGCCAAGGGGGCCGACTTCGACCTGGACTTCACCCTCCTGGTGCCGGCGCTGAAGCTCCACGACCGCAACCAGCCCGTCACGCTCGACATGAGGCACTCGCCGCCGTGCCACTCCTGGCTCAGCCTCCGCCTCTGCGACTCCGGCACGATGGCCCGCTGGAGCATCTGCTGCCAGGAGGAGAACGGACTGAACGGCGAGGAGGAGGAGGAGGAGGAGGCTGAGGAGATGGGTAGGGAAAATAACTCATCTTCAACCAGCTTTATACATTTTGCAACGGAAATAAGCAATCGAGTCACATTGAAAAATCGAGGGCAGAGACAATGGAGTTTCAATCAGTTACAGTGCAAATGTTAATGTCATCACAGCTATCATAAGAAAAACCGGGCCGGGAGATCATCATATCAGACCATATCAAAAATAAAAAATACGGGGGAGTGGACGTGGCGGGTGGCACGGCCCCGGGCAAAGATTTCCGTCTTCACGGCGGTGCATCGCACCGATGGCCGGCGAGGCATCGAGATGCTAACCGAACCTCGGTGAAGGCCCCCGTTCCTCCGACTCCCCCCCCCCCCCCCCCCCGCTCATATTGCGGGGGGTGGAAAAACCGAAACAAAAAAAAAAAACACTCGGGGAAAAAAGTTTGCAGATTGCCTCCAATCCGCACGCCGCCGATGCGGAACTTCCCGGAGATAAGGGGGGAAAGTAATGACATTTATTGAAATGGATCGGTTTAATTTTTCCACCGTCGAAAGAAAATGCCTCCCCGCAGATGCTCCTCCCGTTGAGCCGCGGCGCTACGGTAACAGCCGTCTCCCACCCGGCTCCAAGGTTATTTGCAGCTGAAGGATCCGTTTGGGGCTGGTTAGGCGAAACACAATCACGGGTTATATAAAATGTACGCATCATTTCACGGCTTCAGCCTTGACTTAAATCCTTAATGTCTCCTCCCACCACGCGCCGTAAGTCACTTTGGACGCAAGCATCTGCTAAATGATGTCATGTAATGTAATGCCGGCATACCTCACGCCGCGGTGTCTCGGTGAAAAACCCATATGAAGTTTGACTTTTTTTTTTTTTTTTTGTCGTCTCAAGGCAGGGGCTCCATCCCTTCGCTGGGCTCCCCCCAGTCCCTGGACGGCTGCTACTTCTCCCCGGCCCTGGTGACCGACTGGTTCTGGGGGGTGGTGAGCGAGGCCGTGGCGGAGCTACGCCGCACGCCGCAGCGGGGCATCCCGGTCCCGGAGAGGCTGGAGAGGAACGGGCCCCTCACCACCATCATCCTCCAGGTGCCGAGAGACCCCCGGCCCCCGTCGATTTGCCCGGTCGCTCGTAAAGAATGATTTAAAAAGCCTGACGGAATTAGGTGTTATTATACTATTTAAGGAAAACTTGCTCAGTCAGGAGTTGTACGGCGAGCTGCTTCAATTTTTGCCTCTGGCGTGAAACTGCACACCTTTTTTTGTGGTGCAAAATCAGTACCGTAGAAAATGAAGCCCTATAAATCATTTTCCAAATGCTATAATTATTAGCAATAGAAATTTCAGGATGGGGGGGGGAATGAGTGGAGTTACAAGACGTTCCTTCCTCTTTCCCTCCAACCCCCGCAGGCCGGCTCCAGCCGCGTGCTGTACGACCTGCTTCCCGTGGTGTCCTTCAGGGGCTGGCCCGCGGTGGCGCAGGGCTGGCTGACCGCCAACCACTTCTGGGACGGCAAGATCACCGAGGAGGAGGCCATCTCGGGCTTCTACCTGCTGCCGTGCTGCTCCCCGCTGGGCGGCCGCGCCGACAGGGAGTGGAGGCTGGCCTTCTCCCGCAGCGAGGTAAGCCCCCGCCCCCGGTGTGGGGCGCCGCCTCCCTCCGTCCCTCCGCGGCCGTTTGCCGATATAAACGGGGATTCCCTAAAGAGTGTTTTTGCCACAGGTGCAGCTGAAGAAGTGCATCCCGTTCCCCATGGCCCAGGCCTTCCAAGCCGCCAAGGCCGTGCTGTCCCGCGTGCTGGCGCGCCCCCGCACGGGCCTCAGCCCGTACCACCTCCGCACGCTCCTCTTCTGGGCCTGCGACCGGCTGCCCGCCGCCTACCTGTCCTGCCCGGACGCCGACACCCCGGGGCGCCTCCTGCTGGGCCTCCTGGACGACCTGGCCCACTGCATCCTCAGCAAGAGCTGCCCCAACTACTTCCTGCCGCAGTGCAACATGCTGGAGCACCTCTCCGACGGCCAGGCGCTGCTCGTGGCCCGGAAGCTGGCCCACGTGCGGCTGGACCCCGCCGAGCACCTGCGGGCGGCGCTGGACCAGGCGCACCAGGCCGGCCAGCTGAAGAAGGAGGCCGCGGCCGGGCCCAACGGCCACGCCTCCCCTGGCCACGCGCCCGCCAACGGCATCATCTCGCCGTCCGAGGACAAGCTGGCGCAGCGGCTGCAGCAGCTGGTCACGGAGAACCCGGGGAAGTCCATCTCCGTCTTCCTCAACCCGGACGACGTCACCCGGCCGCACTTCCGCATTGACGACAAGTTCTACTGACGAATGGCCGAACCCTCCTGGAAAGCACACGGCCATCGAGGCACGAACTGATCGAGGTTCAACCTCGCTGCTCGCCAGACTCCTCAAACCAAAAAAAAAAAAAAGTCTCGTACACATCCTAATATGATGGGGGAGGCTGGCTGCCCCCCCCCCCCCAAACATTGAACATACTCCTAACTTGTCATCCGGTTCACAACGCGCTTCTGAGCTGTTGCCATGGAGACGGCTTGCTCCTAATGAGCTGGCCTTGACAAGACTTTTCAGCTGCTCCAGCTATTGTCGTGAGAAATGAGGTGTGTGTGTGTGTGTGTGTGCGTGTGCGCGCGCGTGTGCTGTTTGCACCCCCAAGGGGTTTTCGTACACTACTTACACTTCTAATGAAAGGGGGGAGTGGACTTGTTGAATACTGAATTTCTCCCCTTTTATTTTTCAGCCCTGATCAAAGTTGGCGATTTGCCGAAAGGAAAAAAAAAGAGAGAAAAAAAAAAAACCTCCTAAATTAAGGTGCGTCTGACGCAACCGAATGTAACGGCGCAAGGAGGAACCGCCGTGTCTGAGAACAAAGATTTTCCTGTATTCTCTCTTTTTAATCATGTCTCTCCCTCTTGACCATCATCCTCCTCCTCCTTTAAACTCTGCCCTTTCCTTTCCTTTCTCAGGTATTTCTAATGTTTCAAAACAAAAAAAAAACATTATAATAATTTTAATTTTCTTTTTTTGTTTTCATCCTTTCTTTCCTTTGACCCGTCAACTCCACGGCGGCGAAGAGCCCCGCCCGTCTTAACGTTGCGTCGCACAACGGAACGTACCAAAGAGCCGCTTTGAAGAGGGTGTGACGGGGCGGGGGGGGAGTAGTCGAAGGTTCCTGTCTTCATCCGGCCCCGATTCTGTTGCCTTGTCTTTCCTTCTGAAGCTTGAAGCGGGTGGAGAGCGGACGAGGACCGGGGGTCGGTTACAGCCGCTTCCCTCTCTTCTCGTGTCGTCCAACCAGAGTCATGCGGTACTATTTGATGTACTTCCTTTTTTTGGGGGGGGCGGTCGTTCTTTTTCTAGGGGAGGATATACCGGTACGCCAAACTAAACAGTTGCGTGTTCAGCGTCACTGATGTGGCAATTTGAGTGGATGAGAATCGGTTTTCGGAAAGTGTCGGCGCGGCCGGCGTTTTTCCCCGGCGGCCTCGTCCTGTTCGCCGTTGAAGCCCGCAAGGTTCCCAAGCGTGGAGCCGGAAACGCCAGCTCTTTTATGAGTTTGTGAGCCGTCGTCGGCTCATCACCCCTGCTGTTGGTTGTCGCTAGTGTTTGTCGCTTGCGGCGGCGCCCGCGGAGCCTGCGGTCGTCGCCGCTTTCCCCCGGCAAAAAACGCGACCGGTCCGTACCTGGTTGTCGCGAGCCGGCAGACGAAATGGCGCTTTGGCCCCCGCGTCTGTGAAGTCGGACAAGGTGGGTACGGGAGGTACGGGGAGATTAATCCTCCCAAATAAAATAAGAAGCCCCGCGTGTGTTGAGTGACGTCTGGGATTGAAAAGCCGAGGGGAGCTGGGTTGTACTGTAAATCAGCTGGTGTTGAATCTGCGCCTGTGCCTCAGTGCTTTACTGTTTACAAGGTCGCGCTGGTGGGCGAATACGTTCAATGTCTTGGTGCATGTACGCTGGGGTATTAAAAAAAAAATATATATATATAAATATATATATGTTTTTGTCAATTTCTTTCAAGATTCTCTTTTTTTTTTTTTCTTTTTTTTTTTTTTTTTTTTTTGGTCTCGGATGTAATTGCAAGAAACTCGAGTGGTTCCTGATAATTGTCCCCTATCTCCTCTGCTTGGCTGGTCTGTTTTAATGAGATTGTGTGTGTGTGTGTGTGTGTGTGTGTGTGTGTGTGTGTGTGTGTGTGTGTGTGTGTGTGTGTGTGTGTGTGTGTGTGTGTGTGTGTGTGTGTGTGTGTGTGTGTGTGTGTGTGTGTGTGTGTGTCAAATGGAGCAGCAGGATGCAGACAGACACCCGAGCGCTGCCTGCTGAAACATCCCCCCCGGGTTGGTGTGTGTTGGTTGCCGGGTCCCTATCTTGTCTCGCCAGATGTGAGTCATGCACGGAGGGAGGGGAGGGTGGAGGAGGCGGTGGAGCGGGTGGATATGGAGGCTAGGGAGCGAGGCCAGCCTCTGGTCCTTTGAAGAGATTTGCAGTAAGAGGATGGACCTCCCAGGGCAGCGGCCGTCCTCTCTTCCTCTCTCTCTCTCTCCCCCCTCTATCTCTCCTTCCGCCCCCGTCGCTCGGCGTCCCTCCGGGGTTATCGCCCTCTCCGTGTCTCGTCCCCCCCTCTCCGTCTGTCGTCTTTCACTTCCCGTCGCCGTCCTTCGCTCTGTCCCGCCGACCGCCCCTCCCCACCCCTACTGCCATCATCGTCGCCGTCATCGTCCTTTCTCACGTGGCTGTCGCGTCTTCCTACCGCTCCCACCCCGTCGGTACCCAAAGGTCTCCGCGGGTGGAGGGAAACCAGGACGACGGCAGTTTTGCGCGATGTTTTTACCGCCAAAAAAACGTCTCCGCGGAAAGTCCTCTGGAGTCGTGCAATATCCGTACTTCTCCCACGGTTGTCGAAAAGCTAGCGTGTTTTATAGTCGGGTCTGTTTTCTGTACTGGCACTCTGTGTGTGTGTGTGTGTGTGTGTGTGTGTGTGTGTGTGTGTGTGTGTGTGTGTGTGTGTGTGTGTGTGTGTGTGTGTGTGTGTGTGTGTGTGTGTGTGTGTGTGTGTGTGTGCGCGCGTGAGAGCGGGGGAAAACGAATGTCCAGCCGCGCCGCGTCGGGAACCACGTCGTTCCCGGCTCGCTGCCGTCACCCGAAACGATGTCGAGATGAGGACCCGAAGTGTTTTGATTCAAGGTGTCGATAAAATTGTAGAACCGTGTCTTAACGTGCCAGAGACGAGTCCACACTGGAAACAATCAGTTTTTGTTTTTTTTGTTTTGTTTTTTGTTACCTGCCACATATAGCACATGTTTGGTCTTCGCAGAGCATTTCAAATCCACTGGCGTTGACCTTAATGTTCATTTTTTCGAAATATCTATATATATGCAAACTGAATGCCCCGTTGAAGATCTACATTGCTGTTCTCCAGTGTAGCGTTATTTCCAAGGAAAGACAAACCTAAAGATGTTGTTATTATTATTATTATTATTATTATTATTATTAGTAATAATACTAGTAGTTATTATTGTGACTAACGATGCTTCTTTCTTTTGGGTGCTCATGCTACTGATATTTATAATCGTCACGATGACAGCAAATTGAATGAATGTAATCCGGTAAACCACCCTCAATCCGTTCGCCTCTAATCAAGACGGTGGATATTTTAACGTAACCGCAAAATTTTTCCGTCACCTCGAGTGCCGAGGGTACGAGCGCTATGTTGATCACTCCGCAGTTGGTTATACCGTATTTCATATCGCTTTTTATAACTTGATCTCTTACTTTTTTTTTTTGTTTTGTTTTGTTTTTTTCAATTTTCAAGAATGCAAATTATTTTTTCCGTATCAGGGCAGATTTTCTGTATTTATTTTGTATTTTTATTTCTATTTTGGTGGAGGGGGGGGGGGAGTTATATTGATGGAGGGACACCGCAGTAGCATGGAATAAATCACAACCTTCAAAATCATATGGTCTGGGTCCTCCTTTATGGTCAGAATATGCACGTGATCATTCTGTGTGTGGAATTATTGAAGAGACATTAAACTACACGTTAATTTAAAAAAAAAAAGCATATATATATGTGTGTAGTGCTCTGTAAATCCTTTTTAAAGTGATATGACGTGCAATACAAACTGTCACCGAAAGAGGGCGCTGCAGGACAGTTTGTGTCGCATTGGTTTCCCTTGGTCAAGTCTGCACGCTACATAACACCAATGTCAATGCCTGCGTCTGCTCAGATTTTTATTTGCTTTTGCATCGCATTTTTCGAGCGCAGCAACCGATGATATTGTGGCTGAGGAGGTTTCGAGATGAGAACATGATGAAAGATGACCACAGTTTCCGGGACAGGGGGCACACGGGGAAGTACATTCCCACGGCTGCGTAACGGTGCGTACAACGTTGGAAACAAGTTGATGGAATCGAAAAAAGACGAGATTCCCAGTTCGCTCCGAGTCAGACTTAGAACGGCCCCCGAAGGTTCTTCGCGGGACGAACGGCTGCGGGTGAGCAAGGGCCCCATCGTAACTTTAAGATATTATATCCAGTGCGGTTCTTTTCTTTCTGTTGGATGTTGTACGCTCTGTGCATGTGAAACACCAGAGGCGTAGGGAACCCCCTCTCTGCTTTTTCAAGCACTGGGAATATTTGCATGTTTATCATCAGTAATTTAACGATGGCGCAGATGTTCAAGGCACAAAGAGTGACCCTGTCATTTTCCATTAATACCCACAACCGCACACACACTGACAGCAGCAATCTGTTGACGACTATTAAGCAGATTAGGAAGCAGGAGGTATTTTGCCGGCCGGCGTGACTGACGGACGTGCCCCTTCCAGGCCGCGACCTCGCAACCTATCGTAGGCCTGCGCCGCAAATCGAAGGAGACAGGCGGCGGACGGCGCCCGGGACGGCGGCGCCCTCCTCAAACCTCGAGACTCGGGAGTCTGGCGATGGCGCCTCGAAACCGACGCAGCCTTTTTTTTTTTTTTTCTCCCGGAATCCCAGCTGATGTCTGGGAAGAAGGCAAGAAGGATTTCTCAGGGTTGGCTTCTTTAAGATTCTCCCAAATTGCAGATTGTTATTATTATTTTTTTCAATGATCTAGACTGATGGTTATTTACCGGTGGGTCCTGACCCGTTTCGGGTCGCAAAAGCGCTGGGGATTACCGCCTTATTCATTTTGTACGATACGCTACAACGGCCCGAATTTTAAATGATCCTCGGGTCGTGACTGAACGAGGAGAGGCAAATTCGGCGAGGCCAGGTTGAGAACCGCTTTTTTCTCTCGACTCTCCAGCGGTCTGGCTTTTCTGGAGCCCATCCGACCGACTCGTGGAGGTGTTCGGTTTTGGTCTCGCCCCTTGAGTTATCCAAATCCCAAAAGCTAGAAACGGAAAGCGCCCCAGGCTGTTCGCCCCTTAACTGAACTGAAGTGAATGGGCCGGGGGAAGTCCCTCAGAAGCTTAAATGGCCGTGGGTTTCAGACCCGCCATACGGAGAGGGAGCGTACCGCCTTCACAACACACTAGTTTTGCCCCCTGCCTCCCTTGCTTTTTCCAAGGGGACCATCAGCATCCACTCCACCAGCATCGAACGTTTAACCGATCCGCCTTTTTCGACGTTTAAATCGGCTGAAAATGCCGCATGTGCACACTTTGATGAAAATGATCATAACTCGAAAAATACATTTTATATGGCCCTAAAACTGTTTGACAAAACAACACTTTAGCAGCACATTCTAGTGCGAAAATCTCCTTGAGTTGCTTTTTCCCGGGTCCTCTTGAATGAATTTGCTAACCCTCGTGTTTTTGGTTTGTTTGTTTTTTTTGATGGTAGAGTCAGATAGAAGAACCAAACCGCTCTTTAGAAATGTCGACGCCGCTGCAAACCGGACCCTCTGCCGGGGCCTCGGCGAGGCTAGGCAGAGGGTTCGCCTCGTTCGGACGGCTCCAAGGTGAGAGGAGGAATCGAACCGGGAAATGTCGTCCGCGGACACGGGACGCGCCAGGCTCCTCCGATAGGTCCAATGTACCGTGGACCGCGGAACGACCAAACCCTCTATCCTTCAATGACCGTTCCTATCCACCTCTACCTGCGTCCCCAGACAAAAGACTTAATCTGCGGCGTAAATGGGCCATTGCACCCTCCTCCCCGGGACGGGGGCGTGTGAGTGTCTGAATGAGGCCAGGCTGCAACGCCGTAGCCCGCGGCCGCCTCGTCTGTCGGTGGGAAACTGTGGCCGAAAAAAACGGGGACGTGCCATGTGTTCATCCCCCAATGCACACCCTCCTCTCCCTGTCTCTCTCTCTCTCTCTCTCTCTGTAACAGCCATGGAGGCCAGTGAGAAACCACCGCTAGACGGGGCAGAGACCTAATTAGGAGGGCAGAAGGAGCCGGTAGGAGTCGGCGCCGGAGGGCTTTTCCGGAACGGGCCGAAGCCGAGCCGCGTCCCTTTCTTCATGAATGATTCTTCAGGAAGCTCTGGCAGCGGTGCCGCCCTAGCAGGCGGTTTCAGCGGGATGAATGTGTTCGACCGAATAACCCGCCGCTTGTATTTATAGCGGACAAGGTTGCCTCCAAAACCCAGGTTTGCCGACGCCGATGTCGGTAGATTGTGGGAGCGGGAGTCGAAGCCGGCGGTGCCCGGGCGTCTTGAGGATGGACGCTCTGCAACTTGAGGAACGTCTCTGGAGGCGTCGAGGGGGTTTGTTCGCGTGAGGCCGTCGGGACGCCGGGCGCTTGTAATCCCTGTGTTTTTTTTTTTTTTTTTTTTTTTAACTCTCACACACACACACACACACACACACACACACACTCTCTCTCACCCATTCTTGTTTCTAAATCCAATTTATCTTTCGTCTCTGTCCCCATTTTCCTCTGAGGACAACCCATTACACACTCACACACACTTGATACACTGAATTATTTTTGTATCTCTCTCTCTCTCTCTCTCTCTCTCTCTCTCGCTCGCTCGCTCGCTGGGAACTTGTACTGCTGCCAGTGCACATTAATCTCCCTTACTTAGTCATGTGTGCTCAATAGGGGGGAGAGAGAGAGAGAGGGAGGGGGGGGGGGGGGGACCCTGGAGAATCCTGCGATGTCTGCGGCATTTTTGTGCAGATCACACGTTCTTTTTTTTTTTTTTTTTTCTTTCCCCCGGCAGGGTGTCTCCCCACCTTTTACCCTTGTTGATCTCTCTCTCTCTCTCTCTCTCTCGCTCTCAGGAATGAATCGCCGTCCAAATCTCTGCTCTGTCATTACGTAAGCGTCGCTCTTTTTCTCTCTCTCTCTCTCTCTCTCCCTCCATTGGAATGCAGGGAGTCATGTCCATCATTGAACACAATTACTTTTATTGATCAGCGACTCAACCTCTCCTCTCCTCCTCTCTCTCAGCTCCGTGTGTGTGTGTGTGTGTGTGTGTGTGTGTGTGTGTGTGTGTGTGTGTGTGTGTGTGTGTGTGTGTGTGTGTGTGTGTGTGTGTGTGTGTGTGTGTGTGTGTGTGTGTGAACCAGCACCTGTTGGATGGATGATGATGTTGCATGACTGTGGGAAATGTGTCCATGTGTATTATTATTATTATCAATAATATAAAAAATATATATATATTATTAACATGATCTTTCATCATCATAGTATAAGCTCAATGGTCCTTGCATTTAATGTTTGTATTTTTATATATTATAGATTTTAATTTTTATTATATAAGTTTATATATTTTATGTATACTCACAAATGTTGATTGAGTACAACTTGAGATTATTTATCATTATTATTATTATTGACATTATTATTAGCATTAGTAGCGTTATTGTTATTGTTATTAGCATTGTTATTATCATTATGATTATTAATATTACTGGAAAATAATCCAAATCAACATTTTCAACAAGTCTTGCTACGGCGAGCAAGATTGGTCAAAGTTAATTGTGATTGTGGAACCAAACAACAACAACGATGGCGACGTCATGACAGCCACGCCAACATGTTGAGCGTCGGTAGCGACGTTATTATCACAACGCCCTCGATGACACGCTTCCGGATTCTAAGAAGGGGCCGGACTTTCCTTCCTTCCTTCCTTCCTTCCTTCCTTCCTTTCCTTTTAAAAGGGGGAGGATGAGCGAAGGGGGTTTTGGGGGGGGGGGGGGGGGGAAGTCGATGAGAGTTCATCGGACGAGCCTTGAATTTTAAAGCTGGGGGCGACAACTGGAACCCTCCGCCCCGCCCCTTCTCCTCCTCCATCCTTTCAACCTCTCCCTCTCCCTCCCTCCCTATCTCTCTCTCTCTCCCTCCCTCTCTCTCTCCGGCCCTCATTAGCTGTTTGTCAGCGGCGAATTATCCCTCCCGTCTTATTCCGTTGTTGCCCCGCCCCCGCCCCTCATTATCATCATCCAGGGGCGGCTGGTGCTGACGCAGCGCTGGCAAGTTTCCCCTCCGCTGTCTGTTCTTCCTCTCTTCCCTCCCTCCCTCCCTCCCTCCCTCCACCCCCCCCCCGTGTCCTTCCACAGCCCGGGAGTAGAAGCAAACGCGGACTAAGAAAAAAAAGGGAGATTAGAGGGAGGAAGAGAGGAAGGAGGGCGAGGGGATGGACAGATTGGAGTCCGAAAAGAGCAGGAGGGGTGAGGGAGGGCGACGTGTCGATGGCGAAAGAATTTGCCGTTCCCTCGCTAATCTCTCTCTCTCTCTCTTGCTCTCTCTCGGTCTCCCCCTTCTCACCGGATCACTTTGCCTCTCTTTCTTGCCTTTCTTTGAATCCATTTCTCTCCTTCTCCCTCGTGACTTTTCCTTGCACTCCTTTCTTGCTCAGTCTCTTTCTCTCTCTCTCCCTCTTTCTTCTTTTCTTTTATACCGCTCTCCCTCTCGCTTTCTTCCTCTTGCGCCTTCTCTCTCTTTGGCTCTCTGGTTCGCTTCATCGCTCTCTCTCTCTCTCTCTCTCTCTCTCTCTCACGCACACACACACACACACACACACACATCTCTTTCTCTTTTGCTCGCCAGGTTGCATCTTTCCCTCCCTCCCTCTCTTCTCTCTTACTTTCGTAACTCCTCTCTCTCTCTCTCGTTGACTTTGTCTCTCGTTCTTTTAATCCCTCCCACGCTCATCGCGCTTCCTTTTCTCTCTTTTGATGCCTTTCTCTGTCTCCCTCTGCCCTTCTCTCTCTCTCAAGATCTCTCTCTCTGTCCATCTCTTTCTCTCTCTCTCTCTCTGTCCATCTCTCTCTCTCGCTCTCTCTCTCTCTCTTGCATGCTGGGAGGGTTGGGTTTGTCATAGCGCTGTGTGGTTCTTCACTGTTTATTTCCCCAAAGAACAGTGTTTTTGCTGTTGTGTGTGTGTGTGTGTGTGCGTGTGTGCGTGCGTGCGCGCAAGAGTGCTGTGAGGGCGGAGACCGGGACCGGAGCTTCTGATCGGCGGGGCGGAGTTTGGTGAGTACACCCCCGGTTCCTGAATATGACCATCGCATGGATTGTGATTCCCAATCCGAAGACTTTTCGGTAACAGACTTACAACGTGCAGGCGGAGGTGTACAGGTTAGAGCAGGGTCTCAACTTTCCTGGTGAAACTTTGGGAAAATCTGCTCAAGTCAGCGGCTTGTCATGGCGAACAGGGAAGGATGGAGGATAAAAGCGACCGAATGGTTGAGTTTCACGGGGCGTTTCTTCTCTCTCGGCTCCTTCTCTCTGGTGGTTTCTTTCCGCTCTTCGTGCACGGTTTGAGGTTTTGGACTCCTAACATCAACGGTGGAAGGGACATATACAGGAGGGCTGTAGTATCTGAATTATGCAAAAAGAAATATATATATATATAGATATAATCTCTCTACAACAAACTCACAGTGACACAGCAAATGAGGTCAACTGGACTTTGTGGCGGAAGGGGAATTTTTTCCCCTTAACCATGGGACCATTCTCAGGTAGGATTTTCAGAGCGTCATCCGGTCACCGTAGATTTACTGTATATCTCTCACCGAGCCGTCCGATTCGCGCTGGCATTCTAACACAGAGTTGCGATGGGGCAAGGTCTTCTGTGATCGTTTTAAACCTGCTCTGGCACTGTTTTTGGAAAGGGAGGTTAAGAGGGTTTTATCTCTTTCAGCCATTGGTGGGAGGTAGGGAAGGCTCATATTTACCCTTTTCTGCCAGCGGTATACTGCTCACTCCACCACCGGGGTTAGGGAAAGCAGCCACCCTCTAGAGCAGGAAATAAGGGACACTGAGAGTAAACCAACTGTATAGGCTACTCTGACGACAGCAAACTGAAGGAGAAAAGAGGAGTTACGTTTTTTTTTAGGGTAGAGGGTACAATGGTGAGGGCGCCATTTTTTAAGCATTAAAGACATGGTTGCACCTAGCTCCTACTTTTTTTTGTAATCTGGAGAGGGCCGTGTCTGAGAGGAAGAGGATGACCTGTCTTCATCTGCCGGATGGGGCTCCAACGACCAACCCAGCTCAGATGAGGGAGGGCACGCTGTTCATTTCTACACCGCCTCAAGGCCCGCCTCAAGGCCCGCCTCAAGGCCCGCCTCAAGGCCCGCCTCAAGGCCCGCCTCGACCCGGGACGAGGGTCCGGCCGTGGATGCGGCCGTCGCCGCGGAGGAGCTAACAGCCGCACTAATGCAGCGAATACCAGGAAGAATCGCCGGGCATGGAGGCCTCCACCTGCAGCTTTAAAGCATCTCTGGAGCCGTCGGGGATTGGACCCGCCGGACGCGCCGCTGGAGCGTGGGGAGACGGGTTCACCGCCCGCATCCTGTCTGCGTGCAGCCCTCTCTCTACTGCCAAAGAAAGGGAGATTTGGCGCTCCTTAAGAACTGAAAGCTCGTGGCCCTGCTGTGCACAGACTATAAGTTGCTGTCCAAGGTCCTGGCCAACAGACTACTTGGGGATTTTAATTATGAAGGACCAACCATACTGCATCCCGGATAGATCCGTTATGGACAATTTGTTTTTAATTAGAGATTTAATAGAAATATATAATGGATATAAAATTGATCTCGGTGTTTTATCTTTGGACCAGCAAAAGACTTTTCTAATCATGTTGGCCACAATATTTTATTTTCCACCTAAAGGGCTTTTGGATTTGCGGAGGGTTTCTTGTCCTGGGTGGGGGTTGCTGTATGATGGGCTCAAGGTGGGAAGGGGTTTGAGCTGCCCAATTCCTGTCAAATCAGGGATAAGGTAGGGCTGCCCGATATCAGGACAACCCTATCGCTTGCCGATTGAACCCATTTTTAATAGACAGAGAAATAAGATGATGGAGACTCCCTACCCGGATTAACCCAGAGCCCACATTAGGGCGTGTCAGCGTATGCTGATGAAAAATTCAAATGATATAAATGTGCCGGCAAAGGCAGCAAGCAAAGGTTTACTGGGACAAGAGCGGGGCTTTTGAGATCGGACCATGGCAGGACAGGCCAGCTCACGGTCGGCCAGGTGGTCTAAGGCGGCGGTGGGAAGGAAGGGTTGGAAGTCCTTGGTGTGTTTAAAGGAAGTGATGCATTTCAAATGACGAACTGGGAGAGGGCAGCCGAGAGTGTGTGTCTGCGCCCGATTGTCTAAAGGGAAGCGGTTGCTAGCCCAGTTGTCATACAGCGGGAGAGGTTTGGTCGCATCGACTTTGTGGCACATGATGGTACGACCCCCACCTACCGTAGGGGCATAAGCGAGGGTATTCAGGACGGTGGGTGACATTTTCGGGTCGAGGCAGCACTGGATCAAGGCATCTGCTCTGCACCTGCCAGTAGAAAAGAGGACAAGGCCTCGTAGAAATTCCACCCAGGGGTTCAGACTGCAGGCGGAGGTGGACACATTCATTACATTCGACACATTTTTATCTTTCAGTCTTGGAGGCCTGGCAGAATATTTACATTTTTATTCATCAGAATTTTTTTCATTATTAATTCTTTTATTTTTATTTTTTTTATTCAATTTTATTATTATTTTTTTCTCCTTTGTGTTCCTGCTCAGTCTTGATTATTGTGGGAGGTGAATCGTTGCACTGCATTTACCTCTTTCTTTTTCTTTACTCTTCTTTCCCTAGTTCTTTGACTCTCTTTCTCTTTTACGCGCCTCTTTATCTCTTTCTCTTTCTTTACTCGTCTTCCCCTCTCTCTTCCCTCTTCTCTCTCGCTCTCGCGCTTGTGCCACTGGAATCGGTGGGATTCCATGCGCTAATCTCTCTCTCTCTCTCTCTCTCTCTCTCCCTCTGTCTAGTTCTTTTAATCTCTCGTTCTCTTTTACACCCTCCTTTATCGCTTTAGTTTTCTTTGCTCTTTCCCCGACGCTTCCCTTTTTAACTTCCCTCTCTTTCTCTCTCTCTCTCTCTTCCTTGTGTACCGTTCAAAGACCCTCCTCCGCCCCTCTCTCCCTCGCTCCTCCCCCTCCCAGTTCCCACACTAATTAAATCGGGGTGTAATTACTGTCGTCGGGCGGGGAATCCGAGGCGAGCGGGGGGAATTGGTCACAGCCTCTGTGGAATCTTTGAAGTGGAATTACTTCCGGCAAAGTTGCCGCTCAAAGTGCGCGGCGGCCGGGGACAGCGTGCGGCGAAGGTGGAGTCCCGTCTTCCTCCTCGCGTTTTTTTTTTTTCTTTTCTGCCGTTTTCTCGGTTTCGCCGACACTCACCCCCTCGCCCCGCTTTTTTGACCTCACATTTAGACCCCCCCCCGGCTTTTCCGGTGGCTTCTTTATGAAAGTGGTTCGTAATTATTCATCAGTGGCGCCACCCCCGAATCTCTCTCTCTCTCTATCTCTCTGGAGGTAAATTGTACAAAGGAGATGGTCTGGGCTACAAAGGGAGCCGTCCTTATAGTGAACAGCTGTCTCCAACCTGGTAAAGACATCAACAGATCCCTGCGTACCCAGTTATCTCTGGCCTGTGATTTTCCTGTTTTTTGTCTCTGTTTTTGTTGTTTTTGTTTGTTGTTTCGTAATCAAGTTTCTGCTGCTGTGACACGACTTACTGAAAATAAAGGAAAGTCTCTCTCTCTCTCTCTGTGGAGTCCATGCCTTGACGGGTCAGAGCTGTTTGGCGGCACAAGGGGGAGCTACACAATATTTGGCAGGTAGTTTTAATGTTGTGGCTGATCAGTGTCTGTGTGTGTGTGTGTGTGTATATATATGTATATATATATATATATATATATATATATATATATATATATATATATATATATATGTGTATATATATATATATATATATATATATATATATATATATATATATATATATATATATATATATATATATATATATATATTTATATATGGATATATATATAGTATATATGGATATATATATATGTATCAGATAATTTTGTTATGCCTATGACAAAAAATAAAACACCTCAAGCATCTTTTAATTCCGCAGTTGACCGAAGCCACAAAGCCTTCCTGCTCTCCGCCTCTAATTAGGCCTCAGTGAATTCCATTTTTAAGAAAGGATGATTCCGTCCAATCAATACCAACGCCGCCCGGTCTGGGCCGAGCCCCCAGGGTTCGGGGCGTTGTCTACGGCCGTGGCCTCTGGCTCCTTCTGGCCCGGGCGCTCGATCCCAAAACGCCACCTCCGTTCCCCCGGCTTAGGCCGCTTTAATGTCCCCCATTACTTCGGGATCACCGGTAATATCGCTTTATTAGTCCACTTACCCGAGGCAATTAAAAATGTTACGACAGCGGAAGAGGCTTTTAATAGAAATAATTGTGTTATACAACTGGAGAGATGCTGAGACGGGAATTTCTCACCGATCTAAAGTGTCTACCTGGATTTTCCCACCGCAACCCCTGTAATGTCGCTCTCCTTTTTAAATAACGTTTAAGAGTCGCTCGAGCCGTTTACTTTCAACGACTCTACAAGCGCTCCAAGCTACGAGCTAACCCCCCTGAAGTTGGAACTTGACAGAAGTTATACGATGTGTGTGGGAAGTCCTTATGGGCTGCGAACAGGATCCATAAAGTTATTAAACAGCCACAAATCCATGGCCATTTACGACGGACCAACAGCTAGCGCACCGCAAATTTAGGAGCTGTGGTTTTCTATTCTGTTGCCTGGAGGACGTTGTTCTTTGGATAGGTCGTTTAATATGTTGGTGTTTAATCTTACTCCAAACACACCACCAGACTGCGGGGCCCGAGGGGTGCAAGTAACTCGGGTTCAATATGCTTAGATGGCTCGCAACCCCCATGACCCTGCCATTTTAACTGCATACACAAACAGCACACATTGAGCGCTGCGGTTTCCGGCATTGTGGGGGAGTTGGTGTGGGGGCGTTGTTGGCCAATCTGGCGACCTGGTGGCCCCCCTGTGGTTTGTCCCTGGTAGCGGGTGGTTTCCGGCCTGGTGCGACCCGGCGGGGCTGCAGCGAGCGCAGTCAGATGCTTTCCAGGGCCCCTCGGGGGCTGCTTTCCATCGTGGTTGTGGGTTGCGGTGCTGGAGGCTTGGGGCCGGCCATGCTCCCGCTGCGCGGCTTCTCTGCGGCAGCTGCTCCAGCGGGAGGTGCTCCGTCTGTGGGCGGTCATGGGGGCGGGGGGGCGCGCATATAACTCAGTTCACCCCAGGTGGGTTGATATTAGATGGCCCTGCACCGTGCGCACTCGGCTACATGGGTGAGCGCTCGGGCTGGTGGCCGGTTGGGGCATCTCGCCGGTCGCGGTGTGGCGGGCCTCACCTTTGCGCAGGGTGTTGGCAGGTGTGCGGCCCCTGCAGGCTCGCCCACTGTGCGGGCGGTCCTGGCGTGGTGTCGGCCTCTCGGCCACAAAGCCCAAGTCCGGGGCCTGTGGTCTGTGCCCGGTGGCCGCGGCTCCGGTTCTGCGCTTGCGGATGCGTCTCATGCCTGCACATGGCGGTGGGATGTATGTGTGAACCTCAGGAGTGCAGGGTTTGTGCAACTCGGGGCCATGCGTGGGTGCTGCTCCGCCGGCTATCAGCATCTCTGTGGGGGGGGTCGTCTGTGGCTGCGGTGTGCGGTGCTCGGAGCTTTCTGGAGGTGGTTCAGGATTCTTGATGTGCGGTGTCCATGCGGCTGCGGGCCTCGTAGGGGGGCTGCCAGGCCTTTTCCGCTGCTTGGAGGCGCTACGATATAGTTCTGACCCCATCCACCAGAACTAATTGGGACAAGTCCTGGGCATTGACCGGTGGACACATCTCACACACACACACACACACTCTACCAGCGTCCACCTCAAACAAGTCCCCGATTACATCCTTCTCCCTTTCTCTCCTTTACTGCCATAACTTTGATGAATCATGTTTTTCCTCTACATCTACGTTTTGTCGAGCACATATAGTTGTCTGTCTCTATGTTGATCTGTCCCGCCCGTGGTGATTCTCCCTCCCCATCCTGGAGAAGTAAAGATGATCAGCTGTTTAGAGATCAAAACATGGTAGGATTGTTCACCGTAGAAGGGATTTGGAGGCCGTTCCGTACAACTAAAAACTGTGCTCTTGTCATCCCACAGGTCGTCCAGTGAGTTCTTGATGATTAATAAAGAGTTGGCATTGCAGGTCGAGAAGTTGAACTCCCCTCGCAGATTAACTTTGTCTGGAATGCAGTGGCATAAAAGTACTCTGTGTTGTATGCCCAGCATGCTGACAGCACACGTACAAAGATGATAATTATAATAATTTGTTTGTGTTTATACAAAATTGCTTATGTTCCATAATGATATACTTCCTCATGCAAACATCATGGGACCTTTGAGCGAGTGATAAACGGCACAACACATATGTGAGTGTGTTTTGGTTCCTAAGAACCACGTTTTTTTTTCAGAGATATATTTGACGAAGATATGCTCATTTGAATGTGGGTTCACCTTAACCGATCCGGCAGAGAATCTCCCCCTCCAACATCCTAAGCTTCTTCAACACTTCGTAGGCGGGTGATGGGTGGGAGCAGTAGCTGGTTAACTCCACTCCCCCACTAGACTACCTGCCACTATCCCTCAGGAACGAAACTTGCAGGGCTGATAGGTTGCAATTGCTAAATGTACATTAAAATAAACTTTAATCCCAAACGTTAGCGCTTTAAAATGTGGAAATGTGCATCTTATATTATAGGCTTTGAAACCTCTTACCCTAACCCTTTAAGCCCAATGTATAAAGCCAAAATGTACGTTGGTTACTATTATTGGTCAAATTTATTTTGCAAAATACATTTCGTTAATAGAACGAGAATCTCAGTTTGTTTCCTGAGAGCAAAGCAGTTTTACCTCACCGACCATGCAGCGGGATTTCTCCAGCAATATCTATCAAAATGTATATTTTATACCCACGGACATACGAGCTACGAGCCATGCACGCCCGCGCGAGCGGTGGACATGCACTACTTCGACAGTGTGTGCAAGTGGTAATGAAAAGCCGTCCAGGAGTGGGTTGGAAAAAGTTTGAATGTGTGTGTTTTGATGATCCACACACACACACACACACACCCTTACAGAAAACACAAACCGTTCTGTTTACAGTATAAGCCTCCACCCCTGGACCCATAGAATAGGTTTCAGAAATAATTATAGAAAAAAGAAGTCAGGAAATCATTTTAGCACACGCGCACACACAGTATTATTATTATTTTTTTGTTTTAGGGAAAGGAGGAGGAGGAGAAAATGGTCTGATTATAGGAGAGGCAAAGCACTCCGGGGAGAGATAATGGAAACAGATGAAGTGAACGAGGAGGCGAGGAATGGGCGGGAACTGTGGAATGGAGTAATTCCCCCACAATCCAATATTGCTCTGTGTGTGTGTGTGTGTGTGTGTGTGTGTGTGTGTGTGTGTGTGTGTGTGTGTGTGTGTGTGTGTGTGTGTGTGTGTGTGTGTGTGTGTGTGTGTGTGTGTGTGTGTGTGTGTGTGTGTGTGTGCGTGCGTGCGTGCGTGTGTGTGTGTGTGTGTGTGTGCTCGCTAACTTGTGTTATTATAACAGTGGGACGGACGGAACATGGGGAGGAAGAGTGTTTGTGTGCCAATAAGGTGAAGGGTTGTGTGTGTATACATGTGTATTTTACACGTGTGGTAAATAACACCGCACTCTCCTGCAGAGCTCTCACTTACACATACATTTCCCAAGAACAGTAAACAGCAGGAAACAAGCTCGACAGAAATCCCTTTCGCACGCACGCACACGCACACACACACACACACACTCTTGTACTGGTAGCAAAGTGAGGCCCAAGTAAATACACCAGGTAAGTGAGGACCCATCTTCCTGGTGCACTACTAAGCCAAAAAAACTGTCAACTCGAAGACCGGTCCTCAGACGTACAGGAACAGACACTGTGTGAAAAGTGTGCTTTGTTTTTCGGAATGCCACACCTAAATGGATGGTTATACTCAGGCGATGGTGCAGCACGGCTTCGTTTTCAAATCCATTCAAGGTATTTACCTGCTTAGGTTTTATTAATTATTATTCTATATTAATTATGTATTTATGTTTTCATTTATTATTAGTATTTTATTATTATATATGAATTTAATTTATTCATTTTTTTATTATATATAAATGTATTTGAATGTATTTATTTATGATTACGTTACTCTATAAATTCAAGAAAAAACAAGTTAAAATGTAGAATTAAAGGAACACCTATTCTCCTATTATTGCCTATTTGACTTATTTTACAATGTACTGCTTTTAACATGCATGACTTCTTTTCACATTCATGTTTTAGGGTTAGGGTTAGGGTTACGGTCTCATCACTCATTTGCCCGTGGTGACTTCCCCCCTCTTGGAGTGGTGATCAGTTGTTTATAGACCCAAACATGATAAATAGTTCTCCAAAGCGAGGGGTTGGTGGTGGTTCTCCATAACCAACAACTGCTCTTGTCATCCCACAGGTCGTCCACAGGGCAGAGTTATTGCAGCAGTTATTGACGATTAAAGAATTAATAAAAAGTGGTACTGCCGGTTGAAGTTGAACTCCACTTGCACACTAACTGTCCTTAATTCAATGTCGTACAAATACTGTGTTGTATGCCCAGCATGCTGACAGCACAGGTTAAAGTCAAAGTCAATTTTGATTTTGACAATTTAGCTCTGGTTAGCCGTTGTTTTCATTCTGACATTTTAAACCGCTCCATTTGATCTGTCTTTGAGTTTTCAAAAAGCGGTGTAAAATTGTGTAAAGCATGGACTTTGGGTGCAAGACATTGGCGTAGCAAATACACACTCTCTCTCTCTCTCTCTCTCGTTTGCCCTCTCTCTCTCTCTCTCCCTCCGGCTTGCGTAGGGGTGGCATGAAGTACTGAAACCCGGGCTCTGCCTGTACACAACATGTTGCGGGTTGTCACGCCGCGCTCACATCCGCTGGCCGTCATCGTCCGCAGCTTGGGGCCTCCAAGATGGGACGGGACGGGGCGGGGCGGGGCGGGGATGGGCGGACAAGGGACCGGCGGAGAGGAGAGGAAAGGGCAGAGAGAGAGTGAGAGAGAAAGACCGTAGGATGAGTCATCTAGTGCTACACTGTGTGAATGAAGAAGCAAAAGGGGAGGGGGGGGGCATAGAGAGGTGTGTGTGTGTGTGTGTGTGTGTGTGTGTGTGTGTGTGTGTGTGTGTGTGTGTGTGTGTGTGTGTGTGTGTGTGTGTGTGTGTGTGTGTGTGTGTGTGTGTGTGTGTTTGTGGGCCTCACTGTGTCAATAAAAATGGTGTAAGAGTGTGGATCTACTGTAGCGAGGTCAGATCCTGTTCAAAATGTCCTTTCTCCCCTAGCAACATGAATAAAATACGATATATATATATATATAATGAATCGCATGGTAATGGTGTGATTAATCACGTTGAATCGCAATTTTTAAATCTACTCAAATTTCACCCCGAAGGTATTTTTCGGTGTAAAAAGCAGTGCATCGAGTTATAGCCACACTGGGATTGAATTATTGAGGACAGAAACGTAAACATCTTCATCAAACGGCATTTAACGGCATTCTCAAGGTAAACACGCCTCAGACAAACAAGCCTGTTGGCATGAAGTGTTGAATGAAAACATGGAAAGCAATAAAATAGAAAACATAAATTAATAAAATAAATGAAGGGTAATAATCATTTTGCTTGCGGGCCCTCGGCAATTCCAGGGGGGCCCCCAAGTGGGAACGGCTTGGAAATAAAACTGCGTAATGTGAAGCCTTTAAAATAATACTCACCCTATCAAGCAGATCGGTTGCGTAGCGTCCGAAACAAGTTCTTTCTTATTCCGCCTCGGCCACTTTGTTCAGCTTCCCTGTGAAAATTCCAGTATATATTGTTTTTTACTCACCTCGAGGCCTGTTCGGCTTCTGGGTGTGTGGGCGGCGTATTTAATTAGAGGTCCGTCGACCGCGTTAATCAATCTTTCGATCAATTAGTTTAACCAATCGATAATAAAGTCATTTGCTCAGGGCTCCCGGCACCCTTTGCACCGTGGGGTGGGCGTCCAAGGAAGTCACATGCACGCCGTCTACAAATGACTCAATTTTAAAAGTTCGATAGCTTTTTCGTCATGGTTGAATACTCAAAGTCTGTATGCTTCTCAAACCTCGTCTACGCGTTGCACCGCCTTTGGATTTCAATGTAAACGTTTTTTTTTTTCTTTTCATTTGAATTGAATTTAATAAAGTTCAATCGCTCAAGCACTCATATTTATTTGTATTGATTTATATATATATATATATATAAATATGCTTGTCAAATGTGAAAACAAGGCTTTAATAATAATAATAATAATAATAATAAAAAAAATAAAAATAAATAAAATAATAATAATTAACAAGCCTGTTGCCATTGATATGTCGATGCTTTGGGTTCGGGTTGCTTTGTGTCAACTTGTGTGTGTGTGTGCGTGCGTGCGTGCGTGCGTGAGAAAGAGAGAGGGCGAGCGAGACTGTATGTACTGTATGATCACGTGGGCTTCCCGAAAAGCTCACACACCGTACTCTGGCGCGGGCGTGGTGTGATGTACGGGCGCGTCCGAGTGGCGTCTCTCTTCACGCAAAAACTCTCTGAAATAGAGTCATTTGTCAGAGCAACGGACAGGCTGGCACTGCTGATGAAGATTCAGGAGCTCGGCAACTCGGTGTGTGTGTGTGTGTGTGTGTGTGTGTGTGTGTGTGTGCATATGTGGGGCCAAGTTTCTGCTGTTTACACTTGCCATTTCTGTCGCTCTCTCCTCTTCACTCTCTCAGTCCCCCCCCCCCTCCCTCCTCCGCCGCACTATTGTAATGGATGTTTCGCAGTTTGGGGGGCAGGTGTCACACTCACAACTTATGAAGTTATCTACCATCGTACAGCCATGCCTGACCTTGGGGACGCCTGTCATGTGTGCAGGACAAATGGCCACTGCGCACACGCACACACACCTTCAGCCAAGTGTGCAGAACACACACACACACACACACGCACGCGGGTCTATCCGAAAGTGAATGAAAGCTGGAGAGTGTTTGCATTAGTGATTAACGCGGCTTGCAAACATGTGTGATTTGTTTGCATGAAAGTGACTGCAGGTGTGTGTGTGTGTGTGTGTGTGTGTGTGCGTGTGCGTGTGTGTGCGTGCGCGCGCGCGCTTCTTCCGCATGCTGCCGTGTGCCATTGACGATTTCCAAAAGCGTTATTTATTTAGGAGCGTCTGTCCCCCAAGGGCAGCAACGGGAGTGAGAGTTACATCACAGAGCGGAGGGGCTTGGGAGGTGGCGCTCCCCTGTGATTGGGGGAATACGAGAGGTGTGTGTGTGTGTGTGTGTGTGTGTGTGTGTGTGTGTGTGTGTGTGTGTGTGTGTGTGTGTGTGTGTGTGTGTGTGTGTGTGTGTGTGTGTGTGTGTGGAGAGGAAGTATGCGTGCATCACATTTTGGTTATCGGCCCATTACCCCTGTCTGAAAATAAAGGATTCCCACTGTCTCGCGGGGTTGCTTACCGCAGAGCACTGAAGGGGCTGCGCTTTCGTTCGGGAAGTGCCTTTTCCCCGCCGTGGGAGAAGGTCAAGCCGGGCGCCCAGAACGCTCCTGCAGGTAGGGAGGTAAGGGAGGTAAGCGAAGGCAGTCAGTCACGGTGCAGCTGCCGATCCACTGACCTCTGCTGGGGTCACATGTGTGGTCCCCAAAGCCCCCGGGCGCTTGAAAGGAACATCAATCACTGCCGGCCACAGGACACACAGGAACACAACAACACCGTAGGACCTTAATGGGCCTGAGATCAATGACCGCTACGCCTTGAGGGGGAAACACCGCGTTCTTTTATAGTTAAAAGCAGTGTCGGCCCAAGTTTGAGCCGTTTGCTGCCTTTTGCCCAACAAATAGAGACGGTTTAAATGTCGATGAGATTGACTGAGAGAGCGAGCGAGAGGGAGTCTAAGTGTCTCTGTTATCAAAGGCGGTGAACCTTAAATGGCGGGTACGTTCTACAGGAAATACTTCGGTGGAATGGAACGCCGCTGTTCTCTTAACAAGAAGATATGAGATGGATTGATATGTGACAATAAAACCCCCTTTCCCACATGGAATCCTGAACATTGCTGGATTAAAAAAAAAAAAAAAAAAAAAAAAAGCAAAGGCAGTAGGTAGTCATTCCCACATTGGCCCCCTTTTGGGAGAAGTTCCGTATGGAGTCTGTTCCCACATTAGATGACTGTTACGGATACAGTTGGTTCCCATCTCCAACTGTCCCGGATGGACTCGGTCCCCTCCGTTGTAGAAGCGGGGACAGAGCCCCCAGATGCAATAACCCTAACCCAATATTATTAAATCAGTGTGATTGTTTTCAACCTGTCCTGCGCTTTCTGCCCCCAGTGAAAGAACATTCTCCACCAGTACTTTTAGGGAACATTGGCTTTTGGTGCAAGTAGGAAAGGGGCTTTAGCTTCAGGGTCCCTAACAGACTGTTTTCTGCATGTCGTGAAAAGATGTTATTTTTGCGTTTTTTTCTTTTGCCTATTTCTGCACGCCGTGGTACCACTCCTGGAATTGTAGAAATTGGCTGTGGCTACAAAGCTGAGACTCTTGTGAATCCAATGAGCGAAGTTGGAAGTCCAAAGTGGGAAAGGGGCTTAAGAAATGGGATAATCATGTTCCCCATTGGAGCTGCAGTCGGAGCCGGGGAATGCTCAGAGGAGGTTCAGCTTGGATCGTGTAATTTGTAGGCTCACTTGTACCTCCAGACATCCTCATCATTCAGTCCTGCGACTGACATCCTCCGTGCCACATTCTTGATTAAAAATGTGTGAGGGAAGTGAAGTGAGGGACTGAGGGGAAAATTTACAAAGCGACTGCGCAGCTTTTGTGGCTGCTAAACCCCTGCAAATAACAGAAAAAGCGAGCGTCTAATTCACGAAGCACCTGCAAACGGTGAAATGCACCACTTACTGCTCTGCCACACAAATAGCGTCTCGGTGAGCCAGTGCTTTTTGCTCGTATTTAAATTAGGTATTATGCATCGATTTGGTGGAAAATTGGCCTCTTTCTCAGCAAATGAGCCTCGTTGCAAACTGCGTCCGTGTGGTGTGGGGATGGTGTGGTTTGAGCAGCCACACCTGTCCTGGGTCTAGGTAATTGGGGCCGAGGATCAGAGTGGCTGCATACCTGTTTCGCGTTGGTTGGTCTAACGAGCAACAGGTAAAACCCCCATCCCCACAAAAACTCAGGAGAGGAGCCGTTGTCATGACACATGTCTATCTGCTCCTGGGCTTATTCCAAATAGTTTACTCTCTACAATAAACTGGTGGGTCTTCAACACCGTGGTCTCTGTCTTTGTGCCGGAGATCCCTGAGAACGCCACTTGGGTGGCCTGTGGTAGGCAAAACTGCCACACTGGCACCTGAACAGGGACTCTCTGGCACAGGGTAGGGACACAGCAGCAAGCCTCTCCCGACTGGCAGCAGCAGCACCCAGGGTGTCCGGCGGAGGACCGGGGGAGAAGCAGCTGCAGCAACCACCACAGGTAACCACAGGGAGCTAGCTACACCACCTAGCAGCCACCACCAAGACCATCCATCAGCCCAGCAGCCAGGCCACCCCTCCAAGCAGCCCCCACAACAACCAAGTCCGGCTACGCCTTCACCAGCCAGCACAGCAGCCTGAGGCCCCATGCTCCGGGAGGGAGGAGGGGGTTGTCTGTTGTCGCCCGTGCTGTTCTGGGGAACCAGGTCCCCAGGAAGGGGACCATTTCTGTTTTGTTGGACTGTTTTATTGGTTTGAGGTATGGGAACCCTGTTTCAGAGTCCAGTGTTTTATTTATTTAAGGTATAGGAACCCTGTGTCAGAGTCTGTATTTTAGCAATTATTTTTCTTTAGTTGTTCTCTGCTCGGTTGGTGGGGGTAGGCTTTAGCCAGGTATTCTCCCTGGCATAGTTTGGTGTTGGGTGTATGTGGTGTGGGGATGGTGTGGTTTGAGCAGCCACACCTGTCCTGGGTCTAGTTAATTGGGGCCCAGGATCAGAGTGGCTGCATACCTGTTGATCATTGGTTGATCATTGGTTGATTTTAACGAGTAATGGGTAAAACCCCCATCCCCACACACACTTAGGAGAGGAGCCCTTGTCCTGACACATGTCCATCGGCTCCTGGTTTAAATCCAACTAGCCCACTCTCTACAATAAACCGGTGTGTCGACAACCCCGTTGTCTGGGTCTCTGCGCCAGAGGTCTCTGATAACACCACTTGCATTGTGTATGGCAGGCAAACTGCCACAGATTGCTCAGCAACAATAAGCAAACTGTCACATTGGGCCCAATGGGGATTTATGGCCATTTCTGAGGGTGAAGGTTTCAATACTAGGGTTTGGGTATATGGTTTTATAATTGTGAAACACATCTCCAAGCAAGCTTTAGTTTATTATAGCTGCAGAATAAATGGAACATCTTCGGATGGGGAGGAGGGATCGCAGATCGGAAAGGACCCTCCTGTGTCTGGGCAATCGGGAGGGAAGTCGACGTCGCTGAGAACTGTTAGTTGGAGCTGTCACACTGGGTGAGCAATCAACACGAAGATTCTCTCGTCAGAATGTTGCAGGGTGTTTCACAGAAGTTGTGTTTGTTTGGCTTCCACCTTGTCCCTACTACAACAAGAGGCTAAAACGCGGATAACTTCGCACGGTGACTTGAGAGAGCCGGGCCAGAGCTGGAGCCGGGGCGATAACTGCTCTGCCCAGATTGTTTGAGTTCTCTTTGTGCCTCCCAGCGCAGTGTCAGTGGCAAGGTTACTTACGCATGCATAGCCCGGCCGGAGCGCCGCAGATGAGTTGGGCGGCTCGGCTTAGTGAGAGGCAGGAGGCATCTGTGAGCGATAACGGCAAATACTCTTACTGTATTTTCTATTTTCTATTGAGAATATTAAAATCTCTTCCCTGGAAGTGTGCATGAGCAAACACACACACACACACTTGAAATATACACTGGAAATCATCCAGCCTGAAACCATTTGAAAGTGAAGGCCTTTCAAACTCCTAAGAAAGTTTGCCAAAACAATGCTGTGTTCTTACAGAGTGGAAATATAAAAATCTGCTAATTGTCAATGTAGAAAACGTTACTGTAGTCCCTCTGCAGTTTGTGTCATTTTGGTCACTTCTTACGGGGTCTCGTAGGTGTTTCGGAAAAGGTGTTACAGGCCAATCCTTGTTGTAGAGGTTTCTTAAAGGTCACCACTTATGGTACATACACTTGGTATCTTTGATGGGCCTACTAACACACAAACTGTGAAATAAGACCACTCAGTCTGTTTTTTTGTGGGTAGCTTACCTATGTCAAGTGGGGGCTCATTAGAATGAGACGGCCTCTCTACCTCTGCGAAGGTGCGCCATTTTTATTCTCGCAAAGCACCGGATCCACCGGCCTTATGTCAAAGCTCAGAGCTCAGCATGGGAACTGCTCTGCTGTTGGCTGCACAGACCAGCACAAATCTTTTAAAAGAAAGAGGAATCGATATCAATTGTCTGTGATGAAACTGCAAAAGAGGGTTGAATTTAAAAAATAATTGTGCTGTGTGTTTCTTTTGCCGTTTAAGCACGAGGCGATGCTAATAGCTGAGGTGATTTATCACATGTAATTTTCTGGAAAGGCACTGGCGTTACATGCGGCAGTATCCACAATAACGTTTACGGTATTAGTTGGCTAATGGAATGTCTAAAAAATGAACTCCAGCAGCTCAGGAGGTAGAGCGGGTCACTTGTAGGCTCCCGGGTTCATCCTGATAGTCTGATGGAGTGTCCTTGAGCGTGACACTCGCACACCCCTGATTGCTCCTGACGGCTGCATCCATCTGTGTGTTGCGTGTAAAACGTGTTTCAGTCCAGACTGTAACATAACAAGTACTTTCCAAAACAAGCTGTACGATGGCTTTTTTATTTGTTTTCGAGCGAGTGGAAATACTGTAAGATGCGATTATGATGATGATGATGATGATGATGACGACAGGCTCCGATTGGGCATTCCGTTGGTTTCCGACCTGAGAACGGTCGGTGCTCATGGAGCCATGATGCTCTTCCTTGTGGAGAACAGATGTTCGTCATTCCTCTGCCCTGTGCCACAGCTGCTGCTGCTCTTCCTCGCCTCCCGAGGAGGATGAAAACGGAACCGGCTCCTCGGGATATTTATCATCCAGTAATCGCGCCCGAATCCAGACGAGACTCATTACGTACCGAAAAGGAAAATCATTTGGGTGATGCGGCTGGAAATAGCGGCCACTCCCCCAGACGCACGCACGCACGCACACACACACACACAGACACACACACACCTCACATTTTCTTTTCTTCACTTCCTTTCTCCCTCCTTGGCGACAGCTACCCCCCGGCTCTCTCTCCCCTCTTTTCCTCCCTGTCCATCAGAAAAAGGTGTCACCTTCTCTCCCCCGCACCTTTTGCTCTGTCTTAGAACCTCACCACTTCTTCTTCTCTCTCTCTCTCTCTCTCTCCTACACAGACACACACACACACACACACACACACACACACACACACACACACACACACCCCCCTCTCCCCCCGGACTGACCAGATGCTGGCCACTTTTACGTTTCTCTGCGTATTTACATTTCTTCCAAACGTGGCAATTGATAAATATTTATAAAGCTGATGGCTCACTGCGGAGCATCTGCCTCTACAGTGTTGGCTCACAGCTCTGTGTGTGTGTGTGTGCGTGTGTGCGTGTGTGCGTGTGTGCGTGTGTGCGTGTGTGCGTGTGTGCGTGTGTGCGTGCGTGCGTGCGTGCAATCAGGCCCCACAACTGCGGGGAATGCCGGCCGATAAAAGGGTAAAAAAAACAAAAAGTAGAACCCAGCTAATGTAATGGCAGCTAAAAACTTCCACTCCCCACACACACACACACACACACACACACACACACACACACACACACACACACACACACACACACACACACACACACACATTACCCCTCCTAGAGCGGTCTTTAAAAATGGATTCTTTCGGGGGGAGTGAAATATGTGCGAGGGCCGTGGGTATGCATGGCTGACGGATGGACGGAGGACCACGCGCACGGGCACCCGTCGCAGCAGATTAGCGCGGCCGTGTTGGGACCCCTCCGCCGAACGCTCCGTCCTTCGACGGCCGCTCTGCCGTCCTTTTAATAACCACCAGGTTTTGGCGCGCGGACGCGAGGGAAGTCGCGCCGCGGTACACGAGGTGCACAGCCTGCAGGTGCGCGAGCCTGGCGTTATTCATCATGAAGGATTTGATTGTCAGACTTCTCGGGTGTAGGTGGCAGGCGTGGGGGTGTGGTGGGGGGGTGGATTCCGCCGCCTACCATCATCGCATCAGAATCGCCCGGATTCACCTCCCCCCTCCCCCCCTCCCGCTTCTATTCCCGTTATAGCATCGCGCTGGAGGCACGTGTACCGGGGACCGCATCCATCAGGATTCACAGTCAAGTCGCTTTGTGTCGCATCAAAGGCACTAAATAGAAACGTAGCAGTCAAAGGGGTCCGTTTAGCCTGGACAAATCCATCATGGCAAATCCCAAGACCGAGTAAATTGGGGCACGGCGTTTTGTTTCGAAAAGGACAATTACTGTCACCCCTTTTTTTTTTTTTTCCTGTTCTATATAACCAGCTATTTTTGATGCCATGGTCATTTGGCGTCCCAGGAGGTGAGAAGTGTTTGGCAGAGTCCCACTGTGGAATGTTCATCAGATGTGATATGTAGCCGAGCGTCCTCGGCGACGAAAGTTTTATCTGAAGATTGTCAAGTTTTTTTTTAATTGTTCTTGGATGAGTGGAGGCTGTGGAAGACTCTGGTTTCACAGGATTGAACATCATATCTTAGTTAATCCAGTTTATCTTCCTCCCTAGTGTAAGATCCATTATAGCCCTAGGTACTAGGGAACTAAATGAGGAACCATTTAGGTCCGTAACTTTTTGAAACAGGAACCTTAACGTTCCCGAAAAGAGTGACTGTATTGGAGCGTTAGCTTTAATTCGTGGTTTTGGCATGTGCGGGTCGCATCGGCCGCTGTTTTTCGGGTTCTGGCTTCCCATTTACCTGAAACTCAATAGGAAGAGGAAGTGCGTAGTGAGTGTTAAATCAGAATTGTACTTGTATGTTACTGGAAGGTTTTTGTTGCTTGATGATTGACATACAACAAACATTGAACCCAATGGTTCCCCTTCCCTGGAAAAGGATGACCTTGCTAGCAGGGAGTTTTTTAGGACCAGGAACTATCCAAGTGAAACCAGTTTAGCAACTAAGTTCCTCCTGTGGAAGAAGGCCCAAGTTGCTAAGTACCGTGAACCACAGCGAGTTCCTGGTTCCTGAAATGTTCCCTGCAATGGAAAAAGGCCCAAACAGTTTTAGTCCTCAGATCGTAAGACTTGGCATTCTCTGCAGAATATTAAACCCACATGCACGTGCACACACATGCAAATGAATGCACACACGCTAGAGCATTTCTCCAGCATTGTTGGCTCGGGGGTTTACTCTGCTGTCACCTGGGGGGGAAACTTGACCCTCTCCAGCTAATGATGTTCCATATTTAACAAGCATTTGACTGACAGGGTTGTAGTCATGCTGCATCTGCCATGGTCCTAAGTTACCTCTGCTTTTAATCTGACCGTCTCCCCCCACCCTACCAGCCCCATGCAATTCAGCCCGCGACATGATGCAACCGTAAGGTAAACGCTGTGTGTCTTAGATAGTTAGAAAGTTATTCAAACCGCCCCCACCTACGCCAAGTGTGGTTGTAGGTGGGGGCGGTCTCCTTTCCCTGGGAGCCAAATTTATTCCATTTTGTTACGCCACCCATGTATTTGAATCAGACTGTGTTGCGATTAATCAGGAGACCCCATTTTGGGACGCCAAACTGTAGCTAATGATACTGGCAATGCATGGCCACAGCCACTACAAGTGTTGCAACATGCCGCAACACAACACCTGATCAGACCGATAGTGTTTTTTAATGTCTGGAGTTATTTGGGGGGGCCGCGACTGTGCGGCACAACAAGAGGCCGTTGGCAGCTCGTGGCCGTGTTTTCTCCGATAGAGCCCTAAAAAATAGTTTTGCGCGGACGAGACCTTGCTGTTTTGGTCTGATAAGAAAATAAATGAGGTGCCCTCCGCTTCATTGGGATTGATGCAGACCTTGGGAGTTTCTCTGAAGAAGCAAAGCACCCGTCTTTCTCAAAAGAACCTCTGTCTTGTAAATCTTAATCACATGTCCACGGGCCCGACCCCTTTGCACGGCAGCACCATGTACATACCATACGATGCGGGGTGGTTTTGAGATATTCCAAAGGTGTACACCCTGACACAATCAACCTGCGAAGGGTCCAATCAAGAAATAGTCTATATAGGAATAGTTTGAATCTGTTTAGGTTCATCTAGTCTTTATAAGTCTGACCACGATGGGCATTTGGAAGCAGGTCCCCGGTCGCGTCGACGAATGTTGCCCACTGCTCCTGGCTGCCCCCCCGGAGGAAGGACAAGCCAGGATGGGTGAAATGCAGAGGCCACATTTCACCGGCCACCACCCAAAAAGCATGTGTGTGTGTGTGTGTTAGTAGAAGTTCTACTTCTAAGTCATTATTCCATGCGGTTTGTGCATTTATGGTATTTACTCCAGATGAGAGTTGCAGATTTTTGTCATATGTCTGTATCCACTAACTGTAACATTGTTATTTGCTGCATCTATATAATATTTTCCCCTCTTTTATTTTTGCACTATGAGTCAAGGCGCAAAAGCTCTTGCTGTGGCCATTGTCATCTTCCCAAATAGGATTAGCAGGCATTTCAGCTCTCCACCAATCGGGTGCCTAATCTCCAAAAGTCCACGTTCCAGCCGCCATTTACAACTTTTCCAGCTCTCTGCTCGCTTTAGGGCTCCTCCCACTCAGCAAGTATTGTCCATACAACGCCGCCGATCAGCCGCCAATCATCCTATATTCCAAGCTTGTCCACCGGCTATTGCCGTCAGTGTTGTAATCCTTCTCCATAATAACTGATCCTATTTCAAATTGCCCCATCTTCAAAACACTTCACTATAGATTGCGCAGTACAGTATACATATAGAGGTATAGAAAACCCCCGCTGTGTATTTTGGTGTAATGCGTAGGCGATGTCACAGATGTTGTAGTGCGTTTCCCTCTCTCATACGCACTCCAACAAAGCCGACAGCTCATGCCATCAAAGACTACTGCCTTGTCTGTGTTCACGTGCCAGCCAGGCTGGAATATACCACCTCCTATAGGAAAGTGAGAAAATGAGCTGATGCAGCAGGGAAAGCGAGGCGTGGGGAGGAGGTTGAGGAGCTCAAAGGTTTCCCGCCAGCAGATGTCATAATTGACGGAATAAGAAAAAACGAAGACAGGTCCAGTTTTTTGAGCCCCAGAACGCTGCCCAGAGGGACACCGCAGGGCGTCCTCCCCCTTCGTGTTCAGGTAACGCACGCGGGTTAGCGCGTCGACGGAGGCGCCCTGTGGTAAAGAACAAACAAAGAAGACAAAAGGCAACAGGGAGGAGAGGGAAGCAGGAAAAGGATATGGAAGGGAAGCGTGTAACAAGAAAACGCGAAAAGGAAAGGAAGGAAAATTAGTTTTTTCCTGTCTTTCGCGCTGTGGTCTCCCAAGGGTCACGCTCTCCAACAATGGATTCCCCCCATTATCCTATCTCCATTTCGCCTCCTTAACCCCCCCTCTCCATCCCTCCTCCTCCTCTCCACCTCCTCCTCCTCCTCCTCTCCCCCTCTCTGGATCACAGAGGGCTAATCGCAGTCTGTTTTGCTGTGATATCTCACAACAGCTCCATAGCTGCCACCGTGCCAGCAAATTGGGCACGTCTGTCCCGGTGCCAACCCCTCCGCTCCCTTTCTTTCCCTCTCCCTCTCCCTCTCTTTTCGTCTCTCTCCGTCTGTCCATCTGACATGCAGCCGTAGCGCCCCAGACACTCTAGTTCGAGTTTTCCGCATTTAGCCTTTTACAGATGCTTGGTACCGTGGCACCGTTTGACTCTCTGTGCTGAGTTGTATTTGACTCTTTGTAACTGTGGAATGGCGTTTAATAACAATTATTCAGGACCGACTTTAGGACTTTCTATTTTCTCGTACAGTGGAGACCATCGATATTAGGGACAGCCCCTTGATGGACATTTGTGACACTGCCAAAGTTCACATTTGGCCACGAATGGCAGCTTCCCCACATTGCTCTGAAAGCAGTGGGAGGAAGGTGAGGAAACATACATATGGAATAGTGTCTTCTAATCAGGTAGAGTCAAAGTTTTCCTTGTTCATCCCGCTGTATATCTTATTGGGCTTGATTTTCTAAAGGGCTTAAAACATTCCTTCCAGCGTGCCTAAGATGCCCCCAATACCAGTCGCTCACCACCAATGATCTTCCAGCAACAAAACCAGTTGTTTGGACACGTTTGGGTAAGGTTTCTTGTCCCTACACTTTTCATCCAGGCTGTCTGGCAGTGCTGTCGTGAAGCGCAGTCCGTAAAAATCTGTTAATCCGCCCCCAACATTGGAGCGCCCTCAAGGGTTCATCTTCCTTTTACAGATTTTTCTCCTTTCTACCACAGCACACGGGCATGTTTGTTGCTATTCATAGGTGTACTTTACAACGCTAATGGCGTTGTTTCCAAAAGGTCAAACTGCTCCTAGTTTCTTGGGGTTGAGGTTTACTGGTTCCCCACGGTGACTCCAGTGGCTAATTTTGGGGCGTGTACCGCCGGCTGCAAACTCGCTTGCCAGGCGTCCACTCGCGGTGGCGTACAGGTAAACTCAAAACATTTGAACTCCCATTTCAATCCCGGGGAAATCCGACCGACGGCCGCCATCGCCGCGATGCCCTTCAGTCAGCACTGCAGGTCATTGAAACCCTGCGCAGCTTTCTGTCTGAACCGAGGATCAGACGGGCCGGCCTGGATGATGTCCCTATATTTAATCAGTCGTCAGACCGCCGCGGCGTCTGTCTTGTTTATGAAAGCCGCCCGGATAGGTACCGTTCTGGTCATAGTGGCCCTGCCCTCCGCCCCCTTAATCACCTCCTGGTGGAAAAACAAAGGTCTGCTTTGCCTCGCTAAACCCCTGCTTTTACACGCCACTGATAATGCCGTTACGTAACCCGCCGTCGAATGCCGCAATTCAAAGCGAAGATATTAAGCTAATCCGGGAAATGCATTTTGACCTGACCAATTTACGAGGATGTGTTTCGAGCTCTCTATCTGTCGACTGTTTTCTTTGTCTCAGTCCGTTGTGGCTCTTTACAGAGTTTAGAGTTATAGTAGAGCCTCTTCGTCCCCCCGCTACCGTTCCCTGCTCTGCTCCCTCTCACCCTGATGCCACGTCCCCTCATCAACCCCCCCCCCCTTCATCATCCCTGCATCCTCCTCTCATCTCGTTCCCCTTTCTCCATTTGTCCTTGTCCTCCACTGCCCCTCAGCATATTTCTGTCTCCGGACATGATGTCAACATTGTTTGTTGTCTGCATGCCTTTATCCGTCTCTCTCTCTCTCTCTCTCTCTCTCTCTCTCTCTCTCTCTCTCTCTCTCTCTCTCTATCTCTCTGTGTGTCCTCTCCCCTCTCTCCCTCCTCATCTCTCCATCTCCTTCCCCGTCTGTCCCCTGCCATCTTTGCCTCCCCTCTCTCCCTCTGCTATTCAGCTCTTCACCAGGTTTGTACATCAAAGAGTCCAAACCTTATGTGGGTTTCTGCACGTGCCAGTGCACTGCCAGAGCATCTATGTCAAAAAAAGAAGGGAAAAGAAAAGTTATATTACGTAATGGGTTGTGAAATTTGTACTTCTCGAAAAAAGAAAAATAATAATAATAATAATCCTGGTCTCACACTCTCACACACAACTGAATTCTCAAAATAAGGAGAAGTGTCTTGGAATTGCTTATTTCAGAGTGTGCTGTTTCCTCTCAAAATGTAATTATTTTCTTTCGATGATATGATGATATGAAAACGTTCGCAAAGCTAGCTGAATTATTTGCATATTTTTTTCATTTTTATTTAATTTAACTTTTCATCATTTCACACAACTACAACATCTAAAACACACACACACACACACACACACACACACACACACAAACAACAAAAAAATATGATTATTTAATATAATAATAAATAACATAAAATAAAGTCTGCACCTGTCATTTGATCTTAAAAAATGGGGTTGCAAGAGACCGGGACACGTTTTCGTTATGCACATTTGTGTGCACATGCCTGTGAGAAACAGTAAGTGACTGGCCCACAGATGGAGCAGGCTGCTGTTCAAGTCGACACTATGAAACATACAGTAGACTCAGCAGTACACACACACACACACACACACACACACACACACACAATCACACTCACACACACACACACACACACACACACACACACACACACACAAATACAGTGAGTGCTGAAGATGATTGGGAAGGGCGCTTCCCTGATCCGTGTGTTGTCTCAGCTCCTTTCCCAGCCAAGGAGCTTTGCTGTTGTGGTACAAGGGAGGGCTGGGGATAAGCTGCAATCTAGCTCCGAAAAGTCCTGCCCATTGTTTTAAGCTACTTTAATTGGGTGGGTGCCCTTAATATCCCTCCATCCATGGTTATTGATAAGAAAATGGATACAGACATGGGTTATATTGTCGCCATCCCATCCGCCTTCGAAAGATATCAATGGGGTTTGGGGGGGTTCCGTTGGATTACCATATTTTTCTATGTGGGCCTTCCGGATAACTCTGAGGAGTCCCGTGAGATTACTATTCTGAAATCCGCTAAATGTTGCGATGTACTGCGGTCAAATCAGCCGTAGTTCAGTTCGCTGAACTGCCCGCCTTTACATTTTTGTTGCGTGACTATTAGAGTGTTTACGGTACTATCAATATCACTGGTTCTGTGAGTGATGGGAAACAATGGGAGGATGGACGGACAGCCAGACAGTCTCTCGATAGGCGTTCTGAAAATAAAGATTGGGCTTCAGCTGGTGATAGTCTTAAACCATATGGGAGGGGTTGTCAGTGTTGGTTCCAGAATACTTTAATCCACTTCTCAACCTGGGGAACTGAACACACACTCACCCACACACAGTCACACACCAAATATGGCTATATGGTCCGGTGTGCCGGCCAAACAGGGCAAAGCCCCCCTAGACATGCAATGTCATTGACCGGGAACACAAATAGAGTTATCCTGCCCCAGATTCACTTTGGTCCCTCTGAATAAATGAAACGCAATTCAGAATGCATCATCTTGTGGTCATTGGCTGTTCTTGTGCGTTATTGGCCAGCCGGACAAGGCACGGGAGCCAAGAGACCTGACCAACACAACCTCTTTGTGGTTGTGGGGAGCGGTTTTGGCGGCACCTGCAGGTGGCGAGAGCCAGCACTGGCAACCGGAAGGGGATGCAGCTGCAGAAGATTGAGGTAATTAGCAGAGTATTTAAAAGCTGCTGTGTTTTCACCGCTCTCTCTCTCTCTCTCTCTCTCTCTCTCTCTCTCTCTCTCTCTCTCTCTCTCTCTCTCTCTCTCGCTCTCTCTCTCTCTCTCTCTCGCTCTCTCTCTCTCTCTCTCTCTCTCTCTCTCTCTCTCTCTCTCTCTCTCTCTCGCTCTCTCTCTCTCTCTCTCTCGCTCTCTCTCTCTCTCTCTCTCTCTCTCTCTCTCTCTCTCTCTCTCTCTCTCTCTCTCTCCTCTCCTCCCTCCCTCCCTCCCTCCCTCTGTCCCCCACCCCTTCCATCCTTCCTGTCAGCGAGGCTGGGAATTATTCTATTGGGACACGATTCATTCGACTAATTAAAAATTAACGAAAAATTAAAATGCGTGGATTTACATTTTGTTCTGAATAGCACGAAATATAAGCGGGATAATGCTTTCGCTTTTTCTCTATTGAATAGTCTATTAAATTCAAGTTTGGGTGGGGATAGGGATACAGGGTCATACCCTCAGTGTGAATTTCATTCATAGATACAATTGAATTGGATATAAATGTCAGGGTTTGCCTGCCTGTTTAACCATCAGCCAGTGCGGTAAACATTTCCATGGTTAAAGCGAGCTCCACCAATTAGAGAAGTTGATGTTACACTTAGGTTATGGGTAGTGAAGTCTCCATGACATTATGTATAAAATATGTTTTTCTTACAACAAGGTTTGATATCACACAGACATGTGGCTTCTGTTGGAGAAAAAAACGAATTGTTATTGACATTGCATAGTATTTACGCAGTTATTAATAAACGTTTGAAACGCTAAACCCCAACTCTAAAAACTACACAAACCACAATTTTCCATTTTGTTATGCATTTTGATGCAAATGCCTCATTGGTACAGTAGTTGTATTATTAAAAACCTGATAATGAAACTAATATATGGATGAAAAATGTTGTGCATGTGTTACTAGGGGTTAATTTGGTTGGGGAAATATCGCTGCGTTGTCAGAAGTACATGTCCAGTGCTGTCAAAAACAGTTTACCTTATTTTGGAAACAGTTCAGGGTCCACTGAAATCTCTCGAACTTACATAAATTAAAGATTTTATTAGTGTATATATCTGCGGCCTTCCTTTCTTGTGCCCTTCTAATTCTAAATCGAAGAAAATCTCCTCTTTCAAATGAATTGGTTTACATTTTGTTTTGTATAGCAGGAAAGTTCTCCCCATTCAAATGAATTGGTAAAAATGTTGTTATGTATAGGGCAAAAAAAGTTTGACAATCTCACTCAGGTGGCACGATTCAATAGACAACATTGTGACTATGAGTACGAAAAAGCATGGGGGTTGAGACCGCACACAAGTTATCACTTATATTTTTGTCTGAAAAGACAAATGTCTTGACTTTTGTTCAAATAAATGCCCAGCTGTGGCTGCCTTTTCTTCCACCTGTCTCCTGGTTCATCTCTTCCTGTGCAAATGACAGAGACTTGTTACAGTGGCGCCCAATGTGGGAGCGATAGATGGACAAACAGGAGGACGGGGTCAATCCCCTAGTATAGGACCTTCCCTGCCTGTGTGGAGGTACAGGAGGAGATCGGTGCCTCCCAGAAGCAGCATCAGGACCAGGCCGCTCTGGTCCTGCGACAGGAGATCCTCAAGCCTGCGGCTCCAGAACCAGGAGCTCCACCAACAGTTGTCGGCGCTGCAGGTGCAGGACGGGGAGCTGCACAAGCTGAGCCAGGAGTGTCTGAGCCTCCGGTCCAAACAGAACCAGCTGGAGCTCAGCATGAAGCGTCTGAACCGGGAAAAGGTCATGAGGTCAAAGGTCAAAAGCGCCACCAGCCAGGAAGCGGCCATCGCCCGGGCGGAGAACCAGCTGTCCCTTCCCCCCTTGAAACCTCCAGGATGATGGACGTTAGTTGCCAGTGTCCAGACCCACCCCGGCTTCAATAAGGAGCCGCCCAGGGAGCACCCCCCCCCCCCCCCACACACACACACACACCCTGTTTTGTTCCCCAATTAATCTCCCCACAACAGCCCATGCCACGTCCTAACCCCTGTCTCCCTTCCTCCCCACAGGGCTCAGCCCCCGCATCCTCTGCTGTGGACCCACAGGGGACTCCTCAAATGCCAGAATGCTGGCGTTGCCGTCAGCCCGCGCACAACCTCAGAGGAGTGGAGTGTCCACAGATGGAGGTGGGATCAGTGGCCTGGGTATCGCGTAGTGGGGGCGCATTCACCAACGGTGGAGACCTGTGAGTGGTGTGCGGTGCTCAGAAGGGAGACGCAGGGTCGTCCGATGAGGCCGAGGGGAGAGAGCCAGAGGGGCCGCCGGGGGAGAGCACACAGGCTCCTGAGGACCCCGTGCTCAGCCTTTAACCAGGCAAAGAAAATCGATGGTCAACGGGTATCTACGTGTCTATCTGTCTATCTATCTATCTATCTATCTATCTATCTATCTATCTATCTATCTATCTATCTGTCTATCTCTCTGTCTGTCTGTCTTTCTATCTATTCCATCATGTCTCTATCTATGATGTTCTCTCTGATGTTGTCGCTGATGTTGTGCTAATGACAGTTGGTCTGGCAGGCGTTGCACACCAGGGGATTATACGGCAGCCCGGATGTTCCCGTCCCCCCTGTTACATCTGTGGCTGGGTGAATGGATGGCTGGCAGGCCGCTTGGCAGCTGGTACGTCTTCTTGGCCGGGCTAGGCAGTTAGCCTCGTGTTAGCTGGCTGACATGTTTGAATGTATTGTCAACGAAGTGGCCATTTTTTGCTTTGCTACACTTCTGACTGCTCTATCTGTTTAAATTTCTGGCCGTGCTTTCCAGCCGAACAGTTTGTCATATTGCTATCAAGACTAGAAGAGTGCATTTTTCAACTTTTTATTAACCAAATTGATACATTGGTACTTACCCAAGAACTTTGTGGTTACTTTTTGCACGTGATAGAGATCCAACACTTTGGAGAGGAGCTGTCAAGCACTAATAGAGAAACTAATTTGTATTAGATATACACAAAAATAACATGATTTAAATACTTTTTGTAATTTACGAGCCTGTATTAATATCTAGTCTGGACCACTTTTGTCAAAGAAACTTATTCCATTGCAGTAAGATATATTTGGCGGTATGGCTCTGTTCTGGGAGAGCACACCTCCCTGCCCTCCCATGTGCATACATACAAAGCCTAGGGCGGGCAGTCGCCTGTTTTAGTATTCATTTCTCTTACAGTATGAATCATCCTATTGATTGTTTGCATCTTTTCATTGTGAATTAAATGTATTTGTGTGGCTGTGGCAATGACCCCCGCTGTGCAATATCAAACATACTGTCATTCAAAACAATTATGAGATCACTGTGGCCACCAATCAAAACAATATTCACGACAAAGAATATTAGTTGATCCAACCCTAATATTTGCATATTCGATGACAAACAGCTGTGTGGGTAACAAAACTCCTGATTTAATGTAACACGAACCTCTACGGAGGCAGCGTTCTCATTGTTCAGCCAAGAGTGCACTTAACAAACTGTTTAAATGAATGACTTTGTTGTTGTGGTCTAGTTTGATCTCTTGTGCTGGGAAGTGAAACGAGAGGGAGAACCTTCCCCCTGCGTGCGTGTCAATGCAGCTTTGGATCAGGTTTTGGAACAGCGCTCACTGCTCTCCCTCACCCCCGATTCATTTCGTCCACGACGCGCTGCCGAAAGGGACGCTCCACAGTGGAATGCATCAAACTTTAATGTGTGAAGTGAAATGTTGGTTTCATTTTTTAACCGTTTTGTTTTTCCACTTTCATTCACATTTGGGTCTGAAAACCCACAAACATGAGCTTGTGGGTTTAGTGTTCATTGTTTATGTTTCATACAGAAGCTTCTGGCTTGAATACAATGGTGTTTTATTGGTGGAATGACAAATCTACATATACACATTGTGGCTATTGTCAGGAGGAATGCGGCGCCGGTTGTTCTACGTGGGTCTGAAGGAGAAGGGGCGGCGGCGGTGGGTTGATCCTATTAACCAGAGGAGGATGCAGGAGGTTCCCACTTTCTATATTTGTGTATTATCGCGCTTTTCTGCAGTGAAGTGTTTTCTGATTCTTTTTTGTTATCGGTAATTAGTGGTATGAATATTAAACAAAAAAAAAAACGCGCAATGGATGTGTTCTTGTACATTTGATAGCTTGAAGTAATAACACCTTATAAATCAAATCTATTGCTTGACCAGTCAGTTTGACGAGAGCCTGCACGTAGTTGAGTCCAAGCAGCAAGACCACGCCCCTTCCACTGTATACCCATACACCAGAACAATAAAGTCCATAAAACTACTTCCCAAGTATGAATGTAAATATAAAGTATATTCCTGGGCGGGATAATTGTTTTCCTGTTGGAATGATATATTTTTCTTTACATAGAGGTTTAATTTGTTGTGGGGAAAATGTATTCCTTTGTTAATTGAACTCAGTAATCCACGTTAGGAACACTATTTTCAGCTATTTTATGTATTTGGTTGATGCATACCAGGCTTGGTAATAAAATATTTTCACTAAATTCATCTTTTTGATGGACCTCTATCGCAATCAACACTCCATTGTGTTTTAAACTGTTCCTCAATCACATTACACAGAACAATGCATCCCCATTGTTTCCAGCCTGGGCTACGGGCTCCGGGCTCCGGGCTCCGGGCTCCGGGCTCCGGGCTCCGGGCTCCGGGCCCCTCCTCCCTCCTTTCGTTGCCAATCAGAACTGAAGACTGAAAAACATGAGAGAAAAACAGCAACATGACACATTTCAATTTCAATCACATTTCAAATTTATATTTTATAACAACATTTTTTATTTTTATTTTTTTTACATTAAATTGTGAGAAGCTACATTGACACCATCACATACACAATGATGTGATTTGTTCACCAAGCGTGGCGGACGGGCTGAGACACTCAGGAGAGTGGGCCCATTTATCAAGGCGGATTACAACACGGCAAAAATGCATTTCATGCATGAAACCGTTGCCTGTGAGGAGGCAACATTATCGGGCGCCTACAAGCACAACATGGCCTAAATCTGAAGCAGAGACGCAGTGAAGTGTTTGACTGCTCTTGAAAGACGCTGATGATACCTTGAAATACTTTCTCGAACCTTTTCTACTCGAGGTAGTACTCATGATGACACTCAACCTCCCGACCCTTGGCATACACGGTCAAAGTACGGGGGTTACGGGTGGTTTGGAGGGCGGCGTCAACATCCTAACGACACACCCATCCCATAGCCCCTAGGTGTCGTGCCGAGTTTGGACACGCCTGCCGAGAAACGCCTCCCCCTCTCGAGAGCGCCCTTCAATCCCAGTCCAAACCACTGGGGAGGAATGAGGACTTAGCTGAGTGGAGGAAGCCTAATGGCCACAGACGTAGTCACTAAATAGTCATTCCATTACAAGCATGCTCAGTATTGCCCACTGCCCCCACCACCACCACCCCTGTCCCTCTCTCAGGTGATCTGGCCTCACATTTAGCACCCTGAACAACACCCCTGTAAGCGCTCCGTCTCTCTGGCGGCGAGTTTTATTTCCCATCACGCCCGGGTGGCGGCCAAATCCGGCAAAATCTGAGTTATGTGTTTATCAATTGGGGGGCCCCCTCCCCATTCTTTACCCATATCGGTTTTGCAGGGGACGGGCCCCGCTAGCGGGGGAACCGGCCTCGCTATCACTCTTGGTTTGGTGCCGTTAATTTTCGAGTAGGGGGTGGGGGACGGGTCGGCTTGGGTTTAACAGGGTGGCTGACTGACTGATTGACACGTTGGGATGGCGTATCGCTGCCTTATTTAAAAGGCGTCGCCGCAGCGGCGGTGGCACGCGGCCGTAACTCACCCCCCGACGGGGTCCAACCGCAGCCGTTCGCGCCCCGGGGATTTAGAGGCGAACTACTTAACGACTGCGAAACAACACGACGCAGACAGGGCGACAGATGTGGGAGAAGATGTTAAAGCACCTGCAAGACACACACACACACACACACACACACACACACACACACACACACACAGTTGTTTACAGCGTAAGACACACAAATAACACACACACGCAATAAACAAGTGCCTCCACACTTTGACGGACGCACATCATTTATGAGGCTCACGCCCAAATTCGAGGCGGACACGCTTCGCCCCTGACAGATCTGCAGGTTTGCAGATTCCCCCGCGCGTCTATTTTACTCTTCTTTAATCGGAATGGGATTTATTGAATCTCCACTCATCTGCAACGGAGGGGGCTCCGTGCCCGAAATAGGCTGAAACAGGAAATCGTATTTACTCTCTCTCTCTCTCTCTCTCTCTCTCTCTCTCTCTACTTCTCTACTTCTCTACTTCTCTCTTACAACTTCCACGCTTTGTGTTGTTGTTATGCAAAGCCATATCGGGGGGGAGGGGAGGGGAGCGAGGGTGATTGGTGCTTATCATTTACCCAGCGTCCCTCCATCTCTGCCTGCTCAACCCCCCCCCCCCCCCCCCCGCCCCCCGCCCAAACGGTCGTCTTGGTAGCAGTAGCTCTAAGCATCCCTTCATTTCTCTCTCTCTCTCCCTCTCAATGTCTCCAGCTCATTTTGTCCCCTCCCCCTCTCGCTCTATCTGTCTGTCTGCCTCTCCCTATTTGAGGAGTGTCGGTTGAGTTGTTCTTTGCTTCCTCAGATCGCGACGGATTATGCACAATGGTAATCTGTGGTACTCCCCACCCCCACCCCACCCCTGTACTTCCATCTGCTCTCCTCTCCGCCTCTCCCCTTCTCTCCTCCCCTCTCCTCTCCTCTCCTCTCCTCTCCTCTCCTCTCCTCTTCTATACATCTCTATGCCAGGGCCCCCATAACAGCTCCACCCCCCAACCCATCTACCTTTTGATTGTACAGTGTTGCCCCAGGATGGATGGATGATGGATGATGGATGATGGATGATGGATGGATGGATGGATGGATGGATGGATGGATGATGGATGATGAATGGATGATGGATGGATGGATGGATGGATGGATGGATGGAGAGAAATAAGGAGGGAAGGGGAACAGCATTGACTGGAAGGATTTAGTGCATCCTGGGACTAAGGAGCAGCGCACTTCACTTGCGGGGGCGGTTTAAGAAGGGCACGTTTCTTTGGCCGTCAAACCTACCAGTGAAATGTTTGGGGACTGTTCATCTCCTTCACTGTTTTCTCCACTTGAACTCTGTCTGCACCGCCGACGAGCGCTTTGCCTTGGATTCCGGGTTGGATTCTTTCCAAAAGCGGCCAAGGTCACGTAACGCCGGTCGCGTAACGCATGCTCGCACGCTTGGGATGGTTCAACTGTTTACTTCAGTGCAATGCTCTGAATATTTGTATTCATTTACCGATCTCAGACGTCAAGTAAGGGGCACTATCTAGCGGATAGTCTGGCCCGCGGGACAATTTAAGCCCGGTCGGTGGAGCCCCCATCACCAGAGACGTCCACCCTCGGAGCCCGGGAGAGCGTCTGAGAAAGTGTCCCCGTTACAGAAGTACAGCACGGGAAGGCGAGGGGGAGACGCGTGTGACCTGGCACGGGGCGTTTTCGTTCCAATTGGAAACGGAGGGAAAAAAAAAAAAGCATCTAAAATTGACATCTGAAATACATCTAGCAGGTATTATGTTATGATCAATATTATTATCATTACATTATTATTATTACATGATCTAAATGATCAGAATTAGAGCACTTTGGAGGAGAGGCGGACGCCCCCTGCTGGTACCATTTTAAGTGTGTCACAGCTGTTTCCAGCGTTTATGACTGTGTCAAAACATTAGAAAATATGGGGTTTGGACGTTTCTGGTGCTCTCCAGTCAGAGACCAGTTGGAGACGTCCGCTCCGCCTGAGTCCTACGCCTCTTTGAGCAAGGCCAAATTTCCAGACGCTAGACGACCGGCCCTTAAGTGAGTGTTAAAACAGTTGTTTTCCCGGGTCCGTTTCGAGCAGGGACCGCGTCGCGTGGGCCTCCCAGCGCTGTCCTTTAACGTGTCGAGTATCTGCTTTTTCAGAATGAGACAGCCAAAGCCTCCCCAGAAGTCCCCCCCCCCCCATCCCGCCCCCGACGCTCCCGAGGAGAATCGGCGCGTGATCTACGTCCGGTGTCGGCGGAGAGAGCGATGACGGGAGGGCGGAATAAGCCAACCTCTAATCAGCGTTATTGGAGGCAGGAATAACAAACGAGCCAAACACATCTTTACATAATGAGTCTGAGCTTAGAGAGAGAGGGGGGGAGGGAGGGAGAGACAAAAAAACATAAACAAATTAGTCACTTTTGCAGTGTGTGTGTGTGTGTGTGTGTGTGTGTGTGTGTGTGTGTGTGTGTGTGTGTGTGTGTGTGTGTGTGTGTGTGTGTGTGTGTGTGTGTGTGTGTGTGTGTGTGTGTGTGTGTGTGGGTGGGGTGGGGGTTGATGACAGTTCTTTATGAGACATTTATCCCAGCAAACACCTGGGATCAGTGAAATGCCACTAAGATTAATAAAGCTAAATAACACTAAATTGTATAGAGCAAAAAACCCTGACAAATGGAAAAAAGCTGTGCAAAATCAATAAATAAATAATATTAAATAAATAAATACATCCATTAACACATTAAATAATAATAATAATAATAATGATATTAATAACAATAATAATAATAATAATAATAATAATAATAATGACAATAATAATAACAAAATAGTTATAAAAATGGCTTTTTTTTGTTTTATTAAAATTTCCTCAAATATTCCAGACCTCACACTGTGACAAATTTCAGACCATACTTTCATAATTCACCTGGACGGCCAGATACGTCACCGGTCATGACGCCATCTCTGTTTCATGATGATCCAGGATGGTATCCCACAATGCACCTGGACATTCGCCTGCTGGCATGCATGCACTGTTGCATGCAAACATGCACATGTTTACACACACACGCACACACACACACACACAATAAAGAATGTTCTAGTGCACGCAGAGTAAACAAGCTCCCTGACAGACACAAACTGACACACGGCGTACCTTGGCCGATGTGTGTGTCAGCCTCTATCGCTCTTGCCTTGCCCCCCTCCCTCCTTCCTTCCTATTCCTGGCTCTCTCTCCATACCGTGTCTTGGCTCATCTCGTCGCCCCACTGATGTTTTCGTCGTCGTCACCCCGCCACCTCAACAGACACACCTCCGTCCCACCATCCCTCCGTCCCCACACCTCTCTTTCTTTTTACTTCTCCTCTGCCCCGCTTGTTCCCACCATGTCGCCGTCCCCGTCCCTTTGAGCTTGTTCCTTCCTTGTTTGACTACACATGTGAGGACCGACCTCACATGTCACTGTCTCTGACTATTTTTGGTGCATCAGGTACATGGGGCGTCACTTTGTATTTACTCGGACGTTACTTTGACGCCAGTACAAGAGTGTGTGTGTGTGTGTGTGTTCAATGTGTAAATGGAAGAGAGATAGATTGAAAAGAGAAAGAGGGAGAGAGCAGTAGTGGAGAGAGTGTGTTATTTAACAGCTGAGGCAATGAAATACGATGGGGATAGGTGTGTGTGCGTGCGTGCGTGCGTGCGTGCGTGCGTGCGTGCGTGCGTGCGTGCGTGCGTGCGTGCGTGCGTGCGTGCGTGCGTGTGTGTGTGTGTGTGTGTGTGTGGTGTGTGTGTATGTGTGAAGGGGGTTTCCTGCAGGGGTTTCTCTCTCGCTGGTGGGAACCGACAGCGTGCTACGATTGAGTTGCAGCTCTACTGTTTCTTCTCGATCTTTACTACCTCGTAGCCAGGGCCGTTTATAATTTATCAGGAAGCTTGGTGTCAGCCCGGACTCCTGTTTCATTTTCTCGCCCTGAGCGGTGTCAACACTTCTCCGTCAACACTTGCTTTTGTGTTTTTGCGGGTGGGGATGGTACAGGACAAAGTGTTCTGAATTGATTCGATTAGGCTGGAGAGCAGGCGGAGAATAGGTGCGCGGAGGCGGTGTTGTGTGTGTGTGTGTGTCTGTCTATGTGTGTGTGTGTCTGTGTGTCTATGTCTGTGTCTGTGTGTGTGTGTGTTTTAGTGAATTGGAGGCCCCAGGCCAAGACTGATATGAGGCCCTTCTCCCTTTTGCTGAACACAATCATAGCTGGTGAACAAAAACTATTTGGAGGCAGCTCTTTTCAGTTAACAAAGGCAAAGAACTAAAGGAGAGACTCAAATGAGAATTCTAACTGAAGAACTTTGATTGACCTTCAGTCAGTTACAAGAAGACAATACGGCAAGAAAAAGATTATTTGAGTATATCATCGTTAATTCTTTCAACACAAAAGAATAGTAGATACTTTTTGACAAAGCATTTGAACATCCACTATTCTGCAGGGGTTAAAAGTGTAAAGTCCACAACTGTGTGTGTGTGTGTGTGTGTGTGTGTGTGTGTGTGTAGCGGCGTAAGTTTCGTTCGAACATGGTGGGACACATTAAGCAGGGGGGTCTAGGGTCCTCCCAGAGGAATTTGAGCTTCAAACCCTTCATTTCCTGCATTCTGGTGAATTTTTATGCACCCATTTGTGACTTTTCTGCATCAATTTATGGTGGAAATGTATTTATCTATGTATAGGAAAACACAAAATTAAGGCACCAGGTGACAATTCAAAACATAATAGAATATAATGCAGTATGACTCTCAGGCATTCTGTATTGCTTTCAAATATGTATTTTCCTGTAGATAGATTATTCTCATTTAATATAATCCCTGCTGAGTCAACACACATTATGATTTACTCTTCTGTCCTCTTTTGTTTGGGGGGATTTTTTTTATAATTTGCATGTGGTACCTATTCACTTCAATGATAAATGAATTCATTCTAATTAATTTAAAAATCCCCAGGAGTTGAATAGCTCATATATGTTTCAGCCAGATTTCTGCTCATGTTCAAAACTTTCTGCACATTCAAAACATGTCACACATATATGTGTTTTTTGGATGATTTCTAGGAATCATGTTCATCTCATCTCAACTATGTTCTTGAAGCTGACTGAGGCGGGTTCATGTTCATTGTTATAATGTGCATGAGTTCATCTGATTGGAGGGGAGGTGTTCAGCATAGTGTGGAAGGAGAGGAGAGGGGCAGTTGAGGAGAGCGCCGGGTGTGAGTGGAAGGAGGCAGAGAGTGTCTGAAGAGAATTCCGTAATTAAAGGGAACACAGCCATCCCAGGTTGTGATGTTTCCGACTGGACACCTCAAGCCCCCGGGGTAGCTGTAAGGCAATAAAAAGCAGCTTTCGTTTCCACGGAGGTCCCGTCCGCATCTCCTTCATTGTGTCTGTCTGGTCGACCCCGCCATGCGTCACAGTTTTATCAAACTGTGTGTTGAAAAAATTGTTAAATCGCTGTTGGTTCCAGTACTCCTCCTCCTTCCACGACAACATCGATGCGACTGGGATGCTTCACTACGCAGCCGGTGGAAAACCACGCTGCGCCAACGCCTCCGGTGGACTTCTACCGTCAGTGTTCAGGTACGCAACCTGGTGCAGAAAGCAGAAATGCTGTCTGGAAGAGCGACACCAAAAAGCAGGAAGACAGATTGGATGACTGATCAGTGGCACCTTGGAAGCTCTTACGTATTATAGAAAGCCTGCTGAAAGCCCCCCCACACACACACACGCTGAATGTGGGACCATAATAGGTCCAAATAGTTTTTGTTCACTACATAAAATGTTTTATGAAATAAAAATAAAATAAAATAAAGGAATCACAAATTCACGAATCCCGCTTGTTGCGGATGAGGCCCCAAGCAATTGCCTGCCTATGGCTCGTGGTAAAACCGCCTATGTGCGTGATGGCGGCAGTGTGGTAGGCGTTAAAATGACAATGGAAGCACGTGACTCCTGCACTAGCTGTTGGGCTGAGATGAACCTAAGGGGCCCCACACACTGAAAAATGTCCTGTTCCACACCTATATCTAGATAAAACTTTATTGATCCCCAGGGGGACATTCAGGTGTTACAGCAGCAGTCAAAAAAAAAGATAAAAATGAACTAAAAGGGAAAATATATGCACACTTATAAAACAGCCGTTAAGAGGGAATGGCTGTGGTACGTTCTATATTATTATATTTACTTAAGTACATGGTAAGTATCTACAGAACATTGGTATGTTTTCTGTCATGAAGTACACTGGAAGAGGAACCCAAATGCAGGCATGGCAAGCTGACAGAAATTTAACAGAGCTTACTACAGGCTGGGTAATAGTGCAGGTGAATCCAGTAAGAAAGGGCAGGCAGAGGAAGCTGGTGGCAAACAAACTGGAGCTTTACAGATTGGTAGGCGGCTTCGGAGACGGATTTCCAGGAGGCGAGTGTAGGTCAGGGGAGGACTGGAGGAGACAGGCTTGACCCGGGACACATGGAATGCGGGATGAATCTGCAGGGAGTGAGGCATTTTGAGGCAGACCACTGCCAGGTTCAGGACCTAGTTGCTTTCAAAGGGTGAAAGCGATGAAGCTAGGAGAAAGTTTCTGGAAGTCTGTCTTTAAGGGCAGGTCTTTGGCGGAGAGCCATACCATATCCCCTGGGAAGTAATCATGGACTGCAAAGCGCCGGTGGTTGGCACACTGCTGTTAGTGGCTGGAGGCTCTCAACGAGACAGCGCGATCACAACGCCAGGTTTTGTGCCACTGGCGGACGTGAGCCAGACAGGCTAGGGATCTCCTTCTCCTAAGTGGGGAACAGAGGCGGTTGGTAGCCATACAGGTATTGAAAAGGGGACATAAAGTGGCCGAGCTGGGCAAGGTGTTGTGGGAATATTGAACCCAGGGGAGCTGTGTGGACCAAGAGGATATCAGGTAGCGCGAAGTGGCCTCAAGCTCCTGATTGGCCATTTGCGCTTGCCCATTAGTGTGGAGGTGGAATCCAGACGACAACCTGACAGTGGCCCAAATAGCAGAACAGAAGGCCCTCAAAACAGCAGAGGTGAACCGGGGACCCCGGTCGGAAACCGGGTCACAGGGTAGGCCATGTATCCGGAAGACCTCCTTAACAAAGAAGTCGGCTGTCTCTATGACAGGGGGTAATTTTAGCAATAGCATAAAATGGGAGAATTCACTGAACCGGTCTATGGCAGGAAGGATGACTGCGTTGCCATTGGAGGGTGGCAGACCGGTGACAAAGTCCAATCTTAGGTGTGATCAGGGATGCTGAGGGACTAGCAGGGGATGGAGGAGACCCAAGCTGGGTTTGGTGTCACAAACAACAAACTGTTGTTTGCAACATCTCTGGCCGTGTCTCTGTGCCACAGTGTCCTACTCTATAGACGGCCACCAGAACAACCTTGCGGAGAAATGCCAATGTGTGGGAGATGCCAGGGTGAAAGGTACTGCAACTCTGGAGGAATGTGCCCATTGCAACATCTTAGCCTTCACAGAGTCGAGAGGGGAGTTCAAAGCAGGAAAATCTCTTGGAGCCCTAAGGCACCTCCTGCACCAGAGGGTCCAACCATTTATCCCAAATTTGGCTATCGTCTTGCACAAACTTACGAACCATGTCCTTCAGCGTCTCATGAAACAGTTTCAACAGGCTGTTGACCAGTGCCCTGGTCAGTCAGGATTTTCTTCGCAATCCCGACTCGGGAGAAGCCCTGAAACACTTCCTGGGCTACACTTTTGGCTGTAATACTGTGCAATGGCACCGTCTCGGGGTACCGGGTTGCTTACTCGGGGTACCGGGTTGCTTAATACAAAACAATACCTGCGAAGGCTGTCTAATGGCCCAATGAGGTCCAAAGTGAGTCTTTCGAATGGCCCCTTGACTAGGATGAGGGACCTCAGTGGCGCGGATTTACCCACAGATAAGGGTTCAGGGAAGGAGACGGAGACTTTCAGGCAGTGAGGTGACGACACGGTGGGGTCTTTATGACAAGACTCAACAAAAATACTTTTGTGGCATCGGGGTCAGTCTCGCAATCTGGTCTGCAACACATGAAAACTCTCCCAGCCAGATCAGCGCCAATGGGACTGATTGGGTTGATCCGGTACAGCTGCGCCGATGCAGGACCAAGCCAGCACTGCAGATCGTGGCTTCACCACGCTAGCTATAGAATTACCTCCTAAAATAAACTATACTTTATATGTTACTTGTAGCCTTATGAAAAAGCTATCAGCCCTTAACTGTGCCGCAAATACATTGGATTGCGCTTTTTAAGGAAGGCAGTTTTTACTGCGTTGGAGATGTACTGTATTTATTGTGTTCCCGGACCACTAAAGTGCGAGTTAATTAAATTGCAGGTAATATATTTTTTCTAATTATACACAATATGTCAAAATCTTCTGCAGCTACATACCGGCTGCTGCCATATTTTCTATACTGTATATTGATTGAATTTTTTATTGTAGGCTACGATATTAGTGTTACTGAACAAACCTTGGCCAAAAAGTGTGCACTTGCATATGTACACACACATACAATTATTTGCGACAATTTGTCCTTATCCTAAAAAAATAACATGATTAAAAAAACAGGAAATTGCAGGTTGGTGTATGCTTCGCTTTCTTTTACTTTAACAACGTATTTTAAGAAAACGCAATTGAGTGTCAACGGAACGTGCAGATCATGAACTTTAGCTCAGTTAATTAACATTATAAATTACGCGTTTGGTCGGAAATACGCCCCTACTTACTTACTTACCGTTTCATTTATTTATTAGCTTATTCACGCACTTTCTCAATTAACTTATTTATTACTTAATTACCTATTTACTGACCTCATTATTTACTTAGATACTTATTTATTTGTTTGTTTGTTTATTTATTTAGGTTTGCTTTCTAACCTACTGACTAAATTACTTTTTCATTTATTTATCTGTTTTTTGTTTGTGCATTTACTTATTACTTGCTTACTTTGTTACTTGCTTACTTAGTTAATTACTTACTTATTTATTCATTATGTAATTTAATTTATTTTTGTTGGTTTTATTTGATTTTTTTTTTTACCTGTGCTGTCAGCAGGCAGGGCATACAACACAGGCTATTTGGATGCCATTGCATCTAAGACAGAGTTAATTTGCAAGTGCAGTTCAAATTCTAAATCTGCAAAGCCAACTTTTACAAATCATAAATAAATATATATATACACACTGTATATGCAATAACTCTCTCCTTTGGATAACTTTTTGAATATATATATATATATATTTGGGGCCAACACTACGTTTTTTTTTAAGCCTTCTACCTGTCTATTTCAAGGAGAAGTGATGTTGCCAGATTACACTGTTAAACATAGCACACACTCCGCACTATCTTCCAAATGCAAAACTGGCAACCCAAAAGTTGCTCAGTCCAGGGGGGAAAACAAAACAAAGAAGTGCCCGTGCTTATGACAGTATGCCGGCTGTAACCCGCTGCCAGTCTTGGAAGGGAGTCAGGGTCGGGTTCTCCTGTCAGAGTAAGGTTTTACGTTTTAAGGGAAAAGGTTGGAGGAAATGTTAGTAATTGTAGAGAATGTACAGAATGGAATTGCTTCGGGGTCTCGAACACACTGTCAACTTTCCTTGGACGTGAGTTGGACGTGAGTTGTATTGCTGTCTTTGAACCAATTAGAGAGGGCGGTGCGACACGCAAGAGTGCGGAGAGAGAGAGGGAGAGAGAGGGGGGGAGAGAGAGAGAGGGAGAGAGGGAGAGGGAGCTTTGATTCCCAGACGGTAAAGGAGAGCAGCCGAGTGACAGAGGGGGAGGAGAAAGGGGAGGGGGAACGAGAAGCGAGGGGGAGGGATGAGGGAAAAATGTCTGAGTGAGAGAGGGGGGCAGGGGGGTGTGAAATACTCGCTCGCCCACCTGCCCGCTCCGTAATGCATTGTGAACAGGGAGAAGCAAACGAGGGAGTCAAACACACACTTATGGCACATGCTGTCTGCTCTCCTACAAACACACACACACAGTCACACACACACACACACACACACACACAGACTCACGCACGCTGAACCGTCCCTCGTTTTGGGACACAAACGCATACACTTTCGTCTCACACGTGCACAGTCTCACTCACAAGCACTGGCATACACACACACACACACACTCACACACACACACACACACACACACACACACATACACACACGCACACACACTGTGGCAGTGCTTCCCGGGAGCCGGAGGACCGTCGGAGAGCCGGACTGCGCGTCACCTGCTGCTGTCAACGGTAAGTCATGGCTTACCTCCTCTCACCCCCACGTCTTTACTCTTCCTCCGTTCATTCATCCTCTCTCCCTCCCTCCCTCCCTCCCTCCCTCCCTCCCTCCCTCCCTCCCTCGCTCACTCCCTCTGTCCTGGAGGCTGCGCGTAACAGCTGAAGGACGCAGCGCTGCGCCGCTCAAGCCAGCCGGAGCCGACAGAGGGGATAGACTCGCTGCTGCTCTCTCTCTCTCTGACTCTCTCTCTCTCTCTCTCTCTCTGACTCTCTCTCTCTCTCTCTCTCTCTCTGCTTCCCGTACTCTTCTCTTCTCGTACATGAATGTCACCCCTGTCTGTGGGAACTGCCGCTTTCACCAAGCCTCTCTCTCTCTCTCTCTCTCTCTCTCTCTCTCTCTCTCTTCTTTCTCTCTCTCTCTCTCGCTCTCTCTCTCTCTCTCTCTCTCTCTCCCTCCCTCCGCTCTCCCTGTCCTCTTCTCTCAGGGTGGGAGGGTGAGAACGCTGGGTGATGCCAGTCGCGCTCCAGAATCAGGCGAAGAAAGGCAGAAGGAGGCTCTCCATCCATCCAGCGGTTCTCCACCCGTCCGTCCGTCCGTCCGTCCGTCCGTCCGTCCATCCATCCATCCATCCGACCGAATCCCTTTCCCCCTCCACCCCCATCCCCCCATCCCCATCCCAGGGACTGTTTGGGACCATCCAGTCTGTGTTTCTACCTCTTCACCTTCTCTCTCTCTCCCTCTCTCTCTCCCTCTCACTCTCTCGCTGTCTGTCGGACGCTGTGGGGGGATCTGTCCAGGTGAGGGGGCTGCCTCACGTCCCCATTTTGCAACAACTGTCCCCCCACTACGGACGGTCACTTTTTTGTCTCTGCCCTCTTCCGAACCGGGACTGAGCCGGTGAGACCGAAGACGAGACCCAAACAGATTTTTGGAGGTGGAGGGTGGGTGGGGGGGGGTTGGGGTGGTGGGGGCAGGTTTCTGTTTGGTTTGAGTTTTTTTTTTCGTGTTTCCAGGGGTGTTTTTTTTTTTTTTTGTTTTTTTTCTGTGTCCTCTATGCAGTGAATTTGCTGTCTTTTTCGTCCAGGACTGAGACCCATCTGTCAGCGGAGGGAGGGAGGGAAGGGAGAGGAGAGGAGAGGAGAGGAGAGGGGGGAGGGGGACGCTTTGAGTTTCAACTTTGCCGGCGCACGGAGGGGAGCGTTGACGGACGCGGGGACACCGGTGCGGGGGGCCGATGCGCAGGGGGACGCTGAGCGGCGTGCGGCGCGTTGGATTTCGACAGGACAGCACGCCAACGTGACTCGTCCCGCCGGGGGAGCAGCTCCGCGCCAGGGCTCTGCTTGAACCACGGGGGCTCGCTGCCTTACCGACAGACGGACTTAAAAAGGCCCCCGGCGCCGCCTCCGCCGGCGACAACCTCCACCGGACCCCGTCGGACAACTTTCGAGAGCCGCCTCAGCATCTCGTTTCTCCCTCCCTCCCGCTCCCCGTCTCCCTCTCCCCCGTCCTCTTTCGTTTCCCCCCTCTCGCTCTGCATCCGTCCCTGCGGCCTGCCCCCTCTGCTCCGCTTCCCGTCCCCCGGCGGTGGTCCCGTCGCCCTGGGTGAGTGGGCAGGGGGGTGGCCCACGGTACCCCCCGACAGCCGGGCGCCACCCAGCCGCCGGAGGCTCCTGAGGTGGGAGCTGGGTCGGCGACAGCGAGAAGATGGCCGCTCTCGCCAGCTCGCTGATCCGCCAGCGCCGGGAGGTCAAGGACCCGCAGGCGAACAGGCAGATCGCCAACAAGCGCAAGCCCTGCCCCAAGAGCAACAAGTCGCTCTGCCAGAAGCAGATACTCATATTAATATCCAAAGTCCGACTATGTGGCAGTCGAGGGAGAAAGATGGAAAAAAGACCGGGTGAGTATGACCGTTCCTCCTTCCCCCTCTGTCCGTCCGTACCTCCTTCCCCCAGTTATTTCCTTTCCTCGTTCCCTTGTTTCCTCCCCCCCCGGTCCCCACACTTCCTCGTCTTCCCTCCCGGTCCTGCCCGTGCTTGATAACTGGATTTTGACGGTCGACTTGCCAGACTTCCAGATTAATCCCTGTGCTGAAAAGCCTCAATAGAGAACATCCACTGCCTGTAATTTCTTAGTTCACCAGTTAATCTGAATCTGGGAAACGTCCCAAAAAACGCTCTCTTCCCGCCTCGTCCCCCTCCCGCACGGCGCTTCACGTCTGAGTGCAGGGTCAGCCGGGGCCGGGGACGCTTCCATAAGAAACCGGCTCGTCTTGTGCTCTTTGCAAATTACAGGCAGGCAACACACGGAAAGTACAGAAATGCTTCCCGCTGTCCAGTGTCTAGCGCCGAACGACAACCATGAGGGTACAAGTTGACACACACCAGTCGAATGTGCACACACACACACACACACACGCACACGCAGGCATGCCTGCATGCATGGTGATACGGGTGCACTTACACGGGTACAAGCTGGTCATTTGCAAATGTAGAACGAACTTGGCTGATGTTACAGTGATTTACAGTGACATAAAAACGTCAAGAGCGGCTCATTTGCCGTTCTGGGGGCCATTACACCCCACCCCCCACCGCACCCCACCCCACCCCACCCCACCCCGTCGGCCCCCACCCCGTTGTTCCGCCCGGGGCGAGCGGGAACAGACTTTGGCCTAATTTGTCTCGTGTGTTTGCATAATCAATGTAATTGCACGATGATTCATTTGACGCTACATGAGGGGAAAGTATCGGACCACATACTGTAGCTCGCATTGGCCCACAACCCAACTAGAGCGAGAGAGAGAGAGAGAGAGAGAGCGAGAGAGAGAGCGAGAGGGAGAGGTCCTTGAATGAAAGGTTGATTTCGAGAGGTTTTCCGGTTGGATTTTCTCCACCTTTTAGTCGGTCAGATACTCTCCGATCGGGACTCTTATACGGAAATATCGGCAAATCACGCTGACTTTGGCGTTGCCCGATTGACCCGAGCGGCTCGTTGTTGTTGTTGTTGTTGCCCTTTTTTCTGGTGAGGTTGCTGCAGTTAATCCTGCCAATAACAAGCGAGAGCGGAGGGACTTTGAAAAGCGCTTCGTCGGCCTTCTCCATCCCAACGATGAAGCCCAACACCCAGGAACAGTGTGTGTTCCCCTGTTTCTACATTACAATGGTGGAATCATATCTGCTCTAGTGTGTGCGCGCGCGCGCGTGTGTGTGTGTGTGTCCATCTGTATACCTACACCGGCAACACCCACTGCAAGGTCTCAATCTGTGCTCCCGAGTGTGGTGGGGTCAGCGATATTTATTACCTCGGCGTGCCAAGTTGATCGTGGTAATTACGTTGGAGGAAGGGGGGCTGGATGTGGGCGTGGGTGGGTGGAAAGGGGGGCTCTGGGCCGCCTTTTGGGGACATCTATCTATCTATCTATCTATCTATCTATCTATCTATCTATCTATCTATCTATCTATCTATCTATCTATCTATCTATCTAGCACTCCCTCTCTTCCTCCTTCTCTCCTGCCACTATGGGATATTGCCTGTCAGCAGGAAGGAATAAAACACAACAAGGGACAAGGGGAGAGAGGTAGAAAAAGAGGGAGAGAGGGAATGAAGCCACCGGGGTGGTGATTTAGATCACTCGGCGTTAAGTACCGTGTGTGGTGGCGTGCGTCTTCATTATTCTCACCGTGCGTGCGTGTGTGTGTGTGTGTGTGTGTGTGTGTGCGTGTGTGTGTGTGTCTCTGAGTGTGTGTGTGTGTGTGTGTGTCTCTGAGTGTGTGTGTGTGTGTGTGTTTGTCGCCTTTTGGAGGATAAAGCTGACCTTTGGTTACAAGAGTTTTTAGCTGAATTGCGTGTGTGTGTGTGTGATGGTGTGTGTGTGGGTGTGGGTGTGGGTGTGAAAAGGCCTTTTTCTCCATCTCTGAGATTGTGCCTCAGGCCACGGTTGACCCCTGGCTGAGACCCCAAGCTGGTTCTCTAGAATATTCCTCCTGCCGGTTCGCTCATTCCTTTTTTTTTTTCCCCTTGCAGGACCTTTCTTCACACAGTCGGCTTAATATATCTCTCCGCGACCCCTCCGACTGGCCTCCTCTGCTGACGTTGCTTAGCTTATCTAGGACACCGCTTTTGTGTTCTTTGTATTTATTTCTTTATATTTTTTATTCTTCATTTATTTTTTTTGTATACTAATTTTCTTGTTTTCTCCTTTGGCTGGAGTCAAAGGTTCCAGGTTACCGGCGTATCAGGAGGAAGCATCTCTCCTGCTCTACTCCTTTTTCGGCAATCGAGTATTTTTTTGATGAATCAAGGGAAATTCTTGAGCTCTCCATAGATTTTCCGTATGTGTTCCTGCAGGACTCGTAAAGGATTCACCCTTAGATTTCCCAAGGAGCAGCCTGTCTCGGAGATAACATATTACAGCTTCGTAGATGACAGTAACACCCGTTTTTAGGTTATTATATCACGTTTGACACCGGATTTTCCCCCCGTCGTGGCGTCATTAGAGACACCATGAGGGATCTCAGATTTGGACCTCCCCACGCCCACGCGACACATAACAGCGGCATCCAAGAACACCCCGGAACAACCATTGAGGCGGGTGCTGCTGCCAGGCCAGACACACAGGCCAGCAGAGGCAGAGCTTCTCGGTCGTTTTGTTTTGATTCCGACAAAATTCTGCCCCGGCCGTTACTCCTAGAGCCAGGCTTACGGCTCTGCAGCTGCAGCTAGGTGCATCCATCCGTTGACGACGGCCGGGAGAGCGCAGGGACACTGCAGCAGGCGTTGCCCTTCGGCTACGGCTCCCGGTCCGATGCTGAGCTCATCTGCCGGCACCCGTGCAAACGCTTCGACGACCTGGAGACGGTACCGACGCTGATGTGCGTTTTCGAGAGCAAGTGCCCAGAAGTACTTCCCAGTCCAAAGAAGAAAACGGTCGTCGATGCCGCTCCCACACAAATTGAAAAGACTATCGATTGGTTTAGACCTCGCGTGTCACCCCATCCAAACAATACGCCCCGGTGTGCCGTTCTTCATTGCAAACCGTAGTTTGACCCGGGGTATCGCAGAATGGATTATGCATTCATCTGGAACGAACTGTATCGGACATGAAAACACAACAACTTAATAATAACTATCCAGTATCTTAGCATTTACCGTGTTTGACGTCCTTGTTTTTTCAAAGCGTTAATAATGCCACCGAAATGAAGTCCGAGGGTTAAGGGGTGCAGTCAAATAATCGCCTCTTAAAGCCCCTGGAGACTCGACAAAGGGCTGTATCAACAAATTAAATTGCCTTTTAATCCAACGTGCGGCGCCCTTGTGCGCGTGCCGCCCTCGCACGGCGAATCATTTTAATGTGCGATCACACCGAAGATTGAGTTTTAATGACTTGGATCTATTAATCAGGTCGACCTATTTCGAGCGAGGCATGTCGGAGCCCCCATGTCATGCCGCGGATGAACCAACAGCATGCCTTGTGGGTAGCTGTGTGTGGGCGTGTGTTTGCGTGTGCATGTGACCGTGCCCCTATCTCTGTCATATGTGTGTGTCAAGGCAGGTCGGCTTCTGTTGTCTTTTTACACAATCATTGTGTTGCACTACTGATACTACTGTACACCCGGCCAAACACAACTCTTTGCGCAAATATAACCTTTGGAGGGCAACTGGTCATTCGTTTGAGTAAAATTGGTTGAAGTACGTGTGTGTGTGTGTGTGTGTGTGTGTGTGTGTGTGTGTGTGTGTGCACGCATGTGTGTCCTGGTCTGACCCATACAGTACATCCCCTCACCTCCCCATCCTCCCTGTCCTTTCCTGCTCCCACCTCACCTTGCACTGTCACCCGCCATCTCTCTGCTCACTCTGTCACTGTTTCACCTCTGCACGCACGCACACACGCACGCACGCACGCACGCACGCAAGCACACACACACACACACACACACACACACACACACACACACACACACACACACACACACACACACACACATACACACAGGTACACCTATAATACATACCATCTAACGCCCATCCATCCCATACTAATGACGCCCCGGCACTACAGCTCACTCAGCTCATAACAAGGTCAGCTCAACAACACACGCACACACACGCACACACACGCACACACACACACACACACACACACTCAAAAGGTCTTAGGAGACATTCACGTGCATACTTTCAACGGCTTGCTCAGTATTCCCACAAACAAACTATATATATATATATATATATATATAGAGAGAGATTGTAGGTACACACAGCAATTTAAAATGAAATTAAAAGTCAGAGACGTGCTAATACACACACACACACACACACACACACACACACACACACACACACACACACACACACACACACACACACAATGAGATCTAATGATAGTTTAGGTAGGGAGGGTGTGTTGGAGGGAGTGCGGGGCAGAGATAAGTTTGTGCTCGTTAAGCACGCGTGCCGGGCGTGCCTGATATGATCTAATGAGGACGCTAAGCCGCCATATTGGATATCAAAGGATAACCCAAATAGCCGGCGTTGTCCTCGGCCAGCGTGTCAGAGCAGTTTTGTTGATATGGATGGAATAACACTCCCATACCGCAGCGCCGGGCCAACTCCTCACCCACACACTGAAAATTGGTTTGTCTGCTTGTGTGTGTGTGTGTGTGTGTGTGGGGGGGGGGGTTTGTACATGTAGTGTGTTAGTGTGTGTGCTTGTGTCTGTACAGCTATTGTGTGCGTGTGTGTGTGCACGTGCATTGCGTGCATGCGTGCGTGTGTGTGTGTGTGTGTGTGTGTGTGTGTGTGTGTGTGTGTGTGTGTGTGTGTGTGTGTGTGTGTGTGTGCGTGTGTGCGGGTGCCAGCGCAGAGATGTCTCTGTTGGCTTAGGAGATAAATGACAACATGACACAAGCCTTGTGTGTGTGTGTGTGTGTGTGTGTGTGTTTGTGTGTGTGGGTTTATACATGTAGTGTGTTAGTGTGTGTGCTTGTGTTTGTACAGCTATTGTGTGTGTGTGTGTATGTGTATGTGTATATGTGTGTGTGTGTGTGTGTGTGTGTTTTGTGTGTGTGTGTGCGTGTGTGTGTGCGTGTGCGCGTGTGTGCGCGCGCGTCTTATTGTATCGGTGTGATTCATTGGGGTCCATCGGCTCCTCTCATTAACACACACTACTTATCAATAATGTGCGGCAGCGTTTGGAAAACCCACGCACGCACACACACACACACACACACACACATAAACCGAATGAACCGTGGCGGTTTACTGCCACAGTGTCCCAACACTTTGGACCCATTGGAGGAGGGATGGTGGGGGTGATGGTACTTCTCTACAACCACCCCCCTCCCTCCACACACACACACACACACACACACACACACACACACACACACACACACACACACACACACACACACACACACACACACACACACACACACACACACACACACACACACACACACACACGCGCGCACACTCAAACAACCCCACTCTGTTTATCGCTCACTCAATTTCTTTCTTTCTTTCGCTCTCCCTCTCGACCCGGCTCATCTCGCCCCCCCCTGCCCACCCCCACAAACACACACTATCTCTCTGTAGCTTCACCCTCTTAAGCGGGCGGTGTACCGCAGCCCAAAAAGAGCAGCGACATGAGTGCACTCGGTAGAGAGTGTTTTCTTGACAACGCAAGTGCGGAAATGAATCTGAAAAAAGAGATGATATTGGGACATCCTGGACGTCGGGACGAGCCCGTTACGCCCGCGTTCATTTTTGCGTCTTTTGGCCGGAAAACTTGTGTCTTTCGCGCCGAGCGTGTTGTCATCTCAAGGTCATTCCGTTTTTCTGTGGCCCGTCCTCTCTCTCTCTCTCTCTCTCTGGCTCTCTTTGTATCTCCGTCCCCCTTTCGTGGCACGGTGGCGCAGTGCATTGCACTGCTGCCTCACAGCAAGAAGGTCCTGGGTTCGATTCCCGCCTGGGGCGCTGTTGGCACCGTGCTCCGGCGGGTTATCTTCCAAAACAGGAGCCTTTCTGTGTGGAGTTTGCATGTTCTCCCCGTGTTCACATGGGGTTTCCTCCACCTCACGTCAGTAAGGACCCCCACCAAAAACATGCACCCATCATCGTCTGACCAGCGATGGACACTTATCACCTGGTCCCCGGGCGCGTCCACGTATGCTGCCCACTGCTCCTGGCTGTGCCCCCGGAGGAAGGACAAGCCAGGATGGGTCAAAAGCAGAGGAGCCATTTCACCGGCCACCATCAAGCATGTGCATGTGTGTGTGTGTGTGCAAGCATGTGTTGTGGAGTGCCGTGTGACAATTAAAGACTGTTTCTTCTTCTTCTTCTTCTTCTTCTTTCCTGCGTGCTGGGAACTCGGCGTGTCCTTGGGCGGGCCATTTCGTCACGGCCCCTTCCATCGACCCCCCCCCCCCCGGGCCGCAGCGAGGTGGGGTGTTGTCGGAGGCCGCGGAGGTGGTGTGCCGATCTGGTCTTTTCGCCGTTCGCCAAAAAAGCCCTGAAAACTCCATAAAAAGCCCTGAAAAATCCATCCCGACATGGGGAAACTGACTACCCGCCTGTGTCCAGAATCCTGGAATGAACGCGCTGTTATGACATCCCCCCCAATCCCGACCGCTGAAATCTGCCCTCTGCTCATTAAAATAGTAAAGCGTATCCAACGCCCGGTGAGGATCAGTACAGTAAAGCACAGTAATTTAACCCGTTCCAGCCCGGTGGCCGCTTCCATTTATTTATTTTATTAGGGCATTGTTTCCGAATGGATGCCGCCGCCGTAAAGGGGCGTCAGCCGGGGCAGGGCTTCGGACAATGTGACCCGTGAGTCGCCACGCCGTGGTTTCGTCGGTCAGCTATGACGGAAAAAAAAAAATATATATATATATATATAATAATACAGGACAATGTGTCACGTGGTGTATTCCTTCGTAAAAGAGGTTCTTTCCACACCCGCGGGTTTTGCGCGTAGGCGTCCCGTCCGAAGAAGAACATGAAATGACCTCCGACGCCGCCGCCGCCGGAGCCCGACCTCTCGGTTCTTCCGCTGTCTCGTTTTGGCGCCGCGCCCCTCCCTTTCGCAGATGTTCGGTCGTTTAGTGCCCGGCGGGGAGCGCCAAGCGGGGCGGGAAAGCCGCGCCGACGGCCCCCGCCCGGCTCTCCGGACCTGACGGCTTCTGCTGCTGTCGTGGCGTGGCCCGCCAAGCGCGACAGATGTTGTGCAAGCAATGATGCCCCGGATAAACGGTCGAGACACGGCAACATTTGGCCCGTCTGATGATCAATGATGGCTCTCGGCAGCAGGCTCCCGGCATCGCCCGCTTCCATTACGGGAGCCGGCCTTCTTTTCGATCTTTATCATCAGATTGAATCTGTTTCCCCTCCGTCTGTGATTCGCGAGCGTTTGTTTCAGGTTTTTTTCCCCGCCGCGTTCCGGCAGGTGGTCAACAGTGCTTGAAATCGATAAAGAGCGGAGATGCATGTTTATTGCAGGAGAGGGGACGGTATGTGTGTGTGTGAAGTGTTTTTTTTTGGGAGAGTGTAGAACATCCATAATGGCTGGGATGAGCGAGTTATTTGGCAAGGACACCTAACGGCACGGCGTGGCCAAGCTACTTCGCAGGAACGCCAATTGAGAGCTGCGCCACGCCGGCAGGCAGGGCTTCAGAGCGCCGCGCCTAACTTTGCTCTTCAAATGACCTCCAAGAAGGGAAAATGATTAAAATGTACGCCCGCGCATGCGTGCACACTTTGCCTCTAGGTTTGTTGCAACAAATGACCGTCCGACTCAGCATCTTGTCGACCCCGCTCCCCCCCACACACACACACACGCAAGCACCCCCTACCTCACCTTGCGTCCTCGCTACGCTCCCCCTCAATGTCACGAAACGAGCGAACGCACGCACAGGCGTAAACACAGCATCGTGCCGCGCTT
>NC_137209.1:12445364-12470364 GCF_960531495.2 Zeus faber | reverse complement strand
TATTTTGACGTTATGGATAGAATCGGCATCTGAAGGTGGCGGAATGCGCAGCGATCCGTGGAGGCTTTCAAAACGCACTCCAAAGGAAAAGTTGGTGAAACTTTGAATCATTTATTGTACAAAAAAGCATTACAAACGTTGACAAATACGGTTGAATAATTCCTATTGAACTCCAAAGATATAAAAAAAAAAATAATCAACTCAAAGTTATAGGGAATGGTGACGAAGTGATCAAAACTGACATTGAACCACAGATGGCCTCGTACCTCATAACACCATGGACAGCTCCACACGCCACGGCCTTTCGGGTGCAGCGGCCCGGAACTTGGTAGAGTAAGATGTATTTAATGAACTGTCATCTTTACAATATTGTAATATTAATATTCAGTGAGAATTTGAATTTCTGAAGTAAAAAAAAAAAATATATATATACATATAGATAGATCTCTCTCTCTCTCTCTCTCTCTCTCTCTCTCTCTCTCTCTCTCTCTCTCTCTCTCCATATATATATATATATATATATATATATATATATATATATATTCAGGTATTCCTCACTTAAACACCTGCCTGTTTAACGACCGTTCGGACTTAGGGTCAGCTCTCTGTCTGTTTTGTACAATACCGCGGCGTCTCAGCGTCAAGCATCTCATCGCGCATCACCGTTCTCAGTCTCAGTCTCGTTCCCGCAGTCTGTCAGTATTCACTACACGAGCGTTTGCAATGGCCACGCCAACTTACCGCGAAATAACACGGGTGCTCGCTTATCGACCAATTCACATAACGACCTGGTCCGAGGATCGGAGCTCGGTCGTTCAGTGAGCAGTACCTGTGTATATACACCGATCAGCCACAACATTAAAACCTCTGGCAGGTGAAGTGAATAACATGGATCATCTCGTTCCAATGGGACCCGTCAAGGGGTGGGATATATCAGGCAGCAAGTGAACAGTCTGTTCTTGAAGTTGATGTGTTGGAAGCAGGAAAAATGGGCAAGCACAAGGATCAGAGCGATTTTGACAAGGACCAAATTGTGATGGCTAGAGTCAGAGCATCTCCAAAATGACAGGTCTTGTGGGGTGTTCCCGGTATGCAGTGGTTAGTACCTACCAAAAGTGGTCCAAGGAAGGACAACCGGTGAACTGATGACAGGGTCATGGGTGCCCATGGCTCATTGATGTGTGTAGTCAGCCAAGTCCAGCCCGTCTGGTCCGATCCCACAGAAGAGCTACTTTAGCACAAATTGCTGAAAAAGTTGATGCTGCTATGATAGAAAGGTGTCAGAACACACAGTGCACCACAGCTTGCTGTGTATGGGGCTGTGTAGCTGCAGACCAGTCAGAGTGTCCATGCTGACCCCTGTCCACCCCTGAAAGCTCCTACAATGGACACGTGAGCGTCATAACTGGACCATGGAGCAATGGAAGAAGGTGGCCTGGTCTGATGAATCATGTTTTCTTCTACATCATGTGGATGGTCGGGGTTAGGGTCCGATCCGGTCGAGCATCTGTGGGATGTGCTGGAACAACAAGCCCGATCCATGGGGACCCCACCTCGCAACTTCCAGGACTTAAAGGATCTGCTGCCAACGTCTTGGTGCCATATACCACAGGACACCTTCAGAGGTCTTGTGGAGTCCATGGATCTGTCAGAGCTGTTTTGACGGCACAAGGGGAGCGACACAATATTAGTCGTTATTAGCGGTGTTTTTTATATTGTGATGGTGTGTATAAATATATATATATATATATATATATATATATATATAAAATAGATTTACTCATACTATTTAAGTAAACCCAGGGCCCCCACCTCGTTACGTGGAGACCCAGTTGCGCGTCTCCTCGTAATGGGGTTTCCCTGTGCACTGGGCAGGGGGGACCCCCAGGTTAGCGATAAATCTTGTGATGATCACTCCATGTATGCAAGAGAGAGAGAGGAGGGTCCGCCGCAGCATTTATGTGTGTGTGTGTGTATGTGTGTGTGTGTTTTCACGCGTGTACATTGAACGACAGAGGGGGAGGACCGAGCGCTCGTACGCCATATCTGGTGTATCTGCCGTGAGAGATAAGTTATCATAATTAGATGTGTCCTGCCTGTCACACACCCTCCAGCACACACACACACACACACACACACACACACACACACAGAGTCATCTCCGCCCTATTTACATAAAGACAGCTTTTAGCGATGCCCTTGTACCCTCAATGACAGTATCTCTGCATTAGTAGAGTACACACACACACACACACACACACACCTACACACAGATATGCACATTAGTATTTTTGTCAGAGACACAATGCGATGTATTAGTTTATTTAGTAAGTGGCGGTGTAATAAGCGTGTAATAAGCATATAATAAGCACATCCTAACTAAACCAGACCCTTGATTCAATGTGTCAATATCTAAATGTTGTTTTTTTTTTGTTTTTTTTTTCCCAACCAAGACCGTATTAAATCGTTGTCCTGTATAAACTTGCTCATTTTACGGAGCGCTTCATTATGGGGAGAGCTAAAATGATGCCGTTACTTTTCCAGCAGGCTTCAATGACGACATTAAAGTAGCCGTAGCACGGCGTAATGTCCGATAAGGTGTAACAGCGTGTGGCGTGGCTCTAACTCGGTGATAAAGCTGCTGTCTGTGCGACTCCGGTTAATGCGAAACAAAGTTTTAATTAGGCGTGAGTTGTAAAGCTCAACACACACACACACACACACACACACGCACACATGCACACACACAAACTCACACACACACACACACACACACACACACGCACACACAAACACACACGCACACACACAGGTGCGTTCTCTCTTTGTCATTCCATTTTTGTGTCATTGAGGCTAGTTTTAGTTGATGACACTTTTCATTTATTTTACTCCACAAAACCGAATTGTCTTTGAGGCAATAATTATAATCATAATGTTGGAATATTTTCATTTTCATTCTCGGAAAACTACTGTAATGCGTTCGCTACTTAGTTTGAATTTAATTCGATTTACACTTGAACACAAAATATAGGCTGTAGCCAGTAGAACAGTTGAAACCGACGGCCAGGTTCTTATCCATAGCCTTAAAAATGGGCTTTCAAAAAATATAAATATATACGAAAGCGACACAAAAAAAAATCCCCCCTTTAAAACTATCCCAAAGTATTAAGGAAGGAAAACGTCTACACTATGCTATGGAGTGTGCGCCGAATGGGGGATTCAGCACCATGGACAGCTCCCGCCGCGTCCCCATCAGAAACTGCAGGGAAACAGCGTGGCAGATGACAAGCGCAGTCGAACCCGGACGTTTTCCCCTCGACCCCTGTCTGGTGTGATATACCTTGAGGTCCGTCAAAAGGGTGGAAAAAACCCCCCAAACCCTGAAACAAACGACCGCTCCTTTCATCTCGTGCAGTTTTTTCGGCCGCTGTACCGTGGATCCCCGGTGCGCCGCGTGAGCTCGCCAAGGTGTGCCACAAGAAATCCTTTCAATTTTAACTGGCTCCTCGTGTGGCCAGATCAAACATTGGGGTGTTTGGGGGTGTTTGGGGTTAGGGTTACACACACACACACACACACACACACACACACACACACACACACACACACACACACACACCTATGCCATGAGGCTTGTCTGGTGTGCTTGAATATTAGCTGGTATTTAGGGTGCAGAGGAGTGCTGATCTGAGTAAAGGGTTTGGTTAACTGAGTTACTGTGTGTGTGTGTGTGTGTGTGTGCGCGCGTGCGTGTGCATGGGCGTGCTTGCGTATGTGTGTGTGTGTGTGCATTAGTCCTGTGTGTAGGCCTATAGCCGTGAGGGAAGTTCGGAGACTGGAAACTGTGCGCGCCCACTCGCTTCTGGGGAAACTCTCCCAACATGTGGGCGAATTCAAACGGAGAAGATCCAGGCGAAGCAGCTGCCGCCACCGCCGCATTCGGCCACGGAACGGGGATAATTGTAACAAGTCCCCGGGGTCGGGGGCTCAATATTAAATACGCAACCGAACGGATGAAAAAATGTTAATATTAGAGCACATAATGTATTCACCAGAGCTTTTCCGGAGGAAAGACTGCGTTTCCCCGCCGCTGTTTTTTAAACACGCGGACCAGAAATCGATGAACCCAGTGACGGCTGCGTTAAAGTGAAATAAATATCGAGAGGAAGCGCAATAAAAAATGCACAACTCCCTCACTTTTAAGTGCAAGAGTTGACATTTCGTTGCCGCTATTTCCGTGTTTGCATACTGTTGTTTACATATAAGGTTTGCATATGAGCATTGATACCGATTTGTTGCATGAACACCACTTCATTAAAACAGAATCTCAGCCCTGAGGGGGATTTATTACAGTATATACACGAGGATGCAACGTGAGCCGCTTAAATAACTCCGCTCATAAGACGCTGGAAGCCGGAGCGAGGCTGGTTGAACCCATCTGCGGACCGTCGCTATCTCTGTTACCGGACACACGGGGTTGAAAGTGGTATTGACCTTCTTGTTCGAATCGGGGTGAGATAGAGAACGCGCTTATTTCCTTGAAGCAACGCTCGTCTGAGTTGAGAAATTTGGGGGCAAAAACCAAAACCTCCCCCGCTTGAAGCTGTCGATACCCGGTTTTCCGGCGGCCTCGAGTTTTTACGATGGGAGATCGGATCTAATCTTCTCTAACTCTCCCAAGGTTAAGTAGTAGAGTGTGTGTGCGTGTGTGTGTGTGTGTGTGTGTGCGTGTGTGTGTGTGTGTGTGTGTCTTATAAAAATCTTTTAAAGTGTCTCCAAATCCTTCCGTGGTTCTGGAAGTTCTGGTTCTGAATGGCCCAGTCTCCTCACTTCGTCTCTCTCTCTCTCTCTCTCTCTCTCTCTCTCTCTCTCTCTCTCTCTCCTCGCCCTCGCTCGAATGTCATTTTTATTTTTATTTTTTTTCATCCTTTTTTAAAAAGCACACTTTCGCGCCGGCCTCGCAATTAGACGGACAAAGAAGATGGTTCCCGGGCCCCCCCCCCTCACCTCCGACTCACTCCCACCCCAAGCCCCACATCTGCTCCCACCTCCATCACTCCCTCCCCGCCTCATCCTTCTCCCTCATCAAAGCAGAGCGAGAGAGGGAGAGAGAGAGCAGACAGACAGACAGACAGAGAGACAGACAGAGAGTGGGCGCTAAGGAGAGCAGAATTTTAAACTCCGCTTTCCTCTCCTCTCCTTTTTTCCCCCCCCTCCTCACCCCTCCCTCCCTCCCCTTCTTCCATAAACTATCGTTTATGTACATGGCAAATCACTGGGGACCTGGAGAGGGAAGCAATTAGTTGCGTTTACCCCTCCCGCCTTGTTGCGTGGCGGTAATGATCGTCCTGACGATGGTCATTATGGCCTGGCATGTTTGTCGGGGAGCCAGGCTCTTCTCTTATCTCTCAGCTCCACCTCCATCTGCCCCCTATGTTGTTGTATTTTTGCAGCAGATGCTAAAACTTGAATCCAAAGCTACACACACATACACCTACACACACACACGCACGCACGCACGCACACACACACACACACACACACACACACACACACACTCACACACACACACACACACACACACACACACACGTATTGATGGGGTAGGACCTTATTAACTTCTATAGAGTTCTTTTAGCAACGGAGCAGGTGCCTGTAACAAACAAAATTCAAACCTCCATCTTTCCAGTTTGCAAGCGCAGGGCTGTGGCTGTGGCTGTGGCTGTGGCTGTGGCTGTGGCACTCACCGCCACAAAACAGCGGTAAGCAAGTAAGGATGGTGAAGGTTAATTCTGATGCTTTTTTTGATCACCCAAGCCTCGTGCGAAACGACAGGGGGGGGCGACCGCAATCACATTCTACCGGGTCGGCTTTAAACTTTTCTTGGGCGCTTAAAATACCAGAGTTCTCCGTTAAATGAGGAGAGAATCCAACAAGGGTTTTTTTGGGAGGGGTGTGTGGGTTTGGGGGGCTCTGACAGGCACAAGCGGTGCAGTGTCCGGGTAGTTGAAGGTAGGGGTGTCGTTTTCCTTCGTTTCTTAAAATAAAAATAAAAAAACGTTTTACCCACCCCTGTACGCGTGGATGAAGCGTCTCGTATAATTACAGCGCGGTTTACTTTTGCTGTGGGCGGACGGAGGCGCGTGGAAAACAGTGGGGAGGTGGGGGTGATGGTGATGGTGGTGGTGGTGAAGAGGGAGGGGGGTGGGTAAGAGGGAGAGGAGTGAGATAAGCAGGTGAGGAGAGAGAGAATTATAAAAATGGAATGAGAAAGAGAGAATGCACTTGTGTGTGTGTGTGTGTGTGTGTGTGTGTGTGTGTGTGTCTAATGTGCCTCCACTTCACCACCTGCCTACTATCTCTGTATGTAAAACTGGCAACAAGAACACAGAAACCCTGTCGAGCAACCGCTGTACAGAATGTGCGTGTGTGTGTGTGTGTGTGTGTGTGTGTGTGTGTGTGTGTGTGTACGTGTGTACGTGTGTTTGTGTGTGAGCGCTTGTTTGCTGTCACTTGCTGCAGGAGTCTGCCAGTTCAATTTCGACTGACAAATGGGAGCCCGGCTACAAGGGATAAAACACAAAGTTGGCCCATTTGGTCCCCCTCCCCCACCCGCCCCCCGCTTTCATTTCAAGGCGTTTGTTGACATTTTTCTTTATTTCTTCCATTTTCTTTCATTTTTTCTTTCTTGTTTTTTTTTTTGTTTTTTTTTCGTTTTTCCGCCAATCAGAGAGCAATTGTTCTGGATGGCCAAGAGCTGCCTTGCCGAGACGGGGAAATAATTACAGGCAACAATTTTGCATTTGCGATCCGCCGCGACATTTCAGCTGATTGCAGAGCCGCCGCTGAGAGCACGGGCCAACGGTCTGTTTGCATGTGTTTGCATATACGTGGAAACAGTGTGTGTGTGTGTGTGTGTGTGTGTGTGTGTGTTTGGAGAAGGGTGCGAGTGATTTGAGGACGGACTGAAAAGAGAAAGGGAGTCTCTGCAAATCAGTTTAATTAAAGAGTAGCCATGCATGAGATTAGATTTGGAGCCTATGGTGTAAAGGATATGATTACACACGGCGCGAGAGGCCGTGACACGGAGATCACGTGACGTGCCGAGAAAATACACCGACGTGGGGGGAGAGAGAGAGAGAGAGAGAGAGAAAGAGATATCAAGACATCAGTGGCCGACGGGATTCTCCACCGACAGGGATATTTAGGGTAGTAACGCGCCACCCGTGCAAGCGCAAGAACACCCTCATCCCAAACCCCCCTCCAGCAGCGCTCGTCACCCGTCGCGATACACAGCGTGTCCTCCCCCATGGCTGTCTCTGCGCTGTCACGGCACCCGGTGCTTCCCGTCTTGACGTTGAGGTCCCCGGTGTTCCGGGCAATTTCAAAGATGACGTGTGTGTCTGTGTGTGTGTGTGTTTGTGTGTGTGTGTGTGTGTGTGTGTGTGTGTGTGTGTGTGTGTCCAAATGTCTATGCAAGTGTGTGTCTCTAATTAGCGGTATTGTACAGTCGTGTCGCTACGTTGGTGAGATGCAACACGACGTCTCCAAAAGAAAAGGGCTGACTCGCACACACGCACAGACACACACACACACACACACACACACACACACACACACACACAGGCATAATGTCTCCAAGCATCTAGTTGCACAGTTTTAGACTTTGCCGGGTTGGAAGGCATATAAGGGCATGCCTTCAACATTTTCCCGCCATGGATACATGTGCTTTGAGGTCGGCGTGAGCGGCTGAACGAGCAAGAAACATCTGCTCCTTAGTTACTAGGTCTCCAACCCAACACGATCTAATATCTGATGCTCGCGATATGACGTCATGACAGCCGCGCGCTACAGCCTTTTTAAACCTTTTTAAAATAAAAGCGCCGCATTGTCAGTCAGCAGGTTGACGAAGCTGCGAAGTTGATTTTTGAAGAAGGTGGATGTACACCTCCCGCTGAATACTCAAAATCGTCCAGCGACCCAGTTTTAGGACCGGGACCCACCAGTTGAGAACCACTGGGAGAACCCCTTTGATCCGCGGCCCCGTTCGGTACTTCCAAACCATCCTTATTTCTCGGCAGATCGACGGGGATCTTCTCTGGTTTTTCGTGTTTCTTAAAGTTTAAGGGTTTTTACGCCGTCGACTGACGAGGAAAACCCGACCCAAGGAAGAAACTATTAAACGGCATCTGTTGCTCACCGCCGACGCCTATGTAAAACAGCTCGAGATTGAATTGGACGAGGGGAGCGGAGCGAGAGGGAGGGAGGGAGGGAGAGGAGAGGAGGGGGGGAAAAAAGGGAAGGAGATAAAAGGCGGATCAAGGTTTTTTTTGTTTTTTTTTTCCCCTTTGTCTTTGACTCCCAACACTCGTTAGAGAGGCACTTCCGAGAGAGCGAGAGAGAGAGAGAGAGAGAGAGAGAGAGAGAGAGAATGAGAGAGAGATGAAGGGATGAGCAGAGAAGGGAATGTACGAACAGAGGGAGCTGATCAGCATTGTGCTTCATGTCTCCCTGCTGTGGCATCAAACCACTGAGGGGGAGAGAGGGAGAGGGAGGGAGAGGGAGAGAGAGAGGTGAGAGCGGAGGGAAAGAGGCAGAACTGCAGCCTCAGCATGATGCCAACTGCCGCAAAGAAAAGAGAGGGGAAGAGAGGAGAGAGGTGGAGGAGGAGGGGCAGAGAGGAGAGGTGACGAGAGCCGAAGGTATTCCCGTCTCACGTTTAGAGGGAGAGGAAAGGAATCCCGTTGCCCGGCGCCTCGGATGGTTGTCATTTTTTTCCCCAGGTGGGGTTCTTTTTCCCCGCTTTATCTCGCTCTCCCCCACCCCCTTGCGAGCAGCCGGGCTGACACAACAAGGGACTCAGCCCTGTGTCGATGTCCCGGGACACACGCACACACACACACACACACACACACACAGGCAGATGAATGGCCAGAAAACAGCCTGCACTTTTCAAAGCCGCGTTTGAAGGACGGCGATTGTCGGTGGTCGCGCCAATGTCACCGCTCGCAGGTTCAGCGCGCAACGGTCGTTTGGGTCTAGATTTGAGGGGATTCCGGGTTGTAAATGTGAGGCCCAATAGATCCGTCCTGTTAATATCGGCAACTCTGGAAGTGGTCCAAGGGGAGAGTGCCGAACGGGAGTGTCTGTTTTCGGTCTGTTGAAATTCGTCAAGTCATTGTCGGCGCAGCCTCTTGCCCCGGCCCATTACCCATTTCAAACACAGACGCACGCGCACGCACGCGCGCACACACATACACGGTTTTTTGACAAAATACTGCGCCTGTGAATTTGTGCGTCTGTGTGTGTGTGCGTGTGTTGCTAGGGCGATCGGTCATTAACTAATGCACGGGGGGGGGACCGTGTCTGCCCCTGCCCGCCCCGTGGGGGTCAGGGGTCGCTGACGCAAAAGCACACCAGTCCATGGCAGGGCTGCCCTACCTCATCCATCTCTGTCAGAGACTCGGCCAAGAATGAACAAATGACACACGTGCACACACACGCACGCACGCACACGCACACACACACACACACACAGACACACACACACACACACACACACACACACACACACACACACACTGTCTGTACGGCACATGTTCAACATGCATCTTCAGGTTCACACTCGAGCATGCACATAACGACCAGCCGATATGCAAACACACACACACACACACACACACACACACACACACACACACACACACACACACACACACACACACACACCTCGATATATATGCAAAGCACCAGAGCACCTTGTGTCTATTTAAGACCTATTCTGGAAACTTAATACGCCATGCACTGCAGTACCGGGTGTGTGTGCGTGCGCGCGCGCGCACTGACCCACGTGCACTTTATCACTCTGCTTTCCTGACACATCGAGAGTGACACCAGCTGTTCCCGAAGAGCACATCTGCTGTGAAAAACTATTTCTTTTGGTGATTGCACCGACCTAACTACAGTTTATAACCGTCTACGAAACAACCAGCGAGTGTCCATCTGCCTCCAAGTGCGATACCGCAGTTTAAAGTGGATTAACCTCACCGCTGGCTGTGTCCGTGAAGTGCAACTCTCACACAATCCGGAGGCAGAGTTTTGGGCAAGGACTACTGAATAAGTTTTCCGCAGTTCGCACATTGCCACCTATGTTGCGACGTCGTTCAAACGTTAAGGCGCTTCACCGTTGTGGCGGCAAAGATGCTGGGATGAAGCTGTGCAGGTCATTCCTTATTCCTGAAAGTCAAACTCGGCACTAGAGGTCATTCTACTGGGCCTTCTGATCTGGCAGGAAGAGATGAAAAACTGTGGTCCATGGATTGCCTTACCCTATGGATTACCTTTGCCCACAGACTACCAGATCCCCGGCTGGTCCGGTAGTCCATAGACTACCTTAGTCCAGGGATACCTTCGTCCATAGACTACCTTAGTCCATGGACTACCTAATGGATTACCAGTGAAAGATCAAGTAGTCCCTGGATTACCGTACTCTATGGACTGCCTGATCCATTACTAGTACCCATAGTCCATGGACCTCCTTAGTCCATGCTAGTGTCCATGGAATACCTAATCCAATGCTGGTTAAGCCACTGGTCATTTAAGTCTGACTTCCACTAATTGTTGTCTTTGTATATGAGATATAATAACTTTGAATAACATCCTGAAATACCGCCAGACAACACAAGATAACCGATGTGCTGCCATTGATTTCTTGCCAAGTCTATCTCGACACTCCAGATCGCGTAATGTCCGATGTCATCATTTGCCGGGCTGCGGACGGCTGCGGCGGGTGCGAAGGAACTCGGCTTGCTTTTGCCTCCAGCGGCACATCCTGGGACGATATTCTGTCTATCTCCCTGCAGGTCAGCTGGTCGGAAAAAGATGAGATTTTTGGGGCAAGGAACGAAAGAGAGCCGAGGCGATGAAGAGTGTGTGGGTGGATGGTTTGGTTCCTTGCCATCAACCGTTTTTTCAGCTTTAGAAAACCAGGAACGGAGTTGTCCGTCGTGGAGTTCCGAGTTTAAACATGAACAATATTACGCCAAATACGAAAGAAATCGAAGTAATAGCTTTGACAATTTTGGATTTGAGTCCCGGGACCAGCAGGGTGGTTTCGGTTAAAGCGGAGGTTTGAAAATTCTGGTCTCGAGCCCTCGAACCCTGGACCGTCCTCCTCCTGTCTGTCCGTCTCTTCCTGTCTGTCTGTGAAGGTCTTCTCCCTCCTCTGCCAGAGCTCCATGTATCGTAGGCGTGGAGGGGGGCGCACGGTTGCTTCGTCCTACCGATCGTTAGTGTAATTAACGTCGGTTCAACCTCTCCACCTGATCTCTCTTTCTCTTTTTCTATCTGCACTATCGACCCATCAACTCATCATCCAGGCACCCTCTCAATGGATCAGGAAGCTGCCGTGTTATCTGCTTTCCCCGCCCTTTCTTTTCCCTCTGACATTGCAACCCAAACTTATTGTTCTCACTCTCACTTTCTCTCTCTCTCTCTCTCTCTCTCTCTCTCTCTCTCGCTCTCTCCCTCTCTCTGTTCAAAACGCCGATTGGAAACGAAATGCCGCCCGAGGGGTATCTTTCCTTTTCCTCTTGAAAAACCGACCGCAACACACACACACACACACACACACACACACACACACACGCCTCATCACTCCATCATCTCGCCTCTCCGCTCTAACTTTGCATCCTCTTTGTTTCTGTCTCTCCATCTCTCCCTATCTTGTCTGCCTCGTTCTCACGCCCTTTTCAATTTTTCCCTACCTCTTATCTCTCTCTCTCTCTCTCTCTCCCTCTCTCTCCCTCCCTCCCTGGCCCGTCTCTCACTCTGACAGCTGCTTTTCTCTCCCTCTCTCTCGCTCCCTCTATCGCCTTGTCTTAATCACTCTGTCGGGTTGTTTAAGCTAGAAATCATTAAGCATCGGAGGGCAGACTTTTGGAGGGAGAGAGGGAGGGAGGGAAAAAAAAAAGAAAAAGAAAAGGTTCACCGGTCGCTCTTTTAATTAATCCTCAACATATCTCTCTCGCTGACCTCTCAGGAGAATGTGTGTGTGTGTGTGTGTGTGTGTGTGTGTGTGTGTGTGTGTGTGTGTGTGTGTGTGTGTGTGTGTGTGTGTGTGTGTGTGTGTGTGTGTGTGTGTGTGTGTGTGTGTGTGTGTGTGTGTGTGCGTGCGTGCGAGAATAGCCCTTTTTCTATGGGTGATGTGCTTGTGCATGTGTGCAATGTAAGAAATTGTATGCAAATTTTGGTTTAATATATATATATACATATAAATTATGAATAAAATAATATTATATTATATATTTGTATAACATAATTTTATTTATTTTTATTATGATATATAATATAATATGAGAGATTATTTTTTTCACATTGAAAAATAACCCATCACATCACCAAGCTATATCTAAAACGGGACTTATTATAAAAAAAATATGTATATATATATATTAATTAATTTATAATTATAATTTATTACTTTATTGGACCGCTGTTTACTTTCTAACCCGAACATCCTAAGATCCATACTCCTTACTCCCCAGCCGCCGCACTCTTGCTGTGCCTTCAGATAGATATAAACTATCTGGATGACTCTCCTGGGCTCACTTTTCACTTCCTCTGTTTGTGCTGTTCCATTGATCTCTTGCCTGATATATGGAGCCTGACACATTGGAATTAGATTTTTCTCCCTTTACAAATGTCAACTTGATCTCCGCTTTACCCGAGGAGCCATTTTTCTCATTCCACTATCGTCAGTTCCTCATCTCCAGGCCGGGAAATCTGTCTCGGATGCTCATTGGCTAACTGTCAGCTCCACCTCTCAGCCGGTCACATCGCACCTCGGGCCCCCCCACCCCCCCCATCCGAGTTCGGCTCGCAGGCAGGGTGGGTGATGGATGCTCTTCAACCGCCGAAACGAAGAGGTCGGTGTAGCTCAATCATATAAATTATCCCGTTTGAGTTAATTTGGGTGGAAATAAACAACAGAAAACACTGGGCCCACTGTTGAAAAGACCTTCCACGATTTGCATTTCAACGCTTTTCTTCCCCCCCCCCCCAAAAAGGCTAGACTGTAGAAAGAGTGAGGAGGAAGGAGAAAGAGTGAGCTGAAAGACAAAAGGGGAGAGAGAGAGCGAGGGGGTAGAGAGAGAGAGAGAGAGAGAGGGAGCGCCTCTCTGAAGGCGACACGCCCCCTTCCTTCTCTCACCTCCTATGAGAGATGAGTCTGCCGGTGGTTTGGAGATGATTGATGGTCCTAGTAAATATGGCCATTACCATATAGGCTCTCCCTGCCTCCCCCGGCATTTTTCACTGTCAGCCAGGGCCACAAGGAGCCACAGTTCTAATTTTATGCAATTTAGCCACGCACCTATCGTGGACCGTGCAGTGCGACAGAATACACCTGGTAGCTTCCTCTGGGTTCTGTCGGGGACACGGCTCTGTTTGGAAGGGCCACAATGAAAAAGGGCACCCTCTGCCATTTAACCGGCTCCTGTTTCCGACCCGGTGCGTGCCGCATTTATTGCCCATGTGGCACGCGTGGATGTCGATATTTTTCCTGTCGACATTTTCCGACACCCGATGCAATGCCGGGAGATGAAATATTAGCGAGTGGTAAAAATCCATTGTGTGCGTGGATGAATGGCTCCCGGCTCGACAATATCAGAGGTAGCGGGGAGTAACAAGCTTATTAGCTCCGTGGCGAGCTAGGATGGAGCGCGCGTGTGTGCGTGTGCATGTGCGTGTGTGTGTGTGTTTGTGGGTTACAGAGTTCTCTAGAGTTCTACTGTATACCAGACAGAGCAAAGTAATGAACACAATAAATAACAACACTAAAATCCTGTGTTTTCTGTGTGATTTTAAATCTGTAAGCCTGTAAACCTTGGTTTCCTCTTGAGCACGATGTCGGCTGAGCTACAGTTTAGCGCAGACACCATGGTGCAGATGACTGGGACCCCCTACATCCTGGATTGTAGGGGGTATCCTGTGTTCTACAGCAGGGACATTGGACATCCCCGTAGAAGTTGGTGCAAACATCAGCCTGTCAATGCATCGTGACCGCAGTAAAAAAAAAAAAAAAGTCATGACTCCATTGATCGCTTGAGGACATTTGAACGGCATGAGTGGCACCCGCGTGAACGCTGGGCGAACATCCAAGCCCCACTCAGAAACCCCGCCCCAGTCCAATCTGAACCCAGAACCCTTCTCGTTAAGTTCCAGAGGCAATGCGCCGAGCAAGCTGGAGGCCTTAATGGAAACCAACGGAGTGCTACGCCATTAGGCGTTTTCGAGCCAAAGGCTTGTGGGGACTCCCTCAGGGGAACTAGGAACTGGGGAGGTCCGACGAGAACTAGATACCTTCAAGGGCTTATTTTGTTGTTGGAGTAGGAACGCCAAAGTGAGGTAAGCCACTGGGGTTGCGGCATGAACTTCCGTATTCCAAGTCCACCAAAATCTGTTTGTGAACAAATTTGAGGCGAGATATAAGCCATCCAGTCGCTGAAACCTCACTCATATTAGATCTACATTGTGTAATTTAAAGGTTCGCTCCGACTTTCGTAAAGGCACGGGCTCGCATCGGGACGCCGCACAGGGATTTTTTGGTTTCATTCATTAACGTCGGAAAATTTATTAAATAAATATATGGACGATAAAAATGCAATTTTTATGGTTTATATTTGTATTGGTTATTTTTTTAAATACTGCAAGTGTACATGGGCTGGTCTCCGCCCAGAGCCATGCAACTCGGGAGGTGCACTTACATCTGGACCATTCACCATGCACTTACATCATGAATGTTCCTCTTGTGTTGGTTAGTCCTTGTCCTGAAGCAGGAGCTAAAAAAAAGTCCCTCAAAAAGGCATTCGAAGAACTATGATTGTTCCTAGTTCCTGCAAAAAAAAGGAGCCGTTCCTCCAAAGGTTATAAGAACTATGAAGAAGTTCCTGCGGTGCAGAAGCTACTCTGCTGAAGACCCTCGCCATACTTTGTGTATCCAGTACATTCTATCAGTTGTGGGCTTCCCCTGCGATCCCCTTGCTCTACCCATTGAGCTAGAAACACATTAGAAACCCTCCCTCCATTGACTCTCCCGCTTTTCCTCGATCTTCTTCCATTTGTTTCCCTCTCGCTAAGTGAAACCTCAGTGCTGGGCCGCTTTGCCCCCGCCGCCTGTATCCGCGTGACTCGCCCTCCCCTCACTGAGAGCGACAATTTTCTCCCCCGGCTAATGACATAACCTCCCCCCGCCCCGCCGCCACCACCGCCACCATCAAACCACGACACAGTTTTGTAGTCGCCCCCCGCGCCCTCAGCACTATTCCTCCATCTGTCCTTCTGACTTTCCCTCGTTTGGCTCACTCCGGTTTGCTCCTTTACTCTCTTCTTCTCTCCCTCTCTCTCTCTCAGCATCTCCTTCATTCTCTATCTTTCGGGGGGGGGGGGGGGGGGGCTGTAATGAGCTGGTATCCCCTGCTGATTGGTTGATTCATGGCTTTATTCGAAGGGATCCAATCCGCATTAGTCACAGAGAGGGAGTCAGAGAGACAGGGAGGGGAGAAGAGAGAGACGGAGAGGGAGAGAGAGACGGAAGGCGAGAGCCGGCGACGGGGGGAGCGCAGAGCGGCGAGAGACGGAGTGAGCGAGGTGAACGGAGGGGAAGACAAAACAAAGGGTCGAAAGTGGAAAGTAATAGAGGACAAGAACAGCAGGACAGGCTGAGCTAGTTAAGTGAGACTGGGTGTGTCTTAGTCTGTTGTTACAATGTTCTGAGGACCAGTGCAGATAGCGATCGGGCGCAGTGTTGGTTTCCGGTGTATCTTGAGCTCCGGCCGTCCCTTCGGTGTATTTCTAAGGTCAATAAGATTAAACGGTTGCGCACCGCTCAAAAGGTGAAACCCCTTTTTCACCAAATGTCTTCAAAAGGTGACAAAGCGGCGATAAAGAGGACGATGATTAAACATCACATCAACACCCTGGAAAAACATACGTGAGGGTGCACCGCCAGTTATCGGTCCCAAAGAGCCGTTGAGCCTCACAAGCAACCCAATGTGGGATAAGAGATTCCATTACTCCGTATCCATCCAGACGGTTCGTGGACGAGACGGGAGAGAAAAGGGACTTCGAAACTGAATTCGAGAGGGAGATCGGCTTGGAACGAGCGCTCGCCCCCTCGACGAGATGGCAAGCGAGAGCGCACCGTGGGAGGCGAAGGAGAACCACGCGGTGGACTGGACAAACGCAAGCGTCTACACATGCGAAAGCGACACGGTGCCAAAGATGGATCTGAAAATGCTGACAAGGGGCCCTAATGTCCGGTAGTGTCCGTATTGTTCTTGTCAAGGATATGGTCCTTAATGAGCTGAATGATGAATGCAGAAGCCCCTGTCCTATCATTTCTGGCCAAAATAGGGGTCAAGGGTCACTTGGCAGTCCATGTCACACTAACACCAGTGACATCTCCTAAAGATGGCTGATTGTCGACCGGGTATTTAACTTCTACCCCATCTATGGACCTTATATGGGAGTAGAATTAATCCTTGTATTAATCGAATTTTGTTAAGGTCACTTCGTTTTCTCATAATGTCTCGGCGCAGCTGCCATCGCCCCCCCCCCCGTCGCACAGACCGAGTCAGCGGTCACGTTTGCTGTTTTTCATTTTATTTTTACGAGTACCTGTGTCTCTGGGATCGACCTCCAAGCCTCCGTGGCTTTTACAGGGGGGAATATTTTGCAGGGAGCCCCGACAGCCTTAACCCCGGTTTAATGATTTCAACCGTCTCTGTCGGGAAGTCTGTTGTGGTGTGTCGCCAGCTGAGAGCCGGGAGCCCGGGGCGTGTCTGCGGTCCACGCCGTAGAAATATCGCGCTCATATCCCAACATAATCCTTTTAAATCAGCTTGACAATGAAAGGCTGTATTATAGCCTCCTGGCTTGGGTTTTTGGTGGTGGAATCGCATGCAATGTGGCAGTGCACTCGAAAGGAAATATTATGCAAAATACGTGTTAACCTCAGAAAACAGGTTAACAGTTTAATTGTTAACCTCTCCGTGTACATTACATTAACTATGCTCATTAGCAATGGAACCACACGCCCCATCTGAGAATGAAAGATTTGACCTGATGGCACGACGCAAGGTTGTAGAATGGCTTTCCTCGTGGTGTATCTCTAATTAGATTTTCCCACGATGACTCGCGTATGGAAATTATATCGGTTATACCGCCGCAATGCCCGAGGACACGACATCCACGCAAGGTTGTAATTTCGATGTATTCTTAACCACCCGTCGAGAGTCTGCGTGTGTGTGTGTTTCCCTCGTGGGCACAGGGTCGTTTTGTAAGGATGATCTGAACCACGTAATCACCACTTATGCGGGAGACCGACTCCAAATGAACACGAGCGCATCGTGTCGAAGAGCGCGGTCACGCCACGGGGGGCGGGGGGCGTCGGGACCGTGACGGTCTCTGGTGTCAGCGGATGCGGTAAAGGCTTCTAATAAGACTCTGCTTTTAAACCCTGCCCACCCCCCATCTCTGGTCCTTGGACGGGTGGGGGAGCTTTCATCTCCGTCCTCACCTGAGAGGTCAAAGCCCGCAACCAAACAGAATTATTCATGTCAAATCACACGGATGATTGGCTCGCCATAGCAAGCCAGAAACGTCAGGAAGATAAATGTCCAAGATGCATCGGCATGTCCACCGTGTTTCTCTCTCTCTCCATTTGCCTCCGCCTCTCGCTCCATCCTTCCGTCAAATGAGGGCAATGAGCCGGCCCCCTCCCGACCGCCATTCTTCTCCGTCCTCATGCATATTTGAAAGAACTCGTTATAACTTAATCATGGAAACAATTACATATTTTGACATCCACTCTGATCAACTGTTGGGTCTTGCCACATCGTCGGGAGCGAACGTGCCCGTCGTCGGTCAGTCGTAATGGAGTGCAAAAAATAATAATAATAACGGCACCCAGTCTTGCGACATTGGCTGATGCTCTCACCGGAAGGACTCGACACTAAATCAAAAAATCAAATCAAAGTTTATTTGTCATTGTGCGTTAGCCGAGCCAAAATGTCAAGGAGGGATGGCGGAAGGTTAAGGTCCAGTGGCAATGTTCGGTCCAAAATGTTGGCGTCTTATTTACAGCCCGCCGGGAATTTACAAAAAAAAAGAGGCTTGAGCGAGTAAAATAAATCTCGGACGGCCGAAGATAACTCTGCATACGATCTCAAGGTTCCCGGCTGTTACACGAAGAAAGGGATGAATGGTGGAAAAGGAAATGTGTGTTGTTTTTTCCGGCGGATGGCGGCCAAACCTTTCGGGGGCATAACCGCCAATTACAACCTGTCCTGTAAAAGCAAGCCCACACCCACAAAATCCCTCAGGCATGATTCAGTCTTATTACAGTTAAGTGACATGCAAGGAACCTACAACTAAGGACACGTAGATCTATCATGACGTGGCAAACATCCCTATCATGGTTTAGCGTTGGCGACACAACTTACTACCTAAGACAATGAGATAAACAAGCATTTGTTGGTGGTAAAATGTTGGTGGTGTAGTGGATTATCTGTGATATCTTTGGACGAATAGGTTGCAAGGGGGTTGCTCTTGCCTACTTCCTAACAGTTATATCCGAAGTTACATTACACAAGCAGCTCTTGAAGGAGCGAGAGGGAGAGAGACATTTACCGTGCCTCGTGACCGATTCGCATGTAAAATCCCCGCCGGGCTACTCTGCCTCGGAGCATGTGGAGTGGACGGTGAAAACGCATTATTTCAGCCGCTGAGCGGGGTAAACAGACGGCAGGTGATGCCACATTAAACTTTCAGCGTTCCCGAAGATTTTCCTTGTTTGCGCTGCCGTACCCCCCGCCGCCCTCCCCCGTTTCCACCGCGGGCGGTGGGGTTTTTTTTGCGCTCTGTTACAAACACTGGGGAGCAGTTTTGAAAGCCATCCATCTTTGATGAGGCAAACCGTGCATGCGGAACACAAATGCATGGGCGTTGCCCACGTGCATTCCCCCCCGCCCCCGCCTGCCTCGCTCTCTCTCTCGCTCTACCTGGCTCTCCCTTGCTTTAACCGGCAGAAGGAGGCTGCCGGTAACAGCTTCTTTTTAGGCGGACACCAACGTCCCATCGGTCTTTGGAAAGCCACAGTGGATAGGAACGCACACACAAAGTCTGTTTGGGCAACTGACAGTGTAAATTTCAGAACCTGCCCCGTGTTTGGTTAGGGGTGCACATATTCATTGGCCTCCACCAACTGCGCATGTGTGTGTGTGTGTGTGTGTGTGTGTGTGTGTGTGTGTGTGTGCGTGCGCGTGTGTGTGTGCGTGCGCGTGTGTGTGTGCGTGTGCGTGCGCGTGTGCACGCGTGTGTGTTTGCACATGCACGTGCGCCTCCTGGATGCTAAAGCCGTGTCTGTTTGTCTCCCCGTGCACGCAGAGCCCCAACTGAAAGGTATCGTCACGCGGCTCTACTGCAGACATGGCTTCTACCTCCAGATGCTGCCGGATGGCACCATGGAAGGCACAAAGGACGAAAGCAGCTCCTTCTGTAAGTGGACACGTACCGCCCGGGCGCGGAGCATGTGAAGGAGCACGCACGCACGCACGCACGCACGCACGCACGCACGCACGCACGCACGCACGCACGCACGCACGCACGCACGCACGCACGCACGCACGCACGCACGCACGCACGCACGCACGCACACAGATAAATACCTCGCGACTCAGTTTTCATTTGCACTCTCAGCGAAAGATTCTCATTCTCATTCTCAGCGACACACACACACAGGCGCACACACACACACGCGCACACACACACACACACACACACACACACACACACACACACACACACACACACACACACACACACACACACAGCATTAGCTCTTTATGAAATGACTCTGAAGCTGATTTTGAGGGAACAACGTGCCAAATACAGACCACTAATGATTATATGTATATTATGTATGTATCTATGTATGTATATTATTATTGTACACTTGTGGCTACTGGCACAGATATGCCAGTGGTTTGAGCACACATCTAATAGCCGTGGCTAAATAACCAAACTGCACTTTCATTTCAGTTAAGCAGATATCACATGTAAAGTTTGTGGCTATAACAACTGATATTAGTGTTTGTATAGATTTAGAAATCAGACGTGAAAAACAAAAAAACATAGAGCATGCATATACGGTATAGACTCAGTATGATACAAATACAAAGTTACTGTGATCTCCTTTAATGTTAATGTTTGTAATTAATCTGTCCCGTATTCAAATGACATTACTGCCTGTAGTTATAATGCAAAACGAGAACTCATTTCAGAACATGGGTGTTTATGTAAGTGCAAGTTGTATTTTAACAACTTACCAAAGTATTGCAAATCCAAAGGCATTTTTATTTTTCAACCTATATTATTCAGTCACAGATCCAAAACAAATAATCCCTCACACACACACACACGCATACACCGTGCACCGATACATGCAAACATGCTTCACCGCATCTCATTTATTTCCTTGTTCCAAGACAAAATTTCTGCCTGCCTCAGATCTTGTGTGTTCATGAAGCCGCCCATCCCCACTGATTATGTTTGTCGGTGTCAACTGGCGGTCCGAGCCACGCTGCCGGACATCTGTTCGGCCTGGTTGCGTCCGTCCGTCGACCAAACCCTAATCTGTGCTTGTCTGTCAGCCTCTGTCTCATCTTGTTGTGGCTAGATTTTATTTTTATTTTTTTGTTCAAGCCTTCTGTCTGTCCGACCCACCGCGCTGTTTGTTTGCCTCTCCGGCGATCTGCGAGCCGGAGCCTCGCCCCTCCCCGTCACCTGCTGGACTGTGTTACGTAACATGGACGCAGCGATTCCCGGCAACTCGGTGTGATGTCTCGAGACACCAAAGTGCCGGATCTATTATTTACACTGGAGCTGGAGGCAGAAACGCCTCCAAAAATGTCTCTTCCTTAATCGAAGCGCTTCCTATGGTGGTAGTCATTCTTAGAGGGATGCGAGCACAGGCGTAATATAACATGAGTGTTAAAGTTATACTGTGCACGAGGAAAACACTACTTTGGCGAACGTCACTTTGCAAACAGTAGTCATCTCATTTGAAACATCCACCCCTCTGCCCCAGCTCTTTCGAGGGGTAGAGGGGGGGATCAAAACTATTGTATCTGCCGGAATCCCCCTGGGTCCCCCTGACCCCACGCCCCACATCCCTGTTTGAGATCAATAACGTATCATTACATATCCCCAAGGTGGCGATGCAGCATTTTTGCCGGATGAACAATCTGGGCAATGGGAAGCATATGAAGTCACTTAGACTAACCCTAACCCTACCACCACTCAAAAAGGCCGTTTTGGTGACAATGTTCAATGGGCCCTCTACTAACTTTTAACCTTTTGTTGCATTCCTTCAACCTGGCAATCATATAGGCAACCAACCCTGATGCAATGATAATTGGCTTCGAATTGGCTTCTATACCAGCCTTTCTTGCCGTATAATCTATTTTTCTCCACAAGACACATCTAGCATTCTTGTGCGCATAAATTGTGACTCCGTGCGCACAGTTGTCAAACACACATTGCATACAGAGTAGCAAGGGACGCCCTCCAACCATTTGGGAACGAAATCCGCACGCAGTTTACATGGCGGGGCGTCTGTGCACTCCGGCGTGCTGGACTGCATTCTAATGAAACCTCAATTCCGTCATCGCCGGGACAAAGGTTTTCTAATGCCACCCCGGGCTTTCTGCACTTCTGGCGGGGCTCAGAGAGAGAGAGAGAGAGAGAGAAAGAGAGAGAGAGAGAGTGAAGAGAAGGGTTGTCAGTTAACTCTCTGGCAACTCATAAGTCTTGCACTTTTCAGGGGAGATTATTTATTCATTCCGGATGCACGGTGGAATGGTTGAGTGATTGACATTATTGTAATTGAGTATCAAGCCGCTGTGAAAATCATCTACCTTGCTGCGCAGGATATTGAAAAGGGGAGCCAAATGGCTGTGTGGGCAAATACTTTACAGTGTCTGTGTGCGTAGAAGGGTGTGTGTGTGTGTGTGTGTGTGTGTGTGCGTGTGTGTGTGTGTGTGTGTGTGTGTGTGTGTGTGTGTGTGTGTGTTAAAGTTTTAGACTGAAAGGCTTATCCTCTGTGGCCTTTCTTGGGACCGGCGGCTTTTCCAGTAAAACACCAGCGAGCCTGGGACTCAAGTAAAGCAGCTCTCCTCTCCACTCTGTTTCAATCATCTGTCCCTCTCCGTTCCGCAGGTGCTGTACCCCCTCCCATCGACCCCTCCCAGCCCCAGTATACAATACTGTCATCTCCCACCCAGAGCGTACATCCTGTACCCCTCCCTACCTCACAGTGCCCTCGGAAAGTTTTCAGGGAGTTTATATCGCTCTTCTCTGCGGGTCCTCTCAAGCTCGGTCCGGGTGGATGGGGAGCATCGGTGCACAGCCGTTTTCCGGGTCTCTCCAGAGGTTCAAGTCCGGGCTCTGGCCGGGCCACCCAAGGTCATTGACTTCTGAGGCCACATCTGTGTTTTCTTGGCGGTGTGCTTAGGGCTGTTGTCCTGTTGGAAGTTGAACCTTCTCCCCTGAGGTCCTGAGCACTCTGGAGCAGGTTTTTTTTTTTATCATACTTTGCTGTTTCCATCTTTCCATCGACCCTGACTAGTTTCCCCGTCCAAAAAAAAGCATCCCCACCGCACGATGCTGCCACCACCATAGTTCACTGTTGGGACGGTATTGGTGATGGTCAAGGTGATGAGCAGTGCTTGGTTTCCTACATACATGCCACTTGGCATTCAGTTCACAGACGTCAATCTTGCCTTCCTCAGAGCAGAGAATCTTTTTTGCATGAGGAGTGGCTTCCATCTGGCCACTCTACCATAACGGTCTCATTGGTGAAGTGCTGCATGGATAGTTGTCCTTCTGGCAGGTTCTCCCATCGCCACAAATGAACTCTGGACTCTGGAGCCAGAGTGACCGTCAGGTTCTTGGTCACCTCCCTGACCAAGACCCTTGGTGCCCAATTGCTCAGTTTGGGCAGGCGGCCAGATGTTTGTTGGTGGTTCCAAAATTCTTCCACGTAAGAAAGATTGAGGCCACTGTGTTCTTGGGGACCTTCAATGCTGCAGATTTTATTTTATTTTATTTTATTTTTCATTTTTTTTATATCCTTCCCCAGATCTGTGCCTCACAACGCAATCCTGTCTCGCAGGTCTACGGACAATTATTTCGACCCACACTCTCAGCTGTGGGACAAATCATGTCCGATCAATCTTGACCATCTCACGGATGATCAATAGGAACAGGATGCTCCTGAGCTCAATTTGCGAGTTTCTTAGCAAAGGGTCTGAATACCTATGAGGATGTTGCATGTTGTTTTTTTTTTTTTTTTTTTTTTATGAATTTGCAAAACAGTCTAAAAACCTGTTTTTGCTTTTTCATTGTGCGGGATTGTTTGTAGATTGACGAGGAAAAAAATATTTAATCCATTTTAGAAAAAGGCTGTAAGACAATGTGGGGAAAAGGGAAGGGATTTGAAAACGTTCTGAATGCACTGTACCCCACCCACCCCATAGTGTATGTACTGAACGTTATGTGTGTTAGTTATATTATATCAGTGTTCAGGTTTTTTGGCCACAGCACACTTTTGCTTTGAAATAACCCTAGACGACACAACACTATCCTGTTAACCCCTAAAAACGACACAAAACATCACAAATACATATAACTGTCAATGGCGTAACTTTGGTTGGAGAAGTAAGGGGGGTGGGCACAACAAAACGGGGGGTCTGGGTGTCCTCCGCCAGAGAGAAAATTGTGATTTGAATGCCATTTCCTGCATTTCCACATACATTTAGGGACTATGATAACCAATACAAAATCACATATTACCTACGTGCAACTCAGGGCTGCTTCTCCCTGCCTGGGCATCCCTGTCAATGTGTAAAAGTCCTGAAGCCTGGCAGAAATGTACTTACCATTTCAGCTTCGGTGTTTGCTGTAATTATAGTCTTTATATGAATAAAGTCTTCATTTATTTCCAAAATTAGAAACAAAAATACACCATGACAGCCATTTTACATGCAGTAAGAAAAAAACAATATACTTAGAATCTAATTAGGTCGGGTAAGTTCATCTTAAATATTATATATTGTTAACATCTACACAAGATAAAGTCTTTTGGCATGAAAACCCACATTTTAAATTTAACCAAGTATCCTTTATCAAAAACACACGTCTGGCATTTGTAACAAACGAGTTATGATGATTTTATTTCTGGATGGATCTCCTGCCTCCATAGACTTACAGTACATGCATGAGGAGGCGTGGCTGCCCCATACCAATACGACGGCCGCGTTGACGCCCCAGATTTCACCCGTGAGATAATGGAGCGCACAAAATGCAGTCTGGTTACAATTGTAAATGTGTTTTACTCTCCTGACTGGCAGTAGTAAAGAAAAATGTCTGACACATCCTTTGTTTTCAGTTAACCTTTGCAAAGTAGCTACTTACTGGAGGTCGGCCACCACTTCCAGAGATTGATCCATATGCTCTCGTGATTCCTCGTAATTGATAAAACAGACTCTCCATTACGCATTTTCGCGCCGCTGCACGTGCCAGTTTCTCCAAAAAAAAAAATAAAAAATTAAAAAGTGTGTTTTTATTGGTTTAGATGCATTTATTTTACCCCCTTTTCTCATTGAATGAAACAAAAAAAACGTGTGTCCCGTGTCCGGCGTTGTTACACCTCCCCCTGCTGACGCACGGATGCGCGGATGATTTCCTTTGCCACACGGATAATTGCGTTCGGACACAAAACAAGGACGAATTACACTCAGCAGCAAAACTTTATGGCCGTGTTTGTGCTGTCACATCCTTAGCGCGATATCTTTGTGAATCGAGCGGCGAGACGACGCAATTGATGCGTAATCCATGGCGCTATTAGCGGCCGCAATCCGTTCTCTGGGAATTTACCCCT
>NC_137209.1:12430364-12442864 GCF_960531495.2 Zeus faber | reverse complement strand
GTGCGTATGTGCGAGTGCCGGACTGTGATGCCGTTATAAGAGTAACAGCAATGGGGTCATGGTCCTGCCATAAGAGTATTAGTTTGGCCTCTGCCACATTTACCACGTATGTATGAATTGCCAGTGCACTGTCCTTACAGTCTATTAGTCATTATCTTGGAATTACTATGTAATCACCGATTCATTCAGACTACCCACCATGCTTCATGGATGCCCTGAATGAAATCGAATTTACCATTCCTTTTTTCAAGACGTGGTGAAAAGCATCAAGGTACAATAAATGGCCGACATACAGGGGTGCTTCTGTAGAAGTACTCAGAATTAAGTAAAAGTGTATAAGTGCATGCTCTTAATGGTCTCAAAGTATTGAAAGTTGGGCTGTAAAACAGTTAAGATAATTGAAAAAAGATTCTAACACGATTAATCACGATTCGACCCTTAAGAAAGATTTGTCCATGTTAAAACAAGTGCATTGATTTCACTACAAAGAACAGAATCACAAAATATATATATATATTTTTTTCTAACCTGTGTTGTTGTATACTGTATGCTATTGCATCTAGGAAAGAGTTAGTCTGCAAGTGGAGTTCAAGTTCTCAACCTGCAATGCAACTCTTTACTAATTCTTTAATCAGGACCTGTAGGATGACAAGAGCACAGTTTTTTATTATACAGAACCACCACCAATCCCCATCTTTGGAGAACAACAAAACAGGTGCTGGTGGTGTGTGTGTGCCTGTGATTAGACCGCCTGTGTGTGTTTGTGTGTGTGTGTGTGTGTGTGTGTGTGTGTGTGTGTGTGTGTGTGTGTGTGTGTGTGTGTGTGTGTGTGTGTGTGTGTGTGTGTGTGTGTGTGTGTGTGTGTGTGTGTGTGTGTGTGTGTGTGTGTCCGCAGCCGTACAGACGCCCCACGGCCGCAGGAAAGCATCGAGCACCCTGCCCTGCTGCCACAGAAGACCCCCCCCCCCAGCCCCCAGAGAACCAGGAATCCCGTGGAGCAACACCCACGCCCGGCCCCCGAGGAGCTTAACCCAGTCCCGGAGAGTGTGAGGAGAACCTGCATCCTTCAGGTGCACACATGCAACCCACCCCCATGTACAGGAACAAGATGCAGCCGCAGGTGTACAACCCAGGACGTGGGCGCCAGGCACGGACCGCAGCCCCGCCCCAACACAACCAACCAGACACCCCATCCAGCCCTGAGCACCCATCCACGTAGCCGGGTGTGCTCAGCGTAGGGCACCCGGATGTCAGTCCCCCATCCACCCGCCGACGCTTGCAGGCTGCCAGATATGTGGGCCTTCCACCATCCCCGGCACCTGGGGACCTCGCCACAGAGAAGCCGCGGGCACCCTCCGTAGAGCAGCCGCGCAGCGGGAGCAAAGGCCATTAGCCGCCCCTCACGCCCCAACCCAAACCTAGATGGCAAGCGCCCCCATAGGGGCCTTGAGAGGCACCAGGCGACGCACTCCGCAGCCATGCCAGGTCGCAGAATGCCAGAAACCACCAGGTGCAAGGCGCCAGGACTCGAATCCAGCCTGCAGGGGGCCCCCCCAGCCAACAACACCCCCACATCAACCCACCAGTGCCCCGCCACTTGGGAAAACCCCAGTGCTCAATGTCTGTGTGTGTTGGCAATTGCAGTTAAGATTGCGGGGTGTGGGGGTGTGAATCTTCCAAGCAAGTCGAAACCCGAATAACGTGCACTCCTCCTGCCCCGCAGATCCTGGTCTGGTGGAGTGTTGTTTGGAGTAAGACTTGTGTGTGAGTATGTTTTCTAAGCTAATATAAGTGGGGTTACAATTTCAGGACGGGCGAGAATCATGTCGGGGCAGGAGTGCGACAGGCAAGATCACAGCCGCCCGCCACATCCCTACCCACATAGCTTGCGCCACACCCGTCCTGCAAACCCTACGGCTATTGTGTCGTGTATGTACTGAGTATGAGTTTTGAAACGGGAAAAGATAGGTGAAGCACAACTAGATCAACGCAGGTACCGAGGCAGCTCGGTGCGGCAACAGGAGTCCGCCCCCACCGAATGAGACCACATGGGGAGCCTGCGCCGAGCACACCTGGACAGGTCCCTGCCTGGGTCACAGGACCAGATGGAACGTCTTACAAGCCCCAGCACGACGGGCCACCTCCCCCTACGGGACGCAGAAGGGCACGCAAGCCCCACCACCCAACTGCACGCGCCGCACCATGGGGCCAAGACCCGAACCTGCAACCGGCACCCTGCGCCCCCGACCCAAACATGCAACCACTCCTCGAACCAACACACAGACGCCAGCCGCATGCACTCCCACCCCCAGAGACCGGCCAGCTCAACCCAGAGAGAAGAGTGGGCGCCACCACCCGGCCCCCCTAACACCCATGTCGGGCCCAGGACCCCCCCACAGACGCCACAGCACTAAGTGCCATGGACGTCCCCACACCTGCCGGGCACCTACCCAACCCCAGAGCCCTGGTGAGACCTGAGGGACCTCCACATGCCCCAAAACACCACAACATTGTCCGACTTAGGAAGACTCAAGTATTAATGGATGGAGTTTTGGAGTTATTTCATTAAATGCACCAACCTTGTTTTTCAATATTGCCAATAGTTTTTCCATTGAGATGCATTGGATTAATAAATTATAATAAAATTGAGATTATCTATGTTTTTCCAATTGAGTAATATTATTTTCTTGACAATTTTTAAGGTGTTTAAAATGGGTTGGTGGTGTTTAAGTGGTGGGTCAACTCAGGAGAGGTTACCAAGGAGACATACAGTCCCGGAGACTGGATTGCTTCTTCCCAGAAGGGTTGATAGCTTCTCGGTGATGTTGGTCCAGAATGTTTGGATAGGTGGGCAGAGCCAGAAGGCATGAAAGTTGTCATTTCTGGTATTTAGAGAACAGTGAGAGCAAACGTCTTTATCCACAAAACCCATTTTGAAAGTTTTGTGATGGGTGATATGAGCTCTGTGCCGAATTTTATATTGGATGAGGTGCATTTTGAAAATGCGGGTCATAGAAAAGGTGTTAGGCTTATGGGTTTAATACTGGAGGTGAGGGTTGGGTCGTTATTGGGTTTGAGCAAAACCAAAATGAGAGCAGTATTCATGTGCAGAGGTATGGTGGAGGTTGACTTAATCTCTGTAACCATTCTGATCAATAATGGGGATATAAGTGGCCAAAAGTGTTTATACAGTAGAATTCCACTGGGTAGCCATCTGATCCAGGTGATTTATTGTGGAGCAAAGAGATGAGAGCTTTCCTGAGTTCTTTTAAAGTACGTGGTAGATCTAATGTGGCTCAGTGGATAGTTTAGGGAGGTCGATATCATCGAGGAATGAGTTAATGTTTGATATACTTGATTCATTATCTGAGTGAAGTTGCTTATTATAAAAGTCTCTAAATATGTTACTGATGTCTTATGTCTTATGTTATCCTACCCTGTGTATCTTTAATACCTGGAGGTGTTTTTTCTGTATCACGTTTCAATTGATTGGCAAGAGATGTACCTGTTTTTTCATTGAATTCCAAATAATTCACTCTTGTTCGTTGCATGAGGAATTGTGTCTTTTGATGGATGATATTATCAAGTTGAGATGTAATCGTCCGTATCTCATTTTGGATTTGCTCAGAGGGTGAGTGGGCTTGTTAAGACCGCAAGTCTTTTAATCCTTGTTCTAGTTTATTTTGGCGTTTTCTTGTCCTTTCCTTTTCTTAAGGGGGCAGTGGGTCGTCTAGTAATCAGAATATTGCTGGTTCGATCCCCAGCTCCTCCTGGTAGCATGCTGATGTGTCCTTGAGCAGGACACTTAACCCCCTAACTGCTCCTCGGGTGCCGCTATATGGCAGCCCACTGCTCCCAGATACGTCAGTTACGAGGATGGTAAAATGAAGAGAAATGCATTTCATTGCCTCAGTACTTGTGCTCTGTGCAATGACAATTAGTTGAATCTAATCTTGTGAGTGGAGAATGAAATCATACCGCCTTTGCCGTTTCCCAGAGTAAGGATGGTGATTTTTCTGGAGAGTCATTCAGTTCAATGAAGGAAGCACATTCTCTGGAAAAGAAATGGTTAAATTCATTATCTGTCAAAAGTGAGGTGTTAAATTGCCACCTACCAGGAGTGTTCAGGTTGGTTTAATTTAGGAGGTTGAACAAATCGGCCTGTGACTGGAGATTACAATTGGGTGGATTTCAGGATTAGTGATTTTGGACATTACAGAGTTACTAATCAAAAAAGTAAATTCTAGAGAAGCCTTTGTGGGGTGTGAGTAGTATGAGAATTGTGTAATATGTGCATCGTTTGATCACCAACAATCGCCAAGAGCAGGATCACTCATATTATGAGTGATCTTGCTCTTGGCTATTTTTGGTTGTTGTTGGATATTGTTTCATAGTGTCAGACGAACGCCAGGATTTGTGATTATCTCTGGTTTGTGAACGATCTCAACTTGATCCAGTACTGTGTTGAGGTCCCCTTCCAGTAGTCAGAGAATTCTACGAGTTTTAAAAATATATTGTGAAAGAAATTAGGGTTGTGCTCATTGGGGCAATAAATATTTGCCAGATTAATTTGATGTTTCCCGAAAATTCTCCTAATCATTATGTGTCTGATATTGTGTTTTGATTCTGATATGATATTACAAAATAATCTTCATCGAAATGTATTTCATGGATGTTTTTTTGTTTTTTTTACTTTATTATGAAGTACATGAACAGCGGCAAAGGGAAAGGTGTAGGAAAGGTGGGAACAGCAGGAGAGGGAGGAAGAATGAAAAGATGGGGGAGTGATACTGGGACCGACAGGAGGGGATTGAGAAATCAAGGAGAAGAGGGGCTATTTGAGCACGGGAGACTGTTTGGTTGTGTGTTTGTTGGCGGCCCGGGGGGGGGGGGGGGGGGGGGACCTGCTGCTGCCTTCCCCGCCATTGACTTTCGTGTCCTACAATCGGAGCATTGAGGAAAAAAAAAAACGGTGGTAAAGGAGGAGTGAAGGAGAGTCAGCTTTTATCTGCCGCAATTACCATCACCCCAAGTTCTCCCCTTCCCTCCCTCTCTGTTTTCTTTCTCTCTTTCTGCCACGGGTCTCTCTCTCTCATCCTCTCTCTCTCTCTCTCTCTCTCTCTGTAAATCTCCTCTCTTTCAGACCCTCTCTGCGGCACTCGATAGCGATCGAGAAAAAAAACACCAAAGAAAGAAGGCATGGAAAGACAGGAAAGGGTATCTCGGCACTCGGAGTGTGAGAGCAATGGCTATTTGGGGAGGAGACAACAAAACAAACCTGTGTATTTGGGGGAATAAAAGGAGAGTTGTAGGAAGTCTTTAGGAGACAAGTGGACAGTGGTCTTCAACCAGGGGTCGACCAGTTTATTAAAATAATTTTAAATTTGTTTTATTTCTTATTTTAGACCAAAAAATAATATTGTGTAAACTCCAACCATTAACGCTAGAAAGGCAACGTTTTTTAATTATTTCAGTAAATTGCTGAAAGCGGGCTGATTCGCAGCCGCTGTTATGGTGCGTTAGGAAAACCTAAAATTTCGAAAATGACAGACATCTGGTGCATGGTCCTCAATAAAAACTGATGGTAAATGGTTTGTGTGATTGTATTTTAGTCATGAAAACAGAGAAAACGTGGATTTCGCTCTTTTATCTACACACAGGCCAGGTCTAGATTTAAAAAGCTGCTGTACTTAAAGCAGTCCAATCTGAACCAGACTATAATAAAAAGCCTGAACAGCATGCCAAACCCTATTTCATATTTGTGAGAACTTTATTCTACTTGTGAAAACAAGAAAAAGGTGGATTCGATTTTTTTTTTTTTTTTTTTACTGAACTAAACTAAATAAATCTAAATCTAAAATAGAAACACACAGGAACTGTAAACATCATAACTGAGGATACAAATAGGTTAATGAGGCGTTAAACATATGTTATTCTAGGCCAGGCTTAAAATGCAAAAATACAATTTATAAATAAAAAGTCTAGGGGAGTCCCTGCTCTGTTTCTCTGTCCATCAAAGGGTCATTGGGCTGGAAATTGCTGAAGATCCAAGACCAAGACCTTGTTTCTGTATCGTTGGGAGTCAACCCCATTAATTGGCATCAACACCTTTGAAATCGATTCACTATTGAGAGAAGGCTTCAACCGAACGCTGCACACCGGGGCAATCACGGTTGAAATTGGGTGTTGTAGTGCTCAACATGGGATCTAGAGACCCCCTGGGGGTCCTTCAGGAGGTTCTAGGGGGTACCGTTCTAGGGGGTACCCATTTCCAAGATGTTAGCACCATTAGAGAATGACTGTTTTGATCTCTGTAACTAAAGTATGGATGGGTATTTAACCAGCCAACAAAAAAAATCTTCTCAGATTGTTACTCCCAGAGACTAGATATTTTCAAATGGGATCCATCGCTTCATGCCTTTCCAATTGAGGGTCCTTGCTGCAAAAAAGGTTTTGCATCAATCATGTATTTCAGCTGACTAGGTCCGCATATGCTTACATCCCTATTCCCGATTCCCACTTCTTAACAGCCTGCTAACACCTACTGTAGCTCTTTAGGATCGTCATTGCCGACACTGGAGACAGAGGTAATCCACCCCTAATGCGTCCCTTTCACACGGTGTCGCTCGTGAAAGCGATGGAGATTGATTGACGCCTTCGCCCGAGACAGATATATAGATAGACTGCACACGTACTGCCGTGCGCTCTGATGTCTCACTGGAGAATAACATTCAGCGGCTCATCGGCACGGCTAATATACATTCCCCATTAACGGAGACTCGGAGACGGAAGACAAGCATTCATCCGGCGGAGGGTTGGAGAAAATGAGTCATCGGTTGTCACGGCCCGGTTTGAGGATAATTGAATATAAAAAGGGAGGAGGATTTTTTTCTCCACTTTTTCCGAGCCATATTTTGGCTGGCAGCAACTCCTCATCTACCCGCTCGGAAACGCATTCTGTGATCAATGGCGGTGGCAATGAAAAGCATGGCCCGACGACAAAGCAATGGCAAATAACGGCGCGGGGGCTCATCATGGAGTCTGATGGGATCAGAATCGGCGTGCATCTGTCTTCAGAAGAAGGCAGGACAAAAGCAATGAAAGAGTTATTGGAGGGCGGGTTTTGGGGTTGGGGGTTGGGGGTAGGAGGGGTTGGGTTAACCTAATTTGCAACGCTCGCGTGACTGCCAGCAGGGGAGCAGCGGTAGTGGGCTAATCCCATCCTTGCTGTGGAGGCTGGGGAAACATGGCAGCGCTGCACTGCAGTAACGGGGGGGTTACTCCGATGCCCTCTGCACGTCTTCACTGTTTGCCCCCCCCCCTCCCGCCACCCCACCCATCCCGACGCTCCGTCTTGCCTCTCTCCTTGTTTGTGTGTTTGTCGAGATGATCTCCAGCCCTCAAATTGACTCGCGCCATTGATTTGCCCGCAGCCCTGTCTGGTCTCTCCCTAACACCACCACCACCACCAACACCACCACCACCACCAACACCACCACCTCCTTTGTCTCTCACTCTCAAGAGTTTTTAATTAAACGGTCTGTTCTTTGACACGCCGTGCTGTCTTTAGAGAGAGAGAGAGAGAGTCGGAGGGAGACAGAGATGGTAGGATGAGAAGAGAGAAGGGCAGGTCATTAAGGTGTTTTCAGAAGAATCTGGTGGTATGATATTGTGCCAACCACTGAGCGATTGTCGTACAGTGACGTACGCATGGCAAAATCGAGTCAGATTGCAGTGTGGGCAGGGCAGCATTTGCCTATCAACGGGGCTGAATCGTGTCTTGTAACGTTCCAGTGAAATTTAGTCCGTTTTCCTTTTTCCTGTTTTTCACTGCAGTGGACAACACTAGGTAGGGTTGCCAGATGGTGAGCCTAGGAGCTCTGGGTGTGGTTTGAGCACCCTTGGCGCTGGAAAGGCTTGACCTGGCAACTCTGCAAGACTTGCATTTCAGGCTGCACATGCCTTGACTCCCAGCGGGGAAGACAGAGTTTAATTTGTCACTTACCGTGACCGAAGCTGACAGACGAATGTTGGTAGCAGCTCCATAAAGTCAAGGTCTAGGTGAAATAAAGCACATCCCAATTATCAACTATTGCAAATAGGTAAGGCATTATTATTTATAATTAGTCACATCTCACCCGTACATTGCAGTGTGCAATTGGCGTTGTGCGAGACCACGAAGAGAGGGAGAGGAGGAAAAGAAGCAGTGGAAAACCAAAGGAGATAAGCCGTTCCCCTATAACCCAGTGTAACGCAGCAGGGGGTGGGGCTGCCGCGCAATCCACGCGACGGACAACCTCCGCCTTCCATTAAAGGACAAACCCAAACCCCTCGCCGCATTTGAAGAACAGGCAGAGGGCGACGGCGGCACCAGGACGCATGTACCCCCCAGCCCCCCACCGCACGGAGTAGGGCGGGGCAGAGAAAAGACAGTGGAGAGATTGGAGGTTGCCCGGGGGGTGGTGGAGAGAAAGGACGCACGGGCTAAGAGAGGACGGAAATAAGTAGAGGAGAGTCTGAGGGTGCTACGGCCCGGGCACATGCGCAGCCTGCTTGGGCACGGGGTGACCAGAGGTCGCTGACATCTTGAGAGAGAGAGAGAGAGAGAGCGAGAGGGAGAGAGAGATAGAGAGAGAGAGAGAGAGAGCGGGAGAGAGGGAGTGAGGGAGAGGCAGGCAGGCAGGCCGGCCGGCAGAGAGCGAGCCCCCTCTCCACTCTGTCATCCCGGGCTGTGGTCCTGGGCGACACCTTGTTCATTTGCGAAAGCGACTGGTTGAGATTCAGGGATCGATAGTGGAAGAAAGAGAGGCCGGGCCCCTGAGAGAGAGAAAGAGAAGGAGAGAGAGGGAGCCAGAATTCCGAAGGAAGAAAGAAGGGAGATAAATGCAGTGGAGGGCTGGGTGGTTTGCCCAGGGAGGGGATGGGCGGGGATTGCAAGGTGCAATTTTTCATCATCAACCATCGAACCTTGCCTACCACCCCCTTCTGCCTCTCTCTGTTCAAATTTTACTTTTTTCTTTTTTGTTGTGATTTAGTTGTCCTTTATGTTCACGATCAGAGCTAAGCAGTGGACTTTGTTTTACGACTGCGACCCCTCGTTTTCTGACCGCCAATGCTGAAAAAGGGTTGCGATACTTCAGTCCAAGGACAGCACCGATGTTGTCCAGTTTCCCCCACTCTTCCTAAACTCATTAGTTTACATTTTCACTTTTTTCTCCATATGTAGTGGCCAACATTGACTTCCTGTCTAACCCCGATAACTTAAGTTCCATCCATTACCTTGGCAGGATTTTTGATTTGAAATTGACTCGCCCTAATAGCTGTTAATGCGTCCATGAATCTTAACGCAAGCTTCCAGGGGTCGTTTTTCATCCGTGCGCCACATCTGTCATTTTGACAGGCGTGCTCTCACTTCAGAATTTACTTCCTTAGGTTTGAACTAGAGGGAAAAAAAAAAAAAAAGGAAAAGTAGAATTCCCCTACTATACGGAAATGATGACGTTAGTCCCGGCTGTCAACGTGTCCCCAGTTGTCAGAGGTCATATTGTCCAATAATCTATGACACAGTGAGAATGCATTGACAAACGGAATACAGGAAGGCACTGGCACGCTGATAGACTCTTAAAGGATTGGTTTGCCGTTTTTCAAACCAAGCCTTATTAAAATGTCGGATCCCATCATTCATGAATGTTCAGAGCACAACGCTTGACCATTGAGAGACTCTCTGCGGCAGGTTCTCACTGTGCTTGAATGCAGTCCAATCGGGCAAACATTGGCACAGATGTGGTCAAAAAACTTGATGAAATGCATGGTGTGTGACCGCTTTTTGTCAGTAAAACATACCTTGTACTTTCTGACTATATTGTGAGCTCCCTGTTTTCGATAAGGCAATGTAACATTTGTTTAAGGCTTGAACGTTTCGCCTATTGGACTGCATGCAAGCACTGTGAGGAGCTGCAGCAGTTACAGTATAAATGATGGGAACCACATTTTAAGGAGGCCGGTCTTCCCCGATTGCGGCTACACGGGGCATGGGGCTTGGCCCTGGTGGTCTTGGTCAAACCTTTATGTAATCGCAAAGTCCCCCATCTCCACTCCCACTGTCGCAAGGAACCAACCAGTCTAGCTCATTCGCCAAGTATTTTTTCCTCTGAATGAGTTAAAATCCCAAACCACAAACACAATTTTTGTGGAAGGCTCAGAGGGCTGCTGCACAACGTGCTAGTGCTACTGCGTCCAAACACCCCGAGTCCCAGAGGGCAGGAATAACAACTTTATTCCTGCTCACATTCACATCCCAGTGGAGAAAACCCTCGTTACCACTGGAGTCCGTCGCCATGACGAAAGGGGGATGTGACATTGGCTGGACTGCCGAGCGCCTTGCCACATGACGTGACAGATAGGCCACCGGCCATGTTGTCAATATCACTCTCGCTAACCGTGTCACTTTTTATGATGGACACAGACACACACGCACACACACACACACACACACGCACACACACACACACACACACACACGCACGCACGCACACACACACACACACACAAACACACACACACACACACACACACACACACAAACACACACACACACACACGATCCATTTGTAATATGAATGTACACATGGCATACACATAGGAGACACACAAGAACACCAATTATGTGAACGCATGTGTGCACAAGCACACACAGTGTAGGAGTTAGTTTATATATGTAGAGCTATGCGCATACAGAACAGAGTAAATCCAAGGACCGACAAGAGGGAATTCAGCAGCTAGTATCTCAAAGTGCTGTTTATCGTGGTGGGGGCGGGCAAATGAACTGGTGGGTGGGTGGACGGACGGGCTCGGGAGACACTTTCTAACGCATTCATGAAAGCTCTCAGTCGAGCCGCACACCCTCCACCTCCGGTCTCCCTCTCTCTCTTCCCCACCCTCCGGCAGCGAAAAGCTCTATGCGCCCGCCGCGACCTCAGGGGTGTACGAGGAGAAACAGTCGCTGTTTCTCCCACATCTCTGTCACATGATGCACGAGCCACCCTTCCAAACCGCTTTAACGGCCTTAACATTGCTCCCCCTGATCTTTCTTTCTTTCTCCCCTCTCTATACTTTTGCAGTGCAGTTCAACTTGATTCCTGTGGGGCTGAGGATTGTGGCCATCCAGAGCACCAAGACGGGGCTCTACGTGGCCATGAACAGTGAGGGCTACCTCTACACTTCGGTACGACAACAACCTGTGCTTAATTCACATCGTTCTTTTTGGTTCGCCGTACCGCCCGTCGCACCATGTTTGAACCAACTGCCTTTGTTTGGTTGTGTTATGACGCCTTTCCATTAAACACCCATGGATCATGGACCTCCATGGGCCAGACTTCTATGGTCCTCCCACTTCCATGGTTTCTGTCTACTTAAATGTATGCAGGAAACATGAAACATAGTCACAAACACTGTAGCTAGAGACTAGCAAGCATCTGCTGACCTTGCTACGGCAGACCTGCATTACTTTTCCTTTCACCCTGTAAATCCCCCCCGCCCACCCCCTTCATCCAACCGCTCTGACTACATGTAAGACAGACGTCCGTGTACTGAATGGTTCACTTCACTAACACAACGGCAGTGACAGGTTCAGGTGGCTGCATCTGCTGCTTGCGGGGAAGGGAAATTTATGGAAATGTATGTGTGTGTGTGTGTGTGTGTCTCTAGTTTCTCACCTCAGAGCGCCGCTGCTGCCCCCTGCGTGGTTGTCCTCCGCAGCACAGGTTAGGGCTCCGCGGCCTGCTAGCATGCATCTAATTCTAACCAAACCCCCACGCGTTGTTTTTTTTTTTCTGTTCTGGGCGTCCGCGGCAGGAGTTCACGGTCTCCCCAAAGACGCCTTTCAATCCAGGCGTTTATTCCTAACACAGCGTTCTATTAATTTATTATTTTTAACACCGGGATGTTGGCTTAGCTTATTTTACCACTGACGCTCCATTTCCGACCTGGGCCAGTGCACCCCTCCTTTGACGACCCGGTGGTCCCAGTCTCCCACAGGATCACCGCCTCGTTGCAGAACTTACCGATCGACACGGAGTACTGCGGCTCAGAACTCCTGAGCTGAACGACCCTCCAGCCTCGGCCTCCCGGTGACTTGGATGACTGGCGCACGCCACTGCACCCGGCCACCACAGATTCTCATCAGCTCTACTCTTTATATGCAAAGTACGACATCAAGTGCGTCATCAAGTCATGATTTAGGCCCGCACAAAAAAACCCATATCCCTTAAAAAAGATGAGAAACAGTTAACTCCACAATTCAGTACAACATAGTGCACAATCTTTTCACATTTTTTCAGTAATGCTTTTCTGCAATGAATAATATGTTCGTAAACATATCACTGGAGTCAATTTACACGGACTTTATAAGCGCTGCATTGCCACGGATGCAGCCCCAACCCGGCATGCGTGCATACAGCTTTAAGGCCTGGATGTGAGTCTGTGTTTGATGTTTGGAGTTT
>NC_137209.1:12420364-12427864 GCF_960531495.2 Zeus faber | reverse complement strand
GCCGCCGCCGCCTTCTCCATCTTTCTCAACCCCCGCCGCCTGTCAGTCTGTCTCGCTCCTACTTTTTTTTCCCCCCCCCTTTTTTATCGCCCTCACCACCACCACCACCACCTCCCTTCGCCTCCCCTATCGCCCCGGTAAACCACTTTTGTTTGTAATTTATATACCCGTCCCGCCGGCGTCTCTTATCCGCCGCCTGCCTCTCCACCTTTCCTCTCTCTCTCTCTCTCTCTTACTCACTCTCGCCCTTATTTCTTCTCAGCCGTCACCCATCGTTCACTCCAGGGATGCCTCCTCCCAATGCTGTATCTTCACCAAAACCCCTTTCCCACCGCCGCAAAAACCCGGCAACACCTGCTACCGTCCGACATTTTTTATCAGTGGGGAAAGGTAACGCGGGGGTTTCAATCCCGGGTGAAATGACCCTGCGATGGTCGCTGGTTTAATCGGCTCCAGGGTCGACCCGTTAATGTGGTCCCCTTTACCTGCGCGATGCACCCCGCCGTTGAAATTCCGGACGCTGCCGCGTTAATAGACAGGAATATCCGGACAGGAATATTCCAATATTTCATGTCCTGTTTAGAAGCCAAAATCAGTTTTTGAATGTGGGGATGGCTCCGCGGGGAGCCCCGCTGGGAACCCCCACCCTCCCCGCCGGGCTGCGGGCCGCTCCAGCGCCGCCCGAGCCGCTCCCCGAACCGGAGGAGCCGAAGGAACTGGGTGATGAGCCGTTTTTTTTGTTTTTTTTTGCCAAGTTTAACAGTTTTATGTCGTTGTTTGTTTAGGTTGCCGTCCCCTCTATTGTTTTTTTTTTCCCCAATCACACTGGAACAATGACATGCCCCTTTTTTTCCGGCGTCTTGGTGACGTCGACCGTGACGCACCACAGACAGAAACCGCATTCCCCCCGGCAATGGTAAAGGTTTCAATCGCCTGTTTTAGCGGGATTATCCGCTTTTCAAAAACCCGGGTATATCTGCTCATTTTTTGTGGGAAAGCTGTGGAATTCCTGACCAGGATTGTAAAATCGCCTCGAATTGGCTGAGCCGTTGTTTTCCTGCCGCCCCAAACTGGGTGGCAAGCGGCGCCGCCCTTGGCTTGGTCAAAGTTTCCACCAAGTTCAAATGATTTAAACTCCCTGCCCTGTTGACAACCGACCTTTCGATGAGATATGACATAACGGCCGTATCTGACATGGTCGAAAGCAAGCTGCAGCAGATGCATATTCAGATTCATACTTTATCATCCTCCATAGAAGAAATGTATTCCAGAGTATATTATACCCTACTTTTGGCCGCATTGCAACCTGTCGTTTTGATTGACAGGTGTCAATGATTTATGACCCCTGGGTGATTTATGACAGGTGGTGTGTGTGCGTGCGTGTGTGTGTGTGTGTGTGTGTGTGTGTGAAAATACTCGTGCACGCCCATTCAAAATGAAACGTTTTCCTAGACATTTGAATGGCACAGTTTCTCAAAATGTCAACGATTCAGTCCCGCGTTCCACAATGGCAGACGAAACTGCCGGATAAAGTCACACACCGGGGGGAGACAGTCTTTGTGACTCAGTCGCAGAGCACCGAAGCCCCGTCCCCCGCTGTTTATTGAAACTTTGTTAATATAAATAAAAATAATAAAATAAAAAATATATAAAAATAAAAAAAAATTAACATTGTTAATATTACACGTGTCGCGTGTCCAAATTCAACAATGCACGTCCTTTGGTCCCCAGCGATACATCCTCCAAGTGTGAAGTAGATCAGATGGACAGGACATACATACATACATACATACATACATACATGCATGCATACATACATGCATGCATACATACATGCATGCATACATACATACATACATATATACATACATACATACATACATACATACATACATACATACATACATACATACATACATACATACATACATGCAGACATACATACATACATGCAGACAGACATACATACATGCAGACATACATACATACATACATACATACATACATACATACATACATAGATACATACATATATACATACATACATATATACATACATACATGCATACATACATACATACATACATATATACATACATACATACATACATACATACATACATACATACATACATACATACATACATACATATATACATACATACATACATACAGACATACATACATACATACATACATACAGACATACAGACATATAGACAGACATACTGTACATACATACAGACAAAGAGACATACAGACATACAAGTTCAAGTTCAAGAGATTATTTGTCACATGATTACAGACAAACAGACAGAGATTTCTGCCTTCATGGTTAGAGGTCATATACTAATAGTATTCTTTTATTCAATACTGTCATGTTTTACACAATAGCAATTTTTATTGATCAAAAAGGCATAACACTGCTGAGTAGGTATGTGACGCTATACCGGTATGACAGTATACCATAAAATTCAAATATCAAATGCAACTATCATAAAGGTAACGTAATACCGTGATAGTAATTCATGCGACAAAACCTATTTCCATGCGGGGAATTTTTTTATTTTAAACCCCGACCGATCAAACGAGTGAGTTAGACGCGCTGCCAGAAACAGAGCGATCACTGCTGAACAATGTCGCCGCTTGACACTGCTTCTCAGGTGCGGCTGGGCTAAGCGTGGTGTATGCGTGGAGTGCGCTCAGTGTGCGAGGCAGGGACTGAACGAACTTCTTGTCCACCACTTAATATGTTTGTGCGGAAATTCGGATTTGAATTATTTTCGGCACGCTAAACAAGCCTCTGTCGCTTTGGTACACATACAGTATGTACCATACCCAAAGTCCTGTACCATAATATTTAATTTATTGGGATAAATATTGTATAAATTAGAATTATATATTATATATTTTTATAACATACCTTCTACAGTATATATATATATATATATTATATAATTATATATACATATAGGACACTTTTTTCAATTAAAATGGTTTAAAAAATCTGCAGAGCCATAAATAAACAGATTACATTTATTATATTTTTTTGCTTAAAACCTGATACTGTGATATACTGAAAACTGAAATATGGGGTAGCACGATTATCATACTGTGTAAATTTCTGCCTACTGCAGAGGCAATGGATGTTGGATGTGGCATCCATCCAAATGTTATGTCACTGTTTATTCTTCTCTATGGATTTCCTTAAAGAATACAAAAAAGCCATCATCCAATCCATTGTATTAAATGAGATATCTTGAATTGCTCAAGCCCGTGTGTGTGTGCGTGTGTGTGTGTGTGTGTGTGTGCGTGTGTTAGAGCAGAGATGAAGGGAGGTGGATTAATCCCAGATTGATATTGTATACTGTGGGCTTCAAAAGGTATGTTGGAATCTAACACGCTGATGTGAATGTGTGTGTGTGTGTGTGTGTGTGTGTGTGTGTGTGTCGTGCGTGCGTGCGTGCGTGCGTGCAGAGGTGGCATCTGGTGACGTTTCACAGATCACAGATAAAACCGGCACAGAATGTGTTGGGTCTTTCTTTCTTCTCCAGGCAACACTGCAGTCCTGGACAACAGGGCTGGACTGGGACAAAAGAAATTGGCCCGGGGGGTAGGGGGGTAGAGGGGGGCGGCTGACTGATAAAGTCTCCCCCGTTAAAAATCACTCTGATCTGATCAATCTAGCGCGGGACACAGAGGACAATTTTGGGCGCTGGACAATTTTTTTTTTTTGCCCGGTATGCAAGATTACCAGTCGTCCCCAGCAGGACCACGCTTTTATTTTTCCGACGTGAACTGCGACCGACCCTGTTCAGGTACGTTGGTCTATGAGGCATCGAACCCCCTCAGAAGCTAGGAATGAGTATGCTTTGGATGGAGTCACTGAAGAGATCAAATGTAGAGGGAAGACCTGTTCAAAGAAACACCGGTTTAGCCATTATAGCTGGAGAATAATGTTCTTTGGTGGCAGAGATTTGGAGCGCTTTTATTCAACGCTATGTTCAACGCTGTGTTACTTTTGGTATTTGGCGTTTGACGTTTCAGTAACAGTCTACGTTGCGCCTAGGTTACAGCAGCCCTCGCACGGACCTCGCTGCTTCAGCTCCGGTGGCGGCGCGGGGAGCGAGGGCGCCGGGATGGCCTCCTGCCACCGGTGTAGGTACCAGATGTGCTTGGCCGGGCAGATCGGCTCGCACGCGCGGTGTCGGAGGGGGAAACGAGCCCCGTGGCGCGACGAAGGCGAGGGCCGGCGCGCTGAGGCTCCGGTGACGGGTGCACCGCTGGCCCGTCTCTGCGCCATTGGGGAGGTGCAGAGGCGATGTTTTTACTGGAAAGTTCAATTGACTTATACCGACACAGGAAGGAGGAAGTGCACGTACCACACAGGTGATGTGTGTATTGGTGTAAAAGCTTGTTTGGACGCAGTTCTCGGTGGAGAGCAGGGGCGTCGTTAGGGGCCGGCGTCCAGGGCTTCAACCCCGAATGTTTCATGAATGGCCCCCGATCTAAAATAGCCTCTCCGGTAGCTTTTCCTTGATTTCAGATGTTGTACCTATTTAAATTTTTTTTTCACTTTTATAATACGATTCATCGTCTCCATTGACCACAAATGAGATGATCGGGCGGGGGGGGAGAAAGCTGTCTTCATCATCATCATCATCATCATCATCATCATCATCATCATATCCATATCGTGTAGATTCATCATCAGCAGGTATTAGCAGAGATCCATTCATCAGCCTGATATGAAAGGAGAGTTGAAACATGAGTTCGACAGAACACATTCATATCCGGCGTAAGACTAATAGTAACGGATGATGTATATTTACCAGACTAAGCCTTTTTTCTGACTATTTCCTTCGAACTGGGATAGCGTTGAATAACAGCGCTCCGCATCTCCGCCACCAAAGAACATTATTCTCCGGCTATAACGGCTAAACCGGTCTTTTGTTTGAACAGGTCTTCCCTCTACGTTTTGATCTCTTCGGTGACTCCTTCCAAGGCAGATTCATTCCTAGCTTCTGAGGGGTTCGATGCCTCACAGACCGACGTACCTGAACAGGGTTCGGTCGCGGTTCACGTTGGAAAAAGTAAAAGCTTTTGTCTGGAAACGAATGATAAACTCCTACGACACAGAAGACATGCAGAACATACATAGAAACTTGAGTTGGGTGTTATTTATAATATGTTGGGGGCATTGATGGCCGATGGGCACGAAACTCTTGGCAAAGTGTTCTGTTCGGCTCCATGACAGCAACAACGGAGTAAAAAAGTCTCCAGATCAATAATCGTCTCTGGCAGTTATTGATCTGGAATTTAGAACCTCTCTCTCTCTCTCTCTCTCTCTCACACCGCCGCAAAAGTACATTACGACGACCGCCGGGGCGTGCGTTTGCAGTGAATTTAGGCGCGTCGTTAAAATAAACGGCCTGCGACCGGATGGCGGCCTGTCGCCCGCGTTCTGCTGCCTCCGTTCTCGCTCCGCCGCCCTTTCTTGTCCTTGTTTCCCCTCAATCGCCCTCGCCTTTTTCCTCCTCGCCTTCTGGCTGCCTATCCAACCGCCCGTTCCCCTCCCTCCCTCCTCGCTTCCTTGTGCTTCTTTTTTCGACATAGGGAGTGAGGGAGGGAGGGAGTGAGTGACTGAGCGAGAGAGTCGAGGTCCCCGCTTCCATCCCACACGCCTGCGATCCGCTCGGCAGAGGTTAATGGCAAATGGGGGTAGGGGTGGATTGGGACCGGGGGGACGGGGGGCGGGGGGACTCCTTGTCGAGGCCCGGGCTCCACCGCCAAAGGCAGCGGGACTTGCTTACCTGTGGGCACCTCCTGAAAATTGCTTTTCTGATAAAAATAGAGTACGATGGCAGCGCTGGCCCACTTTTATTGTCCGTGTGCTTTCGGAAAAGCCTCCCAGGTGGAGGGGCGGCAGCCTGGGACAGAGGGAGGAGGAGGGAAGGGTGTGTTGGGTGGCGGTGGGGTGTGCTACTGCACTCACACACGCAAACACACACATGCACGCACACGCACGCACACACACGCACACACACGCACACACACACACACACACACACACACACACACACACACACACACACACACACACACACGTGCAAGCGCACAGACTCACACTCAAGAAATGAACAAGTGCACTTAGAGCTGCCTTTGTTGCCATGTGCACTACAAACTGCTTCCACACACACACACACACACACACACACACACACACACACACACACAAGTTTGCTCAATGCTGTGCAATTTAGCCACCCTTCACATCCACACACCCGCATGTACAGCCAGGTATAAACAATCTGACAGAGGCGGAGACATAATTGGGCCGGGGATCGGATTCCTGAGAGCAAAGCCGGCCGGCGCGCTACAAAAGACAAGAGAGAAAGTTGGCTAAAGTAAAAGTTTAAAGCCCGTCGCAATGACATTGTAGGGAGCATAAACCTAGAAGATGAACTAACACCGTTCCCACGGGCTGCACAACACTGGGAATAATTGCTTAAAAGGGGGGCGGTGGGTGCGTGGAAGTTCCTCCCTATCGGTCTTCAGTAAGGACGGTCTGGGCGGCCGAACCCAACGAACAGCTGCGCCATGCGTGTTCGTTTTCACCTCAAGGATACTTCTCAGGTGCGACTGCCGCCACCGTCTGGTCCGACGTTCGCACCTTTTGGGTTTGGGGTCTTGAGTTTGAAACCCAAACCAAAGTCGAGGTACAAAAGTCCGGTTTAAAAGGTCGCCTCGATGAGGTGCCATCTTGGACGCGCTTGGGTCACTGCCTTGGAGGTCCACTAGACCAGCGCTTTTCAACCCCTTCACACAGAGCTGGCCAGGTGTGCCATGAAAAATGCTCATGTTCGGCTTTTAGAAATGAGCTCTTGTGTTGCAAGCTCAAAATAAGTTAGGCTGTACTAATACATGGGTTCCAGCCTGAATGGCAGCTCTGTTTCCCAGAATTAGCTCAAGTTTCCCACCGAAAGTGAGTGCTATTAGTTGGCCATAATATTAAGCACAGTTATAAGTGTTTGGGGAGTTTTTCCGGGGTTAGCGGGATGGTGGTGTGCCGGGGATGTTCTTGTGTTTGACGTACATGGGCCAGACGTGACCGTCAAACAGACCGGGCGGGTCTGACACAGTGTAGTTCCTTGAGCACCTCCTCTTTTTGCATTCTTCATATGGGCCGGGGGATATTTGATTGTGGCAAGGATACACGATAGAAAACGTGAAAACATTTGCTTGGCCAGATTCTTCAATTCCAAGCCACATTTATGTCAAGTGTGGCAGATGCTTTTACTGACAAAGTAACTCAGAAGTCGCGTAAATCAACTATGTTCGCTTAGCGGCCCCGTATATTTACCCGGCGCCGTTACTGTCCAAAAAATCTATAGAACGCTCCATCGTCTCTATTATGAAACCAAGTCTCTGGTGTTCTATCGCTCTCCCTTTACTTCGTCCCATACCGGTTTCTCTCACTAATAAAATGCTACGGTTGCG
>NC_137209.1:12367864-12415364 GCF_960531495.2 Zeus faber | reverse complement strand
CCTACTGCTGTACTGAATCTTATTTGTAAATAATGCGTGTGTATATTTGTATAATTGAACTACCACGGAGGCTGAATTCCCCGGTGTTAGGAGCGTGATGTCGAAGGCCCTCTTGAATCAGGCGCCAGCCTGGATTATCCCTCGCCGGCATAAAATGTAACCAAAACTTTGTCTAACATCTATTGCTTCTAAATGTATCTCCGATTTAACTGTGAGACACTCAATTTTACGGAGCCGATCCGCAAAGTATCCTCTCCGGGACCCATAAAAACAAAAGCCCGTGTTCTCACGGTCCGGCGGCAAGTACCGCGCGGCCCGGCGCGGCCCGCGAGCCGGCGGTTGGGACGAGATTGGGACATTCCGTCGGCGACGGTCGGGTTTGTTTCCCACTTCCAACGCCACGTCCTTGGAATTACTGTACGTCGTGGTCAAAGACGCGCTCCCCCTTGGAGACGCAGTGAAACGCCGGAGGAGAGGAAGACGCGCTCGGTGCTGACTTGGCGGGAGTATTTCTCTCTAATGTGCGTTCTCTGTGCAACCAACTGGGTGAACTTCTATTGCACTTCATTGCTAATGGGAAAACGTCCGCCAAAACATTGATAGTCAATTGCTTATTTATAAAAAATGAATACACGGTCGAATGGCAATTTCAGAATTCCGTTCATCTTATTTCATTTCATAGTATTTCATATTTCTTTAATATTCAAATTTCGTTCCCGCAGGCCACGTCAGCCACGTGAGGTCCGCACGGAGCCGCGCGGCATTTATCTGTATTTGCGGGAGGGGTGTACATATACATATTTTTTATTTTTCTTTTGTTTGTTTCACCTGCGTGAGTCGTTTCCATAGAAACAAGCGATAGAACTACAGAGAGATGTTTTCGTAAAGAGTGCAGTCAATCAAGAAAACAACCCCTGGGACGTCCCACTGTATTACCAACTTCTCTTGGACGGTTCTTGTGCAGGGATGAGGGGAACCGGGTCTCGCTGGGGGACGAGCAATTCCTTTTTTCTTTTTGGGCAAGTTTCACAGTTTAATGTTGTGTTGTTCGTTTAAGTTGCCGTCTCCTGCCGCCATGCGAGAGATGCAGCCCTCGCTCCTCCCTCGTCGGGAGGTGCCCTGGCTGAAAAGGAGCGCACTCGCTGTCATGTCAGCTTCGCAAAGCGAAGGCACACACGCACTGGTCTGACTGTGAGATTTTATTTTAATATTGTTATTTATTTGTGAAAAATACTGTTTATACCTGTTCGGCACGAAAATAACGAACTACACTGGTGTTATTGTATTCAATTTTTTTGTGAAACGTTTTCAAAATATTATATAAACGAATAAATAAATAAATAAATAAATAAATAACAGTAATTAATATTTGAATCATCCACTATCCTGGGCAATTCGCCTCCAATGAGAGGAACTTGTGCAAATTATAACAAACCCACCAATGAACTGGAAGCGCCGTCTCCTCTCCCCCCACAGTCATAGACATAGAGCGTCACACTACAGTAGTTATTTGTGGCAGACGACTAGAAAAACGTTTTGTTTTTTTTACGCCTCTTAACTTTTTTTGTCTTCCTAAATATAAAGATATCGAAACCACACAGTTACCGTGGCCCCAAAACCGTGACACATACGTTCGCTATGTTATGTGAGCCCACTGTACCGTTGCATCCCTCGTATAATCGTATAATATAATATAAAACAGCTAATACATAAAATGATATGACCTGATCCGGCCATGTGGGGGCGCGCTCACTTTCCACAATTCCTCCGGGAAATGTCTGGTCATTTTCTGTCATCTCACCACTGCCGTGATTTCCGCTCTTTCTCTTCCTTTTCCTCATTCTTTTCTCCTGTCTTGACCCCTCCGTCACTGTCACCCTCCTCCCTTACGCGTGTCATTTCACCCTCTCTTTTCCTCTGCCTCTCTCAATCTCTAACTTTATCCTTGTACGTGTCTGTGTGTTTGTGTTTCTGTGTGTTTGTGTTTCTCTGTGGGTGTGTGTGTGTGTGTGTGTGTGTGTGTGTGTGTGTGTGTGTGTGTGTGTTAGAGCAGAGATGAAGGGAGGTGGATCAATCCACACACACATGGTCCACGCATGGACCACACACATGGTCCAAGCATGGTCCACACACATGGTCCACGCTGCAGGATTTCAATACCTGTTATTGATCTGGATCTTTCTCTCTCTCTCTCTCTCTCTCTCTCTCTCTCTCTCTCTCTCTCTCTCTCTCTGTCCACGTTGACCTTTTAATCCCGGAATCAGATGAGAGATGAGCGCGAGGGGAAGGGAAAAAAAAAAAAAAGTGTGAGATAATCGCGTAGTGTCAAAAAAAAACGACAAGAAATAAAAGACATCCCAGTGTGGATCTGTGCCGCTCGCACAGAGACAAGTTAATTTCGGGGGTTCCCACGGCGGCATTGGCAGCGGGGAAGAGAGAAACAGGTCTGGGGATGCCTGCGTGTTTTGAGCGGCCCCTGCCGGCCACAGATGGAATTACACCAGTCGTGTAATTTCATGTGGAGGGCCTTTCTGACCTGAAGAGGGGTCTGAGCAGCCCCATTCAAGTGAATGACTTACTTTCTATGTTCACTTGTCAAGTATTCCGGCATTGAAGGGGACCTATTTTGTTAATTTCTGGCTCTACACTGTGGCGTTGCGCGGTAACTGAACGGGTGGAGAAGAACGGCTCAACCCGCGGGTGAGGTGGCCCCGGTAACAAAGTGAAACGGGGTGGCCCACTCGCTGGCTCTCTCCTTCCGCCCGGACACACTTCCACTAAACCCCCAATTATCCCGCCCCGGAAGAACTTCCTCACCAATTACCCACTAGGGTGTCAATAAAACATTGCAAAACAACAGTAGATGAACAGGAACTTAAACCCAGCATGACAACACTTTTATTCTGGCAATCCAGTCCACAACAGTAGCTTTGCATGATTCCTAGTTCAAAAAAAACAAAAAACTTTATTCATCTTATAGTGGACCTTGAAGCAGCCCCTTACTTCAGCCTCTGTCTGAAACAAGCCGTATTAAGATTCAAGATTCAAGAGGCTTATTCGTCACATACTTTCATGCATATATGCAGTGAAATGTCTTTGCAACGCACCCGGAGATTCTGCACAATAGTTACTAAACCGAACATAATAGCTAACCTGATTCCTACCTCCTAAGTTTACTTTATTATTTGACACTTTGACCACGTCTATTATGAACATCCGATATTGCAACATTATTTACATGGCAGAAAATAAAGAAAAGAATAATAGGTCCCCTTTAACTTATTACACATTTGGATCATTCTCTCTTGTGTGTAACACCTGAGTGGATCAGAGAAAAACATAGAACTGCGGGAACGAGACTGAGACTGAGCACGGTGATGCGCGATGAGACGCTTGAGACGCCGTGTGAGGAGCACCTGCGGTCTGAAACCACTGAAGCCACTAACAACAGCTAACATAACACTGTCGTGGGGTGGGCGTCCAGGGCTTCACCCGTGAATGCTTCTCATGAATAGCTCCCAATCTAAAATAGCCCCGCAGGGCCAGCTCTGCACACCGGTCGTGCCCGTGGTGCGCCAGCGATGGGGAGCCCGTGATCCGTGCGCCAAAACAGGGTGTTGTATTTTATTTTACTCCGTTTTCTTATGGAAGGTACCGTACAAGCGCCGTACCCCTGTTAAATGTGCGAGGTGTCTAGCAGTACCTCAGTGTAAAAACAGAGAATATAGAAAATCAGTAGCGGTGTCAAGTGGTGTCAGACCAATGCGACAATGACGTTCATTTAAACCGTGGTTTCCAAACTCTGAGGGCAACACTTGTTCCTCATCAACACACTGGATCTGAAATTAGTGAACGGCAGAGATGAGCCTGCGGAGAACAGCGTCGCGGACAGGTGTGCATCCCTCCTCCATGAGTTTGTTTGGTGGAAAATGCGTCTCATTAAGCAGCCGTGAATTACAGCTCCGCTTAATAGTCTGTCATCCCATTAGGGAAGCGTTGCTGGCGGCGGAGCGAATGGATGCAATGGAAATCGCATACAGTATATTACCTCTAATGCATCGTTTCTTCTGGGTAGAGACAAACGAAATGTAGTCATCTTATTGTAAATGTGCGCAATATTGTCTTCTGTACAAGAAAATGCTCAGAGTAGCTGCTATATCGATCGAAAAAGAAAGATAATTTCATGGCCCGGTTGCCCAGTTTTAGGTACATGTCGTCTGATAGTTTCCCCAAAGGGAAGAAAATCTCTAGTATTACTCAATATAAAACAACTTTAGTGGAAGTGGTATGACATGATGTTTTCCCCGTCTGTCGATACATACGTTTTTTTTTTTTTATTCAGGGTCTTTGGTCTACTTAACAAACCACTTTGTCCGCCACTTTGTCGAGACGTGCCACTTTTCATTGATTCATTTTACAGTCGCTGTTGTTTGAAAGATATTGTGTCGTGGATCTCGGCTCTCCTTCATTTCCTCCGTCAAGTCCATCTGCCTTTTATTTGTCTACCCAGCTTTCCCCCTATCAATCATTTCTATCACTGTCCAATGGGTGCCGCTGCGTTGAGGCACCTTCAATTCAACCCAAATGTGTGTTATATGTTAGTTCGCGAAAGGTTCATGAAACAGTTTGCCATGAACTCGATTTGTCGACTAATTGACCAAAGCGGCTTTCACACACGCACTGCAACCGTGAAATTATCCAGACATTACCCAGAGGAGCTGCATGCGTGAATGCAAACGTCCAAATCAGCTAGACTGGACGTTAACAGACTTTACCCAGCCAGCACCCTCGTACAAAGTCTGCGTGATGTCCGATTGAGCGGTATGTGTGAACAGAGCAGGCGATTGTCCAGAGAATTCCCAGCGAGCGAGTGGGCGTGTCTGTTGATGACGTCTCTATCGTGCGACTGGTGACGCCATCAACATGGGCTTAAAGGGTTATTTACCTTCGTGCACGGAGCATAGCTGCTGCGTACTCCTTTCCGCTTTCCATTATTATTCCTTTCCACTCTTTTGTTTATATTGCGGATACTTCCAAATACAACGGGATATCAGCGCAAAAAAAGTCACAACTACTGACCTGTCGGGAGCCTCGTCCGCCATCTTGGGTGTACTGTAAAACTCTGCCGCGTCATTGCGTCACATCCTGCCTCCTGCACGCACAGCCCAGGCTCCGCCCCTCGCCTTATCCAAACAGAGTATTTCCGGTGGGTCAGAATGTGTCTGGCGCGTACAATCTCCGGTCGTGAGCTGCATGTGTGAAAGGGCAACGCTGGACAATGTCTGGACCTGATTATCCGGACATTGTCCAGGGTTCACGTGTGAAAGCAGCCCAACAGGGTTTTCTATGTGGTTAGTTTTGCCCCCGCGGACCATTAATGGTACGCTCCTCAATGGTTCACGGATAACGGCTAATGGTATTGGTATTCACCCACAAACACACACGCACACACAGACACACACACACACACACAAACTCTTCCTCCGAATGCCCCTCACAGGCCTTCCATTGTTCACGTTTGGCGAGATTTCATTTTAATTGACTTCATTTATCAGTTAATGAAATTGAGCAGGTCCGTCCGCTGTGCGAAATCGCTAATGACTGAATAAGATACCGTCCAAAAAGGAAAAAGGCTTTAATGCGGTAAAAGTTTTCACCCTCACACACATACATAGACACACACACACACACACACACACACACAAAGAGGGGGTTTTCCGCTGTGCAAACTGGATTTTTCTACAGATCACTATCGGTGGGGTAGCGATTTCCTTCCACCTTTCAGAGAAAGACTGTGGTCCTCTGAATTCCTGCACGGCCACTGTCAAGGGGTCTGGTTAATGGACGTAGGCGAGGAAATGAATGGCCAGCTGAGTGAATGGATGTGTAATTACAGAATGGGCGATGGAGGCGACGTAATAAGCCAGTGTGCGCACATGGCGAAGAGAGAGAGCGAGAGAGAGAGAGAGAGAGAGAGAGAGAGAGAGAGAGAGAGAGGAGAGGTATAAAAAACAACCAGGCAGATCGACTAAGGTAAGAACCAGAGTGAATGGAGGAGTGGGGTGAGAAAGAGATATGGAGAAGGAGAGGGAGAGCGAGAGAGAGAGAGAGAGCAAAGTCCTTATTCAGGCCTTTTCTGCTCACCAGTCACATCAAGGCTCCGAATCAATCCTGCAAATTGGTTTGTTCCCCAACAAGGTTACCAAATGACAGAGGGATGGAAGGATGAGGAGAAGGGGGAGAGAGGGAATATTAGATAGAAAAGGAATAGGTTAGGAGCCATAACAAGAGTGTGAGAGTGGAGGGGGGTGGGTGGTATGGGGTTGTGCTATTGTCAGATGCAATGCTGCCCGGTAGTGCGTTTCAGTGTGTGTGGGTGTGTGTGTGTGTGTGTGTGTGTGTGTGTGCACACGCGTGTTTTGGCTGGACATGAAGGCCGACCGCGGGGGTCATTAAACTGCGGGAGGGGTGAAGGATCCCGGTGATTGTTGTTTGTTACAAGAAAACCCCAGCTAGCTGAGTGATGGCATCCCAGCCTGCAAAGCACTCTTTCTGTATTTACTGTATATTTATGTGTGTGCCTGTGTGCATGTCGTTGTGTGCTTGTGTGTGTGTGTGTGTGTGTGTGTGTGTGTGTGTGTGTGTGTGTGTGTGCGCGTGTGCGCGCGTGTGTGTGTGTGTGTGTGTGTATGTGTGCGTGTGCGTGCAGTGAACGATTCTGTTTCGGCGCCCACGCCTGTGTGACCGAAAGCACGGCCGCTTTTTTGTCGAGTGAGAGTTTGTTGTCGCCGCCACAGATGCTCCCGTAACCCTGTCACGATGAAATGTGGGGCCCGTTTCCTCCCAATCCCAGCGGGGCCTGGGGAGTTGGAGAGTAAATCTATAAATATATTGATGTTAATATACATATACCCCGATCGGCCACAACATTAAAACCACTGACAGGTGGAGTGAATAACATGGATCATCTAGTTCCTATGTCCCCTGTCAAGGGGTGGGAAATATTAGGCAGCGAGTGAACAGTCAGTTCTTGAAGTTGATGAGTTGGAAGCAGGAAAAATGGACAAGCGTACGGATCTGAGCCACTTTGAAAAGGACATAATTGTGATGGCTAGACGACTGGGTCAGAGCATCTCCAAAACGACAGGTCTTGTTGGGTGTTCCCGGTATGCAGTGGTTAGTACCTACCAAAAGTGGTCCAAGGAAGAACAACCGGTGAACTGGCGACAGGGTCATGGGTTCCCCGTCTGGTCCGATCCCACAGAAGAGCTACTAAAAAGTTGATGCTGCTATGAAAGAAAGGTGTCAGAACACACAGTGCACCACAGCTTGCTGCGTATGGGGCTGTGTAGCTGCAGACCAGTCAGAGTGTCCATGCTGACCCCTGTCCACCCCTGAAAGCTCCTACAATGGGCACGTGAGCATCAGAACTGGACCATGGAGCAATGGAAGAAGGTGGCCTGGTCTGATGAATCATGTTTTCTTCTACATCATGTGGATGGTCGGGGTTAGGGTCCGATCCGGTCGAGCATCTGTGGGATGTGCTGGAACAAAAAGCCCGATCCATGGGGACCCCACCTCGCAACTTCCAGGACTTAAAGGATTTGCTGCCAACGTCTCGGTGCCATATACCAGAGGACACCTTCAGAGGTCTTGTGGAGTCCATGCCTGGATGTGTCAGAGTTGTTTCGCCGGCAGGATTAGTGGTGGTTTTAATGTTGTGGCTGATCGGTGTATATTGATGTAAATATACAGTGTGTGTGTATATATATCTGCATGTACTGTGTATATAGGCAGCTCCATCTGGTAGTTTCCGCCACTGACCACATGTGTTTCTGTGTGTGTGTGTTTGTGTGTGTGTGTGTGCGCGTGTGTGTGTGCGTGTGCGTGCGTGTGCGGGACTGTCCCTCTACCCAGGAGCACTTCACGCCCGAGTGTAAGTTCAAGGAGTGTGTGTTTGAGAACTACTACGTGACCTACTCGTCCATCCTGTACCGCCAGACCCAGTCGGGCCGAGCCTGGTACATCGGCATCAACCGGGACGGGCAGGTGATGAAGGGGAACCGCGTCAAGAAGACCAAGGGCGCCGCTCACTTCCTGCCGAAACTCATCGAAGGTAGTATCGAGCGTTATCGCAGTAGGACTCGCAGACACCAATGTTTGGCGGCATCGTTTGCGGGTTATTCAACAAATTATAAGTTATTGAACAAGTTATTTTGCCACTGCCATTCGAGCCTCCTGAACACAGTTAGCGTGTGGAGGGCTGGGCGACATATAAATATAGAATCAATATTGTGATATGGGAATGGATATCGGCTGAGACTTTTTTAATGGTAATATGTCATATTACCATAATATTAACACCATATTAAAATTGAAGGCTGCATTACAGTAAAGCAATTTCAATGTTTTGAATTTTCTGGGTTCTAGTCAATGCCTCTACCGGCTGGGTACCTTACTAGTCAGTTGTAATTGTCCAAAATACCGTCAAACCGCCGATATCGAGGTATTTTGGCCATATCGCCCGCCCCTACGTCAGTTTATCCGTGACCAAATGCAGTGTTTTACTGCCTTTGCACACGAATGCCAGTCTTGTTGAATTGTCTTTCGGAGTTTCCGTGTTGCGGCAGAATCCTTTTTTTTTCCCCGAAAAAGAAACTCCTCGAAGCCGCAGCGTCCCACTTCCCATGCGGCTGAATTATTTCCTCCCGGCGCATCCGCAATTAGCGTCGGGCGAACTCAAAGGGGCTCGCTGTCTCGCGTCGTTAACGGTTCCACCCGGGTTTTTTTTTTTTTTTTTTTTCTTCTTCTTTCGCTTAAAGCCGTGGCACAAAACGGACCTGACGGCCGGAGCGGGAAAAAGCGAGCGCTTGTTTGACGGAGTGTGTCTCTCTGCAGTGGCCATGTACCGGGAGCCCTCGCTGCACGACGTGGCCGAGCAGAGCCCGCCTCGAAAAACGCCCAAGACCTCCAGCGACTCGCCCGTGCTCCAGAACGGCAAGAAGGACCCTCCGTCCAAAACCAAAACGCCGTCCTCCTCCTAGCGCTCAGAGACACCGGGTTGGGGGACGCAGGGGCCCGGGGGGGCCTCCGCCGTGTGGCGAGCGGCGGCGGCACAGCCCCCCTGAAACCTACGTGAGCCTCCCTACGCCCCTCGCGCTAAGTGAGGGTCGGGTGGGGGTCCGGCCCAAAATGTAGGCAACAGGTTTTTCTCTCTTTTTTTTTTTTTTTTTTTTTAATTATTATTTTTTTTAATTTGCGTTTCCCGTTTGCGGCTGTGAGACGATATCGACTTTTGAGCCGGGAGACGAAAACAACCCTGTCTGCCTCAGAGGGGCCGGATCTGCCCGGGCCCTTAAAAAAAAAAAAGCAAAACGGGAACCCGGAACCAAAAAACAAAATCTGGCCAATGGCGATCCTTTTTTTTTTTTTTTTTACTTTTAACAGACTACGCAATCCCTTTGCCTCGTGAGACCGCCGCCCACCCCAACCCCCGCTCACCGCAGCCAGCCCCCACCCGAGCCTACGCACCTCCCCTCCGCCTTGTTATAGCAACGCTAGGAATCAAGAGAGCAATAAACTCCACGTCGCTCACCCTCCGGGCGACCCGCCCTTCGTCACCATCCTCGTCATCGTCGTCGATGCAACGCCACCTTCTCCGGCGAAGAGGAGAGGAAGGAAAAGAGGGCACCTTCCTTCTTTTGGGAGTCGTCAGGGCGGCCGTCGTGTGCGGAGGAGAGAGAGAGAGAGAGAGAGAGAGAGAGAGAGAGAGAGAGAGAGAGAGAGAGACGCCCCCGGAAGCCTCTTGCGTCCCGGAAACCGTCTCCTGTTTGTCCCGGCCCGTTGGGGCGGGGCCGGTACCTTGGGGCCGGTACCTTGTCGCCGTTTGTGTTTCCCACGCTCCCAACCCCCCGCAAACACACACACACACGCACGCACACACACACACGCGCACACACAAACACACACACACACACACAAACAAGCTCGCTGCCTGGCCATTCACCTTTGTGAGCGATTTGATTAGTTTTGTGACTCAAGACTCAATTTTCCACTCGGTGGCACAAGAAAACCCCTCCTGTCTTACCGCCGCTGTTAATGGAGTCCGGGGTTGATCACAATCTCCACCCGCCCCTCCCCACCCCACCCAACACCTCTCACCGCCACCACCACCCGCACCCGCCCCAAGCACTCCCTTAGCACGCCACACAAACACACACATAATGTACACAGACTTATTATTGGCCTGGGATTTGTACACACACGCAGACACATGCACACACACACACACTCAGTAATTTAGTGTGTGTGTGTGTGTGTGTGTGTGTGTGTGTGTGTGTGTGTGTGTGTGTGTGTGTGTGTGTGTGTGTGTGTGTGTGTGTGTGTGTGTGTGTGTGCGCGTGCTCTTGAGAGACGATATCCATGAGATGGGGGACTGATAGGGCCTGACTGTACAGCTTGTGATTGCGCCGCACGGTAGCTCGCCACGCATTGCTACCCCGCACCGCCGCCCCTCACACACGCACGCACACACACACACACACATACGCATCCCCACAATCACCGTCCCCCGCGGATTCTGCGCCCAAGTCTCGAATTATAGTCCCTGTTTTCGTTAGTAAGTTTGTTTGTCTATTAGTTTATCGTTTGGTTTTCCTCACCGCGTAAATAAATTAAGAGGGATATATTTTGTGCATATGAAAGTGTTTTTTATTTTTTGGGGGGGGGGGGGCGTTTCGTCCAAAGATTCCGTGCCCCGTCCCCGACCCCGTCCCACCCAACCACACCACACCCCATCGCCTGCGTGTGTGTGTGTGTGCGTGTGTGTGCGTGTGTGTGTGTGTGTGTGTGTGTGTGTGTGGGCACTATCACCCAGGATGCGCTGGCTTTGCAGTGCTCCCCTGGAGGTATTTTTTCAAAATAAATTTTTAACTATTCCTTTCAGCCCAGTGCGCGTCCATCGCTCCGCCCCCGTAGGCCACGTACTGTATTACGCCCCCACAGGAGACGGACGGTGTTGAGGTTACATCGTCGTCGTCGTTGTTGTCGTGGTTCAGTTTTGGGGGATGTCGCGGTTGTAAAATCCTCGTCCTGTGCTCGGGGGCCTTTTACAGAACCTCTCTCAAATGCCCCAGAGTCTGTGTGTTATTATGCAAAAAGGGATGCTAAGCCTTCTTTACTTTTACTTACGAAAGAGCAGTTTTTTTTCTTTCTTTATTTTTTATTTTTTTTTTTGTGTTTGTGGCAAAAAAAAAAAAAAAAAAAAAAAAGAACAAAAACAAACCAAAGCGATGTGTCAACGACAAAAGTCCTGACTGCTGGATAAATGTTTAAGGGGCTGTTCTCTTGGATTCTAAAATGATACCGTGTTTTGTTTTTCCTGTAATGACTATTGTTGCCATGGCTCATTTAAGGCAAAAGAAAAAAAAGACTTTGTGTTTGATTAATTATTGAGTTCATCTCTTTCCGCCATCGCTCTTCCATCTTTGGTGTTGGTGTGTTGTTGTGTGTGCATTTTTTTTTTTTCCCTTCCGTCCATTGAACACGACAAGCGGTCATTTTTCACATGGGCGTTCAAAAGGCACAATACGGCGGGCAGGTATTTGCCGCCACATAATGTTTGGGGTGACACGGGGCGGCGTGGGAGACCTGTGTGTGTGCCTGGCTCGGCCACAGCCACGGAGAGATGGATGAGGGAGGGGAGAGAGAGAGGGAGGGAGGGAGAGAGAGAGAGAGGGAGAGAGATCTTTATAGAGAAGGAGAGGAAAACAGAGTAGGTTGTAAGTGCTCCTTGTTGCCATTGCACACACACACACACACACACGTTTAAATGCAGGCTATGCACAAAGTGACAATCACACAATATACATACACACGCACATACGTAAGATACATACACAGACGATATATGTATGTTAGGGCTGTCAAACGATTAAAATCGTTAATCGCAATTTAAAAAATTTGACCCTTAAAAATATAAGTGCATTGATTTATAGCCCTGCTATGATTTGATTATTGAGAACAGGCAAAAAAAATAATTCTTTGTCAAAGAGATCAACGGATTTACATTGTAAACAAGCCTCATGTCATTCTCCTATTCCTTTGCACTGAGCACCTTGCTAAGACAAACAAGGCAGTTATATGAAAATAAAATTATGAGACATGCCCTAATATACAGTATGTATACAAATACACACACATATGTATATATATATATATATATATATATATATATATATATATATATAAAATATTTTTTTCTTCAATATAGCCATATATATATACATACATACATACATATACATATATAGCCATATATATATATACTGTATATTTATATACATATATACATATATACACAAACATATATTGCCATATATATATACATATATATATACATATTTTTTTTCTTTAATATAGCCATATACAGTATTTACACACATATATATATACATATACATATATAGCCATATATATGTATATACAGATTTAATATACATATATATATATATATATATATATATATATATATATATATATATAAATGGAAATGCGCGATATAGGTGACACTCTTTGTTTTGTGCGTTTCTTAAACTGACTGCTCCACAGTCGCTTGATTGTCGTTTTGTTTGGCCTCTCAAAAAGAGAAGGAACACGACAAAAGTACACACGAGCACGTTCATTTTCAGTGTTGACCCTCCGCCCCCAAAAGGAACCATTTTCAGCAATATGCAAAAACCATAAATGTGATGAGTCGGATTGATGGCGATTGACAGAGGATGGATGAGGTCGCGCTGGGAGTTGAGTGAAAAGCAGAGTCACACCCCGAGTCAAACTGGGATGAATGGGCTCAGATGAGGAGGGACGGAGAAAAAGAGAAGGTATAAAGATGTTCAATATAGCCGTAGATCGTGTCACTCGACCGTTTTAAAGGGCTGGGGAAACCTATGTTGGCAATATATTTATATAGACACATCATTTTTCATGATTTGTTCTCACCGACTTTGAAGCAAAATTTTCCCGGGAGAGCGGAAGGGCTACTTTTATGCTTTGGTACGAGTTTGGTACGGTGGGGGTTTTGGGGGTTGGGTGGTGTTTGTCTGTGATACGTAGAAATACGAAAACCTTGTAGAAGAAAAAGAGAGAAAAAGAAAAAAGAAAACGCATTTCAAATTCCGTTGAAGCCTACACCTGGACAAATGCACAAAACACGAGCACACGAGCGGGATTGTGGGGATATTTGATTTGAACAGGGTAGCGCGGCGTGCGCGGCGACCGTTTTCCGGCGATCTCGGTCTATTTCTCCGTCCTGCGTGTGAGGGGATAACGACTAGGGCTAGAAATCAGAGCTTTCCAAAGCAGGCTTTTTTTTTTTTTTTTTGTTTATCTCCCCTCGTCAGCTCTCTGACGACCCGGGCCCCCGGTGGTCAAACCGAACTCGCTTCCAAGTCGAGTTGAAAGGCTCCTGGCTGCGGCTGTAAAACGTCGAAAGCACTGACGAGCGGCTCGGCGCGGGCGCTTCTTTGCGATACTTCCAATATGCAATGAGAACACGGAGAGACTGCGGGAGCGCGCGTGGGTGTGCACACGGGCCACGAAAAGATTTGTGTTTTTTTGAGATTCGGTCCTCGAACGAGTAACTCGGTGAATAGATCGGTTTCCATTTTTTTTCGGACTCTTTGCCCGTTCGATTAAGTTGGTGCACCCACGGCTGCTCTCGTTCTCGCGAATCGAGGGTCGAGGGAGAGTAATGAGTGGAGTCGAGAGTCGGCGAATTGAATCAGGGGTCACTGAATCAGAGAGCGGACGGTCAGTGAATGGGTGTGTGTGCCTCGCTGCGGTTACCGAGTCACGAACAATTTTGCCGTCGTGACTCGTGACTCTTGAATCATTTTAAAGATTCCCAACGGACGAAACGCTCGCGAGTCCCGCACCGCTCGCGCGCGCGCTTATTTCCGCTCGGTCGCAGCTGTGGGTGTGTTGGCTTGCAGAGGGGGATTCACCGGTTGCATGGTGATGGTTGCGGTTCGGCGCCGGCGCGGCCCGCGCCTCGCTGGGCGAAGTAAAACGGCGGAGTGGGTCACTGGAGCTTCTGGAGGACGGAAAGGGAGAGAGAGAGAGAGAGAGAGAGAAGGGAAGAGTAGATAGAGGAAAAAGAGTGGAGACCCATGTGTCAGGGTGTGACGAACCCAACCCCCTCCCTACCACAGCCTTCCATTGATTTTCCACTTCCTGTCTCCCAGGGAGAGGGATCTTGCAAAAATGACTTCCCTTTGGAACCCGGAAGGTGTAGGTGTAGGTGTGTGTGTGTGTGTGTGTGTGAGTGTCAGTGTGTGTGTGTGTGTGTGTGTGTGTGTGTGTGTGTGCTCGTGTTTTTATCGATGTCACCCTCTGGCGGACGTTGTCTTCACCTGGTCGTCCGTGTGGGTGGATAGAGAGAGCAGAGAGGGCTGGAAAGCAATAAACGACATTAACAAGGCGCCAGCGTTTGAAAAAGGATTAGATACATGGTGACGAAAAATGGAAGCGACGTTTCACGACAACTCTTATTTTACACTTTAACCTTGTTTTGGTGAACCAGGAATGTTGTTTGGTGTCTGCGCACGCGTGCGCGCGTGTGTTGTACCATGAGGTGGAGTCCTTTCACCACATCTGCAATGCAGCAGAAGAGAGAGAGGGAGAGAGATAGAGAGGGAGAGAGAGAGAGAGAGAGACCAGACCAAAGCCCTCATCCTCTGATGGATATTTACAGTTTATTTTATTCCCCTCTGCATTCATATTTTCAGCTTTTTTGATAAAAAAAAAATAAATTGAGTGTGTGCGTACGTGCGTGCGTGTCTGAGTGTGTGTGTGTGTGTGGAGGGGACCACCCTTGCCTTTGCACCCCCGTTGGACTACTTAAATAAATATCCAACATAAAACGTCTAAAAAAACGTGGTCAATTCACGCCGGACAGCGGCAGACATGTCCAAACCCAAGTGGCGGTGACCTTTTAACGGCCTTGGAGTTTATAGGTTGTCTGGGGAATCCACCCACTCCCCCACAGCCCCACCCCCACAACCCCACTCCACCCCCCGGATCGCTTATCCAGAAAGTAACAGGGATTTTTTTTCACTGTAAAATATACGTCAAGCCTCCGATTATTATTGTTAGCTTTATTATTAATAATAATAATAATAATAATAATAATGATAATAATGATAATAATAATAATAATTATTATTATTATTATGGTTTCAAGCGCCAATTGTTATTGTTAGCTTCATTAGGGGTCCAGCCCTACTGTCTGGGATTCTTTATTTTTAATCTTGGCATTTTTCAGGCTGGAAGTACAGTATATGGGACACGACAACCGCAGTAGACATGGCTGCAGTCGCGTTCAGGTTTGATCAATATTGATGTACATTTGGAGCATAAATGAATGAAAAACTGTCGTAATTTTACTGGGAGTAGAAGAGCGCTGAGGCTATTCGATTAGTTTCCGAAGCGGGCCGTTCTCTGACGTCATCATCTGAAGTTATAGAAGTCCAAGCTTCGCCTCTGCGACACGTAGACGGACCATCTTCGCACCGCAGGAAGTTGGAAGAGCCCTTGGAGGAACCCTCCATTTCTTTTGTTCCCGCGCCGCACGATCCAGGAAACGATCGTGACTCGGGATGTGACGGTTTACCGTTTTAAGGTGTACCGCGGCATCAAGCCACCAGAGTTGTGAACCAAAATTGATGTTGAAAACTGGAAGATGTCGATTTTACTTCACCTCACCTCATGTTTCCGCTGCTCGGTAGCAGACGGACAGACGTTCCATCCACCCGATGAGTCGTTCGGCCGAGCGCCGCGTTCCCCAATTATTACGCCAATATTTTATGACACAGTGCTTTTCGTTACTTGCGCGTGCATGGGAGCAGGTGTCAACAAACACGGTGGAACGTGGCGCTTGGCGAAATGACTCATTGGGCGGATCATTACGGCGTGCGGCCGCCCGCAACGCGCAGCGGCGCCGTAAGGGGAGGTGAATTAAAGTTTACACTGCGCAGGGTCCGTCGTTCCTGACGTTCGTATCCCGGCCCGGCATTGGAATTTTGTCGGCCCCGACAAAATCAGATCAAAACGGGGCTGAATTGCATCGTGATGTGTAGTTGCGGAAAATTTGGAAAACTGTAATCAGTACACAACAGGACGAAACTGGACCCCGTGTATTGCAGCCTGGAGCTACGTTTATTATCATAATTATTGATGTCTCATGTATATACGTCTCATGATATATCATTAATGTTATTATCATTGATTATCCCCGTCCAGGGTCAGGGCTGTGTCTTTTGGTCTTCCACAGTGGACGTGTCGTGAAGATGTCGTGTAGCCCTGAAAGTCCAGAGGTGTCTCCCGTCACACACCGCGTCCGACGTTTCTCATTTCCCGCCGTTTGAGTCAAGCACCCGTCGCGTTTGCGCTGTGGCCGCTCTAAACCGTCCCAGGGCGAGACTTTCGGAAAAAAAACAAAAACCAATGACCTCAGTCTTTGACGCAAGCTTTCAAACAGTGCGAGCGACGGAGAGAGGGGAACGGGATGCCTTACGCGGTGCCTTAGCCGTCTTCCTTTTCGCGGATCTCCCAGAATCCTTTTGGCTCTCGCCGATCTACGACCGTCTCGTCCCCCGACCTTTCGAAGGGCCGATCCTCGTCGGCTCATACGTTTGACATCACCCCTGACCATTTTACCCATGACAGCTCACATTTTTCGATTTTTTTTTTTTATATTATTGTTTTATTATATTTCTACTGTTGTGTTGTTCTTTTGGGGGGTTTTGTGAAAAAATGTTTTAATTACATTCTTGAATTTTTTTTTTCTTTTTTTGTTAAATCCATGTTAGAGCAATGGCGCTTCTGCAGTTTCACATGGAATTGACAAAATCCAAAATCCGCCAAACCGTTGACAAAAACGGCTGACTTTTTCGCATGGCTGACTTGCAAACCCGGCTAAAGCGCAATTTTACACACCGGAATGGTCCTTTTACATTTTTAAATAAGGTATCAGACATGGCCTGGACCGCCCCCTAGCCATCCGTCTCTCTCTCTCTCTCTCTCTCATTACCATCTTGCACCAAACACCCCCCCCCCCACCACACACACACATACACAAACACACACACACACACACCTCTGTGTTTTATTCTGTAATCAAACCTTAGAGCATTTCGTTTTATCTACCTTTTTTTTTTTTTTACTTTCAAACTGCATGGACGTCATTGTGATTAAAAAAAAAAAAAAATGTCTTCCTGGAAAAACGATGTATATACAGTATATATATATATATATATATATATATATATAAAAAGAAAACCTCCACAATCTTAACCCTTTCTCTTTTCCCGTCTTCCAAATGCAGTCTTCCAGCTCTCAAAGCCACAATGACACTATTTTTGTACGGAAACATTTTAAGTGGAGCAGGGTGTGGGGGGAGGGGGAAATCAATATATCTATAAATCGATCTATATATAAATATATCAACGCAAATCTTATGGGGAGGGGTGGGTGGGTGGGTGTGTGTGTGTGTGTGTGTGAGAGCGCCACCTGTTAGTGGAAGGTGGAACAACAACAACAACAACAACAACAACACAACTAAGCCATCCACAGCTGATCATCCAAACTCCGCGGAGAGGAGTTGGGACTAAGCCAGCGGAAGAAGGATCAACGGACCTTTTCGAATTTTTTTATTTTTTATTTTAATTTTTTTATTATTTTAATTTTTTTTTGTTTTCTTTTCAACGCACATGGGGCCCCGAGGAGGGAAAGGCACTTCAGGACAAGGACTACGGAGCATGCATGCGCCAATCACTTTAACGGGGACACACTTTTCCGAAAACGACAGAAAAAAAAGAAAAGAGGAAAAAAAAAAAAAGAAAAAAAAATCGACGTACAGAAAAAATGTCTTTAACCCAATATTTAGTCCCCCCTCCCCCCTCCCTTCTGTCTCCTTGTCTCTGCATTTGCAATATGACCTGTATTTATTTCTATAATAACTTACACACAGTTGAGGGAGACATATTATTGGATATAATTGAATAAAACAAACTAATATATTTGTATGATTGTAGCGCTGGTCTCTCGGTGTCTTTCTTGTTTTAGTTTTATTTTCCCGATCTATAGGAATCACATTCCCATCTTAAAAAGATAGGTTAAAGAGATCTAAGAACGAGCGTAGGGCGCCATTCCCCTCGGCCCAGCTCGTATGCAGAAAACACTCGGGCTGCTCCCTGAAAGTCGGTCAGGGAGAGCTGTCAGTTGTTTTTTTTTTTTTTTGTTTTTTTTTTTGTCAGTTTGCATTTCAATAACAATATAAAACAGTAGAGAGACTTACAAAATGCGAAGGTGTGAATCCATCGCCATACTCCCTTCCTCCAAATAAAACAGCTAAAAACAGTGCGGGGACAGGGGAACGCCTGGTAGACTCGTTAAGATAATTTTCTTTTGCGCGTAGCGCATGGAGAGGGGGTGATCGGGGCGAGAGTGCCGAAGTGTCCCCATTAGGCGCCGTTTTGTTCCATGACGTTTCCATACGCACAGGATTCACCTGGGGTAATCTCGCTCAACCAATCAGAGCCCGCCCTGCCCTCTAGGAACCAATCACATCGCAGCCCGCTAGCGTTTGTACCGTCGTTCACCTCTAATGCCATCTAGCATGCATGGGGTTTCTGTGGACGGACGGATTGCTGTTGAGGTTCTCCGTCATGAACCATCCTGTGCGAAAAATACCAGGACAACATTCGATATCATGTCTATATCCACACTGTACTAATTTAGTCTGTAATTTCTCGTGATTGAAGGACGGTGGTATTGAAGGAATATAGCACTGGGCTCCACCGCCTTTTATATGCCGTTTTGGAGGTATTCTGTGTTATTTTTGAGCTGCAAATGAAACCAAAGCGGATGCTGCGACACCAATAAGCAACTTCTTCCACTTTGCCGACCAATTATTCACGGCGCGGCGCAGACCGCAAATCTTTACGGGCGCACGGACCGGAGGTGACCTTTTAGATAATTTGCACAAAAACCCCAGCTTGACTAATCGCCTAACCCAGATTCAGAGAACAGCAACCCACTCGGCGGCCTAATTGTTTTATGTTTGCGTTGGTTGCGGTTCCATGCTGTTGCTGGAAAATAACACGGAAATAGTTCTAACGGAGATGGCAGACACAAACAGTCGGGGCTGGTTCTCGAACACGGGGGAACGCCCGTTGGCAGCATCTTAACATCCTCACGCAGGGATGAGGATTGAAGCATAGAGTTTATGAGATTTCTGTTCGGCGGCATCTCCAAAGGAGCAATGGAGAGTTTTGGGCCGATGGGGTAAAGTTTTTTAACCATGGACAAAACAACTGGGAAAAAGGCTGCAGGGATCTGTCATCCACCAATTATTTTGTCGTCAAATATCCCGGGGTAATAATTGTTTGGTAATCGGAATAATGTTATATTTAGATTTCCATTTGGTTAGGGTTAGTGTTATAGGGGATGTTCCATTAACGATAGTAACTACATGCTTGTCGGCACAAAAAAACCATCCATCTAATCCGGCAAACTCTGGAAGCGATCTCTGGAGTTTGGCCGGACGCCAGCGGGAGTTTTATACACTCCCTTCCTGACGAGCAATTTGATGTGTGCGACTTGACACCGCGAGCTGTTAATAGTTAGCTTCTATGGTAATTAAATTGGCGGTCGGCCAAATGGCACTGACGGCGGACCATGAATTAGTCTGAACAAAAAAACAAAAAAAAAACAAAAAGGTGTAGGAGCGTAGAACAATCTGGAGGCGGCGGGGAGGACAGGAAGACGCCTTGTTGTCGTGCCAAACCGCAATTCTTAGGAAATCGAGGTTAGACCCGTGGGTCAAATTACGGGGGCGGGGGGGAGGTAACTCTGACCCCCCTATTTAATACTTGGACCCCACCCAAAACGTTTTTATATCTTTCTTACCTGTAATCGTAAACATTACAATATACAGTATTTCCCATATTCATGCCTGGAAGAATCTTGTAATACGGCTTCAGACACCCCATAAAGTGGTCCATTACGCTGGGCGCCGAGGTCCGCAGCCCGGATCTCTCGCCATCTTCTTCCCCCAAACAAAAAGAAAAAACAAATAGAAACTGTGTGCGTCGTTATTGTAGATTTATTTCTTTTTGTGCGTAACGGGGCACTTCCTCAGTCAACCAATAAGTCCCAACGTAGTTTTGGGGGAAGCGTCTCTGACCTTTGCTTGAACTGGTCGACACCATCACGCAGAATGTCTTTCTTCTCGCGACCAGAAAGGGCGCGGCATTTACGCGTCCCCCCCCCCCCCCCCCCCCCGGGGTTTCCATCTGCCGTGCCAAATGTTCTCCGTCTTTGCGAAAGCCCCAGACCCGGGGAAAAGAAAAGTGGCGCCGTCCCTTCTGACATCGCGGCGGCGGGAAATGTGGTACATCGTAATCTCGTGGTATTGACAAACTGTAAGTCATGTGATGTCATTCGCTCTCCTCGTTTAGTTTTTTCTCCACCCGCTCTCACTGAGGTGCGAGTTGTATGAGAGCCACTGCTCCCGGGATTCACACCTATTGTAATAACACGCAAGCACATCATACAGCCTGTTTTCTTGGGGGGGGGGGGGGGGGTGGCGGTAAAGCCTGCTGTACAATCTAGTCTGGTCAACTGTCTGAGGTGTCAACCTCCCCCCAACTCCCCCCGCCCCAAACTCCCCCCTCTTCCAGAAGGTAATCCGAGCAGGCAGCAGTTGGCCCCGGCCGGCGGAGCCGAGTGACGCTCGACGGCACTCCGGGGTTCGAACAAACCAAAACCCAAAAAAGAGTCGCGCGGAGGATTGAAGAAAACAGCCACGCCACCACGCCTCGGATTTTTTTGTTTTGTTTTGGGTTTTTTTTTCTTTATTTTTCGCCAAGGCGGGGGCCGCCATGAGGAGCCCGGGGCTGTTGCTGGCGGCGTGGTGCCTGTGCAGCTTGTACGCGGTGGGAGGTAGGCGCATTTTGATCCACAGCAGGCAACACATGGCTGAAGCTGCCCGGCGGAACCAACCGCTTCTTTTACCGTCCTCTCTAGAACCGCGCGGTGCTGGGGCTCCAGCTGGTGAGACGGTTTCAGGCCCCGCTTGCAATTCTCTTTCGGCCCCCTTCAACACGTAATGTTCATGTGGGAGATCGCTCATGGCCGTTCTTGATTGCGTTGCTGGACAGCTGTCGATGACAAGTGTTAGTTAGAAAGCAGCTCTCCGAAATAAAGGAGCTTCTCATTTGACCAGTGCCCGTTGTCTAAACGCGTTTAGTTGGGGGTACAGCCGCTAATCACTTCATTTTCCTCGGCATAAAAACGACTGCTGGGACTGTTGAAGCACACTGCGGAGGGATACTGAGCTGGGATTCGGAGGTCACCGTGGCGGCCACTTCTGACTTTAAAAAACGAAGCAAACAAATCCGATTACCTGAGAGGGAAACCTAAAATTTTGACAATAATGAGGAGGAAAAAAAAAGATAAAGACCCCTTGTCTTAGAATTTCAAATGGGCCCTTAAATGAGTCCAAATTGTTATGGATTTAAACCCATCAAGGAAAATAACCTTTTGGTTTTAATAACCCCAAGTTTTAATCTGTCGATTCTTCTCTCCTCGCTTTCTTCAATTCGTCTCTTCTGCCTGTCAGAGCGATAGCGTTCTCGTTGGAACGACCTATTGTAAAACCTTCTGTTTATTCGTTTACGGGGGCCTCGCGGCGCTCCGTCCTCCGTCTAACCGCCACGGCCCCGCTTCTGCCTCGCTCGCCCGCGGCCCGGAGCCTTTTCTCTCGTGGTTGACTTCAGCCATTCATGAGTAGCCGCCCGGACTCCCCCAATTTTTAGAGAGGCGGACTGTAGATGCAGCGGAAGTTCACTCTACTGAGGCATAAAGTTAAAGGCTCCCCAGATAATACACCCTGAGCTCCGCCGGGGCGTTTCGCCTTTTCCGCCACGTTCGAGAAATCCACAAAATGTTATCGATTGGGCGTCCGCTGGAATTGCCGAGTCTTCCCAGGAGAAGAAAGCGTGGGAGGAAGGAAAGACAGAAGGGATGGAAAAGGCTCGCCCCGCTATGTCAACGCTACAATCCCCCCCCTCACGCGGCGCTGCCCCTCCCCCCCTCGCCCGGCTAATGGAGGTGCCTCTGTGGGTGATCGTTGTCATTTATTCCCGTCGTGTCTGATGCTGGAGGGCCCCGTCGCTGTGCCAGGCGTGATGAATGCCACGTCGCCGCGGCCCACGGATAATAAATGCCTCCAACCTTCCAAACACGGGGGGGACGGGCGGGGGGGGTGAAGGAATAATGCATGAAAATGCTCCAATGAAGCAGGCGCCGGCCGCCTCGGCGCCGTGGCGCGTGGGCTGCGTTAGTGTCGCAGGGCTGCTCAGGTCTTCACTTGGTCATTTGCATCATACACCAGCGGCGGAAGGAGCGCTGATAACTCAAGTCAAAGAACTTGCTCGGCATGTGCGGATACATTTCCTCCCTCGTGTGTTTTTTTACATTCTGGTTAAAGCTTAATGTCTTTGAGCGGTTGGGCTGGCCTACTAGTTCCCTCAAAATCTGTTGGCGGACTCAAACTTCCTTTTTGACAAATACGAAAGCCTCCGCTTGGAATGCTACGGAAAATATCACACGAGTCCCCGTAAATGGAATTACTCAACTCATTTACGAGAGCTGTGAACGTTCAAACAACTTTCATTCGAGATGATTCTCCCTTTGAGGTATTTTGCCGTCACTGCGAACAGGCGGCAGACGATTTTTGGTATTTTGCCGTTCGCCCGCCTGCGAATTATGTCATGAAACCATAGCAAGCGTCTCATTCCTTCTAAATAAACCCCTCCCCCCTTAAGACTCCACAGAGGGGGAGAAAGTTCTGATGAATGCGCTCTTCACCAACTACAACTTGAAGGTGCGCCCGGCGGCCAGCGCCGGGGACAGGGTGGTGGTCCGTGTGGGGATGATGCTGTCTTCCTTCGTCGGACTGGTAAGGAGCACACAAAACACACACTTTCCAAGCCGCGCGCACACAGACAATACAATAATGCCAATAGTGACGTCTCAAAGGGCACATTTCACATGTAAATCAATGGCACCCCCTGGTCTGGGTTTGGGTCCACCCCAACTCCCAGAAATGGTCTCCAGTGGAGTCGTGGGTCGGCAGTGGGACCAGTTCAGGGAGGTTGGAGACGCCGGCCTGTCCCCACACATCAGTCCTGCGTTCGTCTTCATGTTGTCAAGGAATGTCTGTCCATAGAGTGGACAACGAGACGTGTCCATGGCAATGACTGAACTAAGCAATGGCAGCTCTGACGGCAAACCTACAGTGTACTGAAATATGTGGCACTTGTTTATAGACCCAGACAGAGTTGAATAGCATTGCCGACAGTATTTCCCGTGTTATCTGTCGCCTTCCCCTTTGCCGCATGGCGGTTTCAGAAAGTGGTTTTAAGAAAAGAAATATAACAAGGGTCCCGGCTCCTCCTGGAAGACCTATACAGTATAGGTGAGACGGCAAGGCCTTTTGTCATCGGGAAAGAGGCACTTGGAGCGCTCGCACGATCAAAGCAACACCAAGAGGAGCGGGGAAATTGAAAATCCGCTATGTCAGTCGAGCGTAAGCAAGGGAAACACATCAGAGTCCGGACAGAAGCAAGGATACGGATGAGAACAGCAGATGCGGATGGATAAGAAAATCCATTCAGATCCAAAAAAACGATCCAAATAACATAAACTGTGATGGGGGGAGCTGTAGGTCACATCCCCTAAAACTGTTGACAGGGTGTGTATATATATATATTTTTTTATGTATATACTTCTGGCTAGCAAACCTTTTGTTAAAAAAAAAAAAAAAAAAAAATATATATATATATATATATATATATATATATATATATATATATATATATATATATATATATAAACCTCTTATTGTAATATATGTCTTGCTTCATCGGTTGTTTTTTGCAGATGTAAGAAAAAGTATATTATAATCAATATTGTACAAATATAGACCGATCAATTCTTATCCAGGTCACTTTCTCTTGTCTTATTCGAGTTTTAGTGCTAAACTGCCGCAAGAGAAAGTCCTGGATCAGGCGATTTATCAGGTGGGCGTGTAGCGACGAGATAACATCTAAGATGGATTTCTTATTATTCCAACATTGCGACCGTAGTGGAGAGATGTGGGAGGCACCTTGAGGCGACTTTGCGTGAGGTGCACCGAGCGTTGGAAGAAGTCATCTGTTTGAGGCCATCTGTGGAGCCGGTCGGGTCACAGACAAAGCTTGGCCTGAACCCAGTTCTCCGTCCATGAGTAATTCACCGCGATCCAACTGAGTCAACTGAGATCCCAAAGTCGCTTGAACCGAATCCACAAAAAGAAAACGTGACATCGGAGCCTTCGTGAGTGCAAATTTCCATCCCAGAAAACCCTCCCAATGTCTATTTGAAAAGCCAATATTAATCTGAGGCATCAAATTCTCTCTGAAATCGTCTGTTTTCCGTTCCACAAAGCAGCCAGCGTTCAAACTTAGTGCCATGTTACGTAAAAGCCACATATTCTCGTTGCTATTATCCAGGTTGGGCAGCGAAGCAAATTAACTTCTAGTGTACTGTCACAAAGGGAGACTACAAACGGGCGCAATTCCCTCTTGTTTCACATTTTTGTCACTTAAACAAGCTTCTTCCAAATCTACCCAATTATCCGCTATTGCATATTTTATCCGGAGGATTTTCATCCCAAATCCCCAATTCCCGAGGTCGCTTTATATTTCCCTTCAACTCCGGAAACCGCTTAGTCCGTGCACGGGGAATCAGTTTCTTCGCAACGTTTAACGTCGCCGGTCGAAGAGTCCCGTCCTCGTTCTTTTGTCCTTACGTGCGCCGACGCACTCGCAAGCGCACGCGCACACGCACACACACACACACACACACACACACACACACACACACACACACACACACACACACACACACACACACACACACACACACACACACACACACACACACACACACACACACACACACACACACACACCCGTGGGAAACACTCCTACTCCTTAAACCTTCCGATGGAGGTCAGCCGGTCCTCCTGAGAGGCGGTTTGCAGAGTGTTTCTGGAGCGGAGCGGTACTGACCCACTTGGAAGCTGAAGACCCCCGACACCACACACCCCCGCCTCCTGCCAAGAACTAGTCGGCGCGCTAAACTTTTTCGGGTAACCCTTCACAACGTTCCCGAAGTGACGTCACCGGACGCCAACGAGATCGACGCGGCCGTACAAGAGGTAGGCGGGCGGGCGACACGGCAGTGGAAAGAGAGATAGGAAGGCGCGTTAGAGAGAGAGCGGGGGCGATCGGTCTGTTGCCCTCTCCGTCCCACTGTCTTCCTCCCAGCTGTCCGTCCGACATTCCATTCCGGGGTTTTAAATAGCAGGCCCCGCACAGAGGAGCTGAACCTGACCCTCGCGGACACATGGACGGGGCCTGCCTACATAATGCACTCAATGTCATACATGGGAACACACACACACACACACACACACACACACACACACACACACACACACACACACACACACACACACACACACACACACACACACACACAATTGGCAGCTGCTTATAGGAAGAGCCGGTCCTGCGGGGCTATTTTAGATCGGGGGGCTATTCGTAAATACATTCAGCCCCGGACGCCCACCCCATGACGACGCCCCCTCTCGGGTCTGGGCTTGGGTTCGATTCCCCTCAGCCTGGTAACACAACGACTTGGCTAACACTGCAGCTAATTCCCCCCGACAAAATAATGTTGCCCTACATATGACAAACCGATTTACTTATCACCGTTTTGCTGATATTATTTGCTGATTATTATTAATGTGAAATTGGACATATCTGCATAAATCTCTTCAAGCCCTCCATTGGTCCTTCTTTTTGAAATAACTGACTGCCGCTGTTGACCAATCAGAACGAGTATTCCCCGGGGACGCGCAACGATGTCGTCATCTGCAATTGCATGTTCTTTGGAAAGGAAAGTCCTGTAATGCTAAACTGAGTGACATCAGATAACGCTCTCCCACATTTGAGCCTAAGCTCATTTTGATGGCTCTACAGGACTGAATGCAAATGTCAATGAAATGCAAATAATTTAAAATCTCATATTCAGACGTCTTCATATAACTTCTGGCTCTAATTTTTTGACAAATCGGTTTAATACCCTTCCAGGATTTTAATGACCAGTGGATACCCTGATTATGTTTAGATTTACGTCTTTAGCGTACAACTTCCCTGCCGTCAGTCAGGCAGGGGGCATTTTTCTCGGGGACCCTAATCGGTGTCAGAGAACATTAAAGTTCCTAACGCTTTCACAGTGATTTGGTGAGAATGATCAATCGGTTTTATGCACTTTTTTCCGCTCTCCGTAGAACATGAAAAATGAAGAAATGAGCACGGTCGTGGTCATGAATCTGGTAAGTATGCATCTTCTGTGTGTTTGTGTTTGTATGTGTGTGTGTGTCTCTTTGCAACTCTGCGGATTGTAACCCTTCTTTTAAATGGCGCGTGCTCGCTGCACCAAAGCCGTCTCCCCATTCGTCGAGGAATAATTCGGACAAATGCGAAAAGTCCTCCACGGCCGCAGAAGTTGGCGGTTGGAGTGTTTTCCCCACGCTTTGCTCCCAGTACGGATCATCTGGAGCCGCTCGGCCGTGACTCCGCTTCTCGGGCGCGAGTTCATATTAATCATGCGGAGAGAGAAAAAGAAAACTTGTAACAATTGTGGTGGCGCAGTGTTGATGCAAACACGGGAAATTATGCAAACGAGAGCGGCATTACACGGGCAAATGCGCAGGGGTAAAGTCCCGGCAGTAACTAATGGGAACGGGTGGTGGTGGCGGGGGCGGGGGGGCGGGCAAAGTAAACTGATGAAACAACAAAGTGGTTCCATTTGTTACGCTTCAGATCAGATTGCCCCATTTGCCCCCGTCTGCTCCCGTTTGTCGCAGGCGGTCGAACCCAGCGCTCCCTCTCACCCTCCCGCTTCCGCTTTCCCCCCGGAAGACTCCGACTGTGGGCCAAAGCTGTTGTCTTTTTTCTCCTGCGCAGGAGTGGACCGACTACCGGTTGTCGTGGAAACCCAAGCAGAACGCCGGCATAGAGGTGCTGCGCGTGTCGTCCGCGAAGGTCTGGCGGCCGGACATCGTTCTCATCAACAAGTAAGCGCGAGGCTGTCCGGGGGGGAGTCGGGCGCGGGCTCTGGGGGGGGCGGCGAGGGGCCGCTGCATTAGATGTCAGCAACAGATTTTTTGGGTGGGAGTGTTTAAGCGTAGTTTCTGTGGCGGTTTTGGCAGAGAAGTGGGCATTCAGCGTGTCCCGGTGCTGTCTGCAGATCCATAAGCTGTAGTGCTGCGGTGGTGTCAAGGTGATCGAATCAATATGGGCCCCTTGAATCGTTCCGCTCTAACCTGGTGCACGTGGGGGCAGCCTTCTTTTGGCCGGACGTAAAAAAAACGTTGGAAATTCTTTTTTTTCGCCCAAAATGAGATGATAGCAGATTTATGTTTGATTTCTAGATATTAAATACACGTTAAAAAGTAAGCAGAGCAGCACACGCGGCGATTTTTGCAGTCCCCTTTGATGCGGACATGCAGATCAAGATAATCCTTCCATATTCCAAATGTAAATCAACCCGGACAGCACCGGGTCTTCGCCGTGTAATTAAAAAACTGTGGAATTGAATTGAATTGAATTATGCATTTTCCAATATTATTTTCTTTGTGCATTTTGTGCTGCAAAAGTATGGAAATGCGTCTAAAACCTTCTCAGAACTCCCGCTTCCCAGACCTTCATCTTTAATAACTCATAGCTTCCAAGGTATCTGCTTGTTTCCTGCCTTGTTTTGAAGGTCTGATTCTACACGCTCGCTTTCAGACCGGGTTCTCGACGGGTCTCTCACTGAAAACATTTGTTCATTCTCTTTGTTCATTTGATTCAACTGGTTGGCTTCTGATGATCGAGAGTCTGTCGGCTCACATATTTAATTGAATTCTGTCTCAATTAGTACTTTTGGTAGTCTAGCATCGCCAGGCCGACTGGATGGACCCACAAGCGATCAGAGCATTGGATCGGATCATTTCCCGCATCAGCAAAACAAAACAAAAAAAAGGGAGACAAATAAAACTTTGCTTTCCATTTATTCTGTAAAACACTTAAAGCGAGGAACTTTTGCCCGTGGTCTTAAATGAAAGCAACATTCAAGACGTCCAATGTTTATATAAAATCTAAAAATATATCAAATATTCAACATTAAACTACAGTATGAGGCACACATGATACCTTCTCCCTTTAAACATGGTAGTATCATCATGTTCAATTTCTGACGTTTATGAGAAACAAAATTTCATGAAAATCAGTTCAGAATTGAGCGAGGTGCAGTCGTTGTTGTCGAGAAGTCTGCATCTCTCAATACGCGATTTGATTTCTTTCGGCTCTAACCCTATCGAGCCTTGATTTGTAAGGAAAACTATTGTTTCTCGATAAGAAACTTTGAGTCCAGTCACATTATATCATTATAAATAATGTTGTTTTTTTGTAGTGGAATAAATATAAACAACATTTTGGGAGGCCCTGCCGACAGGTAGGGGTTAAAGGAGGGAGCCGGAGTCCTTTTGGCCGTGGGTTGCAACTCCGCATCCAGATTTAGGGAATATTACTTTACTTTATTACTTATTACTTTAAATTTATCGGCGGCAAGGAAACTGTATTTGACTATGATGTAAAATTTTGCAATTGATCCTCGGTTCACATGCGAGCCGAACCGTGGGGGGCGACCCGTACGGATCAACTACGTTCTGCTACACCAGTAGAGAACATAGGCTTACACTGCAAACTCAAAGTCATTTTGTTCACATTTTGGGCTGTTGACTGCGGTACAGCGTAGAAATTGTGTAGTTAAATGTGTTATTAGTGTACTCAGTGGCAATCCAAGGGGAGTAGTGGGTGCAGGGTAATATATATATATGTATATATATATATATATATATATATATATATATATATATATATATATATATATATTTTATAGGTGTCACGATTCTCCAAATCCACAATTACATTTTCAACTTAAACATGATTTTTTTCAGCCCTGATGGCTATGCCATTGTTCAACTATCAAGTCTTGATTTGTAAAAATAAACACTTCAATACATCAATAAGTAACTTATTTGAATATTAAATCTTTGAAATAACAAAAATATGAGAATATTTAAACAACACACCGAAACAGCTAAGAGCTTTAACAAAACTAGACTTTTCATAACGTTTTTTTTCCCGGAGGGGAATGCTGGCAGTAAAAGGCAAATTACTAAATGCAGCTCCGATCAGAGCCATCTTTTCTCCAAACAAAGCAAATAAAAACTCTAGATGTATTTAACTTACTCAGTTTCCTGCTGCTGCTCTGCTGCGGAGCAGGTCCCAGATTGCTCCTAAAAATATACCGCCGATGTTCACACGCTCCGGTGGCAAATAACACGCGGCCTGGCACAGTCCGGTGGTTGGGAACCTCTGCACTAGGACATACCCTCAGTGATGGTCGGGTTTAGCCCCCACTTTCATTTGTGCAACAAACTGGATGAACTTATATTGAACTTTATTGGGGGCGATTTTTTTTTGTGATTTTCGAGTTCTAATAGATTTTTGTTCCTGCAGCCGCTCGCCTCAGGCGGGCAGTGTGCCGTGAGGGATGCGGTGCCGCAGACCCTCCGCCGAGCCGACCGCAGCTCTCCCAACCCCAAACCGAACTTCACGAAGGTCGGTTCGGAGCCGGGCGAGCCACAGTCGGACATTATTACCCACAAAAATACGGGGAGGACCGCGAAACTTGATTGTGATTTCGAAGTAACTCGCCACATTAGAACTTACCATGAGTTTGGATTCCTGTGGCTGTGTGTTCCTTACAATCACGCCAAGTGTGTGTAGTTGCCGCGGCAAAGTGATGTATGAGGTCTGCGGGGATGGCGCAAAATACTACTCAGGATGGATTATATTGTTTAGCTTGCACGCTGCATCCACACTGACGCACACACACTGACGCTCGCCGGCATGAGTTCTGCAGAGAATACAGTATATACTTCTTCTTCTTCCTCTTCCTCTTCTTCTTCTTCTTCTTCTTCTTTTTCTTCTTCTTCTGAATGACTATTATTCAAATTCTCCCCATTGGGCCAATAAAGGATGTACAGTGATTACCATTGCAGCATACAGTAAGAGTTAGGAATATTTCCCTGGAAAGCGACAACACTGATATGGCTCCAGAAAAACATTTCCCTTCCAATATGATCACTTTAAAGGGTTCCGTTTAAATACTCTCTGGCTGCCTCAACGCTCTCAGCGCTGTGGACCGTTATCATTCAGCGCGATTCGATGGATATCGTTTTCGAGTGGCCGTCCTCATTTTACAGGGGTGATGTTTCCCATACACTCCTGCACCGCTCATTGTGGAGTCTCCTCTTTAATGGTACTGTAAATATCCCTGCTCAGCCATTCATCAGCGCTTTATAGGCAATTAAGCCGCATGCCTCCGCAGTAGCGCCGGCTCTGCCACCCAGTGAGGGCTCCCAACCTCACGCAACCGAGTGCACGCACACACACGCTAACACAGACATACTGTTCATTATATATGCATGCACACACACACACACACACTTTCTCCTCTCTAAAAAGTCACTGAATACTGAGTGTGTGTGTCGAATTGTCTCAGTGTCTTTATTCTTCTGGTTTTATGATGAGGTTCACTTCCACAACAATCCATGCCTGGGACGTGTCATAGATTATTACAATCATATTGTCACGACACGGTCACGGTCAAGTGCCGTCTGGTGAACCAAAATGCAGGGCGCGACGGAGGTTTGGGAGTAGGTCCAAAGAACAGGCAATAAACAGGCAGGGGTCAAAACCAGGAGGTCCATCCGTACAGCTGACTATACAAAAGGGGGCAGGTGAAGGGGTGAGTCCAGAATCCAGAAGGCGGGAACTCGGTCAGGACCAGGCAGGCAAGGACACTGTACAGCTGGGTGGAAGAGAGACAATGACAATCTGAGACTGCGACAGTGAACCGGACCAATATACAGTATATGAACACGCCTAGACTGACATGTTATCATAACGCTATGATGCCACAGTGTTGACTGGGGGAAAGCAGATTGGGAGGGGCAGAAGTCTAGGGAAAACTGAATCTGAAATGGCAGGAGAAAATAAACAGGATAAGTGACAGAATAACACATGGCAATCTAAGCTGTGACAATTTTGTCCATTGTAACCACTTTGTTTTGAGGGTGTGGTGGCACGTTTCTTGGTGCAGAGCTTCTCACCGTTATAGTCACAAAAGGACTTGTTTTTGTTTTTTTTAAGTACTGTAGCTTGGACCCCTTCATCCTGAACCATCAATTGGGCAAAAAGGCAAAACCTCAATAGAAGAAACTCTCAGGAAGTAGTGGAATGAGGGGTTTCCTCCATCATGTGTTGGCAGCCTATTTTCTTCTGATGTAGCACTGCAATTTCCCTCTGGGGATGAATGAAGTATCTATAAAATCTGATCTCATCCAATCGAGACTAGACCAATTTTCGTGAGTTAAAACTATACTATACTATAACATTGCTATATTATCAATTTTTTTTCTCCATTTTATACAGTAAAGACATCTTACAGGCCTCTGTGTCAGAGAACTGATGTCAGCCTCTGTATCACTCTTTCATATGAGATAATATCATATCATCCATACTGTAAAAACATGGTCTCGGAAAAATGGATTATCAAGTGTAATGATGTGACATCTCTAACAGCATCATGTAATGTGCAGCAACAACGGGGTGTTTGACGTGGCCCTGCACGTCCACGTCCAGGTCTACAGCAGCGGCAGGGTGACCTGGAGCCCCCCGGCCCTTTACTGCAGCTCCTGCGGGGTCGAGGTGAGTCCAGGCACACCACCACGGCCAAAACGCACACACACACACATAAACACACATACACACACGCATAAATAACGACACCGAGCACGGAGTCCACTCTCGTGTTTCCTCCTCAGGTCACCTACTTCCCCTTCGACTGGCAGAACTGCACCATGCAGTTCCGCTCCTACACCTACGACTCGACGGAGATCGAGCTGCAATACGCTTTGGACGCCAAGGGCAAGGAGGTCCGGGAGATCCTGCTGGACGAGGCCTTCAGCGGTGGGCTTCCGGGAGGGAGGGAGGGAAAATCAATTAAATAGAAACAGAGTTTGAGAAAGTGGGGTGTTGTGAGGAGAAAATGTGGCTTTAGGTGATTATAGTGTATAACACACCATATACTTTATATTCCACTCTATAGATAATCTATTGTAAATCTCAAAATGACCCTTTTTTTACATTATTATCTCTTGCAAATTGTGCAAGACATTAAATATTTACCCAATCTATTGGCTATGTGGATTCATACAGTTTATAAGATTGATAAATGTCCCATAATGCATTCTTTTTATAGTGTATGTGAGGTCAGACACCTGATTGGATTCATACTGTAACAGTACTGCCACTTTGAAAATGAAAGGGTAGGATCTGTGTGGGCAGGTGGTTTGATAACTAGATAAAAACAGTTATTTTTAAGGTTGATGTGAATGGATGAGTAGAGAGATGCATAGAGGGACAAATTAGCAGTTGGATCGGACGGAATTCCAGTTGAACACCAGTAGAACAGCGGCCTTTCGGCTTTTATTTCCATCGTTTCCACATCATTATACCAGCAGTGCTATTCTGAACATTCCTCAACTGTTTCTCTGGAATGTGGTTTCCTCTAATGATTCCTGTTGTCACCTGCATGTTTTCCACCAACTTGATCTTCTTCCAGCTGGTGATACCGGCGATCGTGTCCGATTTACGGGCGGTAAATCTAAGCCGTGAATGCTTTCCCCTTAGAGAGCGGAGAGTGGCACATCCGGCACAAGCCCAGCCAGAAGAACATGAACGCCGACACCTACGAGGACATGACCTTCTACCTCATCCTCGAGCGCAAGCCGCTCTACTACGTCATCAACATCATCATCCCCTGCATCCTCATCACCATCATCGCCATCTTCAACTTCTACCTGCCGCCCGACGCAGGTAATGGGCTCCTTCGCCCTGGACGCCATTACTGTAAAAGTCAAAACTGTTGGTGCCTTCAGAAGGACGAGTTTCAGATGTCTGCTCTCAGAGATAGGCGTTCTGGTCCAGGAAGTGATATTCTTTGGTTCTTGCCCGATCTAGCGCGATATAAATGGCATATAAACTTTCCTTAAGCCCCCACCGCTGCGTTTCAGAGGAGTTAAGGAAGGCCTTGACAACCATGAGACCAGCCATGCGTAACCATACAGCGTAACCTCCTGACAGGACGAGCTTCCGCTCTGTGATCTCTGACGATCCCTGTCATTGGGGGAGTAGGATGGATTTGTGGTGTATATGCTTCGAAATCATCTTCTATCCCCCCCCAACCAGGCGAGAAGATGGGCCTCTCCATCAACGTCCTGCTCACCCTCACTGTCTTCCTGCTGCTGCTGGCCGACAAGGTCCCCGAGACGTCGCTGGGCGTCCCCATCATCGTCAACTACATCATGTTCACCATGATCCTGGTCACCTTCTCCGTCATCCTCAGCGTGGTGGTGCTCAATCTGCACCACCGATCCCCCAACACCCACCACATGCCCATGTGGGTCCGCAAGGTGAGCACCCACCTCTTCACCCTCCTCCTTCCCATGACCGGCAGGGATCCAGCTCGGACATAGATGGGTTATCTAAGGTAATAAAACGTGTAAACTAGGTCCAGACGCTCGCCACTGTTATGGATATTGAACGGAGGGAATTCAAGTATTCCCTACGAGACCGCTGAGGACATGAAAGTAACTTAAACTTTCCATTTATTTTCAGCGTTTTCGCTGAAGCATTCACCGCCGTTACGTCTCCGGCAGCAATAGGACTAATGAGGTTTAAGAAAGTGTTTAAGAGAAAAATGTAGATGAGGAGAGTGCGACGGGGTGGGGCGGGGCGGGACGGGTGGGGTGTCACGGTTGCGAGGGTTTTGACAAACGTCTGCCGACGCGGCCCCTCCTCGACAGCCGGGCGGGTCCCTGCAACAAGCCGCAACCGGCCATTAACCTCCGTCAACGGGTTTGGCCCCGTACATTATTTAAAGGTAATTGGAAGCCCGGTCAGCGACTCTGCTCTCTGCACTGGACCACAAACCTCCTTAACCCCCCCCAGCCCCCTTGCATCTCCACCACCCCGCCAGGCTGAAGAGCTTCCTCCTTATCCAGCCAATTCTAAATTAATTTCCATGAATAAATGGAAGCAGGCGGCAGAGACGCTCGGCACTGTGCTGTGAAGAAGGGGAATGTGTGTGTGTGTGTGTGTCTGTGTGTGTGTGTATGTGTGTGTGTGTGTGTGTGTGTGAGGGAGAGCCCTGATATGTATAACAGTGCTACACAAAGCTACACAATTGTGTAGCACTGCAAGTTAGGACGGCAAGTTAGGAATTATTATCATAGACAATGTTTAAAGGTCCCCTGCTAAACCCCAACCCCACAAACATGCAATCAATATTAAATAAAATTGAGGCGATGCAAGCCATTTTCCCACTGTTTTTAGGCAAAGGCAATTGTATTGATATAATTTTTATGCACTGCAAACAGTTGTTTAGGGCGTCATGGTGTCCTGTAGATAGAGATTAAAGTTTTAAAACATGGTATTTCTTGATTTATATTGTGTGTATTTGTCGAAGATCATTCAAGGCACGAGTGGCTATCAAAAGCTCTTTTTGTGAAATACATCATGTACAAACGACAGCCCATAATATTGAAGTCTTTGCAGCGGAAAGAGCAGGAGCCCCAGGGGGGGGTTGATGCCATTGTAGGCTGTGGACTCCAACCTGGTTCGGGTGAAGATCTCCACGTAGACCTTATCTCTGCTCTGCAGATCCATGTCCGCTCTGCAGATCGAAAGGTCCGTGCCACCCTCCAAACGGAGGCGGAGAAGTCCCCGACCCCGCTTCCCTTTCTTGGCTTCCCCGCCGGGCGGTTCGGCAAGGCCCCCTACGAAACCCAAAGCTCCTCCGCCGGGGCTCAGCCCGGAGCCAGCTCAGCCCGGGGCTCCGCGGCGCTGCTGTCCACGAGGACTGCGAGGCTTCCGGGCGCCAGGTCTTCCTGGAGGATCCGGACGGACAGAAGAGAAGCAGGAGCACCGGCCGTGTGACGGCAGCCCTCGTCATGGAACAAAATGTCAAAAAAGCTTACGCGGTGTAAATATACAGTCTATATATATGTGCCTTTTTGTGTCATTTGAAAAAACAGAAACCCATTCCCATCATTTACACGATATCGAGTGATAAATTGGTGTCGTAAATGGGACAGTTTCGTCCGTCTCCTCCGTTGTTTACAAGGACGTGGCCGCTGACCACATCCATCTGACCTGACGGAGTAGGGCTGAACACTAATTCACGCCAGTCCAGTCCAGCTGTCAGCTCCGCAGCTTTGCTGCGCCAAAGCGCACGCACGCACGGCGTGGTGCGAGATCGTTTCAGCGGAAAGGTTTCCTCCGAGTTTCTGTTGTTGCGGCGGACGCGGCAACATTGAGTCCCGCTTCATAGGAAGTTATACCATCCCGTGAGGAAAAAGGCTCCGCTTGTGTTCAGTGGGGTTTGTTTATTCGTCAAATAGCCAACAGTGGACCTGGCATGCGCTTTTTTTAACCGCCTACCTAAGCCCCCTCCGCTTAATGTGCATGTCCTTTTCCTTCTTGCTCGCCCTCTCTCTCTCTCTCTCTCTAACTGTAAGCTGTAATTCCCCACCTCCTGCCTTTCTCTACAGACGAAAGGGTAAAACACAAATAACTTTTGCCGGCTGTGTATACGGATTGCGACGACATTGCAAATTGGCAGGGGTGTTTTTTGTTTTGTGGTGGAGCAGCTTATCGGAGAGGCAACGTTGAGGTGCAAAAGCTGGGAAGGCGGCCGTTCAAATTCGCCACCGCTCGGAGACACTTTGTATTTAAACACTATTAACATTTGGGGTTTCTTTTCCAAAATATTTGCAACTCATAGGAAATTGTCATTTCCTATGAGTTTTGAATTTCAATATATCCATTGAAATACATATACGTATTGTTTTTATATCTATATTTTGATATTCGGATTACATTTACCTTGTCTTCTGTTTCATACGTTCTTACTCGAACCCTACTATATCCATCTTCTGTTGTGGACGCCGCCATTTACATTCATATTTAGATCAAAATGTATTAGTCACAGAAAAACCTGAACCCTCCTTCCGTAAATATGTATAATATATATAATATATATAACAAACTTCCGATGGTAGCTCTGGAAGTAATGTATCTTTGCTCCATCCCTCCACTCTCTCTCTCTCTCTCTCTCTCTCTCTCTCTCCCTCTCTCCCTCTCCCTCTCTCCAGATCTTCATCCACCTGCTGCCCCCCTACCTGGGCATGCTGCGGCCCAAGGTGGAGACCCCGCTGTCCCTGGAGAAGCCGGCCCGCCGGGAGATCAACTACATGGCCACCAGCCGGGCGGCGGACGAATACTTCATCCGCAAGCCCAACACCTCCGTCCTCTTCCCCAATCCTAACAGGTGACGCTGGGTTACATAGCGCGCACGCACGCGCGCGCGTGTGTGTGTGTGTGTGTGTGTGTGTGTGTGTCAGCGTGAGTGTGTGTGACAGGTGCGGGAGATGGATGAAATGCAATGCTGTCTTCTTTTTCGAGGACACGCGGGTCACTCCGAGGGAATGATGAATGAACGATTTGTGTTCCATTGATCGACTTGACGGGAAGTTCTGCTGACGAGGGTTTAACCCCCCTCACCTCCCCGCCCGCCCGGACGCCGCTCGCATGCAAAGACTTGAGAGACGGGAGGAGGAGGAGGAGGAGGAGGAGGAGGAGGGAGGAAAAACCCCGGGGGGGGGCGGGCTCTGCCCGACGCTCGGATTGAAAAATGTTCAAAAACACTCGGACCCCCCTCAGTGCGTTGTTACGTGGCTTGACATCACGACGTGGACTGAACAATATTTACGAAGATGGTAATTTCACAAAAAAAAAAAAAAAAAAGCGGCAAATCTTATCCGGGAAAACGGAAAATAATTACTGGGGGGGGGGGGCATCGGGCGTAATACATGATGAATGTGACTGATTTCAACTTCGCATTCTCCCTAAATCAATCATTTTGACCCAATTCAATTATCCTCGTGAGAGTTCCATTAGCAGCTCGGAGCTCGAGCCCACTCCTCCAACTTGTTCCATCAAATGAACGACGAGTCGGAAAATTGCGCAGATCTTTTGGCCGCGTCACTCGCGGCCCAGCCAGATCTCCCAAAAGGAGACTTTTCATCTCTTCTTGATCAACGTTTGGCCGACCATAGAAAATGCACATTTCTTACGCCAACATTTGATACCAACGTAGGCTTCCCTGCACCAAGCTCCTCAACTCAACTTTATTCCTGTGCCGAATAAAAAAAAATCCGCCGCCCCGCTCGGGGATGATTCCCAACGTCTGGACGTGAATCGATCAAATCCTTAACAGCCGCACGACGTACGCTCAGGTGAAATCATTGGATTGGAGTCATTGAATCGACTTGTTTTGATTTGGGAATCCTGTATTTCTTTTGCGGTGCTCTTGAACTCGGAATTCTGAGCTAAGTTGAGAACACCTAAAAAATAGAGCTTTAACAATTTAAAGTATTAAGGAGTGAAGTTCCTCCAAAGATTCCTTTAACGGACAACAAGTCACTGAATATATTCGTTTTTAATAAACATATTTACTTATTGAATGTGCAGGATGTATTTGTGTATTTGCGGTAGGAATGATAATGCAGAGTTCAACTAAGCGACTGTCATTTCATCGGGTAGGTAGCTCACGTCAAAACAGAGCTTTTAGAGCAGAAAGATGCAGCGATAAAACGAAACAGACAATGTTTGGGGTTTGGCAAACCAGCCGGCACTTTTCCAACCAGTCTGCTATCTGGTCCATACCTCACTGTGCGTGTGCTTGCTTGTGCGTGTGTGTGTGTGTGTGTGTGTGCGTGTGTATGTGTGTGTGCGTGCGTGTGTGATTTCGGAGGTCAGAGTTCTGTGGTTCCAGCAGTGGATTTGCATGAAATTTGGAGGAAAGTAAGTGAGGATTAGTCTTGGGAAACAGATTGTTTCGGAAGATAGATACCTTGTCATTCCGGGCGGGGATGAGGTGAGGTGACACCTGGGCTTGGACGGACCAGTGAGGAATGACCGCTGGACTGGCTTGGTGGGCTTCTAGAAGGACCCCCGACACCTGCTGCCTCTCCCTCCAGCTCGGGGGCGTGGAATCGTTGCTAAAACAATAATGGCGCGCCCCAATCGACTCTGACAGATTCCGACGGGACGCTGTGTGTGTGTGTGTGTGTGTGTGTGTGGGGGTGGGGGTGGGGGTGGGGGCGGTGGTGAGAGTGAGTGGGGTGGAGAGGGCCAATGTGATGAAACAGCATAAATTCTCTATCTCGCTAGAGACCAATCATACACACACGGACATACAATCACGGCCACGCACGCACACTCTCACACACACACACACACACACACACACACCTCCTTAATTGGGTTAAGTGTGTGTCTTGGAGTCGACAGCGGGCCAGTTTTAGTTGAATTAGTCCCACTGAATAGTGATTTACTTCATGCTGATGAAGTGATGCTTTGAGCCACGGGCAGGGGGAGGGCAAGAGAGTCTCTCTCTCTCTCTCTCTCTCTCTCTCTCTCTCTCTCTCTCTCACTCCCTCCCCCCCTTATCTGTTGTTGTCTACTTGGATGTGGGCATGGCGGACAGAGTCCCTGCCTCTGCCGGGTCCCTGCCAGTTCACCTGCCACGCTGACGCCAAACGCATTGTCGCAATGCATTGCAAGGACGGACACGCACACGCACACACACCCACACCCACGCACACACACACACACACATACACGCACACACACGCAACACACACACACACACACACACACACACACACACACACACACACACACACACACCCTTCCACCGTCCTGTGCCGAATACCAAGCAGCTCTGCCCCCTAGAGAGAACACACGCATACACACACCCCTCTATAAAACGCCTTCCAGCTTTGGACATGAGGCCACACTGCCACCAAGGGGCCAGCCGCTGTAACTGCAGCTCATCTGTTGTGAAGTCCCCCCCCCCCCACCCACCCACCCCCACACCAAAAAAAAAAAAGCCCTGCGAGAGGTGTTTAATATTTCAAGTGTTTCATCACAAAGCAGATGTTTGGGACAGGTCGGAGGAAGCAAGGTCAGGGATGCGGCAGGGGAGGACGTTCCCATCTACAAACTCGTTGAAGGAAGATTCCAACCCAAAGCTCGTTCATCAATATCCTCAGCGTCAAACGTTGCAAACTCATGAAGGTTGCGGTTTCATGGATCAATAATAGAAAACTTGTAAGGAGATGCGTCGTGGGTGTGTGTGTGTGTGTGTGTGTGTGTGTGTGTGTGTGTGTGTGTGTGTGTGTCTGATGAAACCCAACTTCAGGCATCCTCTCAACTAAGTAAAAAAACCCACAATAAATCAAATAAAACATTGGAAAGTGCCTAAAGGCAAATTTTAATCCTATAAAATAATATAGAAATCCTGTAGCCCCCATACAATTGTTAATGTCAAAACGAGCCTGAAGAGCAGCAGCGTTATGCGGCAGTGCCAACTAGTGTCTGTTTGTATACAGGTTTGTGCATGAGTGTGTATGCGTGGAGTTTTGGGATGACCCTCTGGCTCACCAGTTTGTCTATACCGTCCACAGCGTTTCCTTTTCAAGTTTTTACTTTCTTTGTGACATTGGCGCTCCGCCTGCACGGGTCTTCTTCCACTCCCACGGTGGGTCGCCCTTGAGCAAAGCACGGAAACCCAGCGCCGCCCCAGAGGATCCATTCTGTGCCGTTTACAGCCCATAGTCGTGATCGGGATTCTCCCAGGTCAGGTGCCCAGCCCCGTGTTTTTCAAGTGACCGTTATAACGGCGATGATGGAATCTCCAGCTCTTGTGTTGCAGGATCAAAATTGCCAGGGCTGCATTAATATTCTCCGATTCATCGGTTATGGACAGAACACAAGCTCTGTGTTCATCAGAAGAAGATCATTTCACACTGAATGTGAGACCTCTATGTAGTGATGGTTTGACTCTTCTTTGAGAGGCGGTTCTTGGCGAGTCACTCAGTAAATAGTAAAGAATCAATCGTTTTTCTGACTCAGTTTGACTCAGTTGTTGGTACCCCGGTAAAGCATGAAAGAGTCAGAAGAGTTGGTTTGGCTCTGTGTTGTGAGTTGATCATTTTATTCAGATTTCTTGTTTCTTTATTCAGAAGAGCATGTCGAAAATGTTATGTATGATGCGTCTATGTTCTAGAAACTCTCGGTTTAAGGTGAGTTGTTCACTCAGTAAACAAGGAGCAAAGACATGTATGCAACACACACACACACACACACACACACACACACACGCATACACACCCACACACACACACACACACACACACTACACCCCAGTGAGGCCAGGGCTCAGGCCTCCGTCCTTGGCGCCATCCAGCTGATGAGTGACGAAGCGGAAAGGGAAAATGCCCAACAGCTCATAAACAGTTTTTATGTTTTACAGCTTTTAATTAGTCCCAAAGCAGCGGCTGCTCGCACGGCGTCACACTCCACAAGCTTCTAAACGCTGCGTGTGTGTGTGTGTCTGTGTGTGTGTGTGTGTTTGTTATATGTTGCTATTTATTACATTGTCATAGATGTTATTTGTGCAACACACACACTCATTCTTCCTGTGCTAATAAATTTTTTTGATACATCTCACTGTGATCCTGTGTGTGTGTGTGTGTGTGTGTGTGTGTGTGTGTGTGTGTGTGTGTGTGTGTGTGTGTGTGTGTGTGCGTGGGTGGGTGCGTGCGTGTCTGTACGCGTGCAGGTACCAGCCGGAGGGCATGACGACGGACATGCGGAAGTTCATCGACGGCCCCAGCAGCTACCTGACTCTCCCTGAGGAGCTCAAGTCGGCCATCGAGGCCATCAACTACATCGCCGGCGCGCTGCAGGCCGAGAAGGACTACGAGGCGGTGGGTTCTCCCGCCCTGGCCAGTTTACCGCTTCCTGTTTAGCGCTTCCTGTTCATCATCGATTGGTCCTGCCCTGCAGCTCTGTGTTTTACGTTCTGCCTTCATTTCTGTTTGCATGTCGACACTATCACAACCCTCTTTTCTGCTTCTCCACCTCCTTTTTACTCATCCTGTCTCCCTCTGCCCCTCCCTGCTATCGGCCTTTTGGTTTTTATATTCTTCCTCTCTTACGGTTATCTCTCTTACTCCATCTCACTTATAGTATAGCACTCTCTCCTCTGTCGCGGTCTACGATTCTTCTCTCACCTCCGCCCCGGTTGAATTTTTCCTTATTTCCTTCCTTTTCCTCCTCTCCCATGCCCCCCTTCGCCTCCGACCAGCTGAAGGAGGACTGGCAGTACGTGGCCATGGTGGTGGACCGCATGTTCCTGGTGATCTTTGTGGTGTTCACCACCGTGGGAACGCTGGCCATCTTCACCTACGCCAGCTTCAACCACACGCCCACTGACCCCTTCAAGGCTCCCTGAGCGGAGGCTCTTTTTTGTACTCTTCACTGCGTTGTTATCTTTGCGAGAATTTGCCGCGATTGTCTCCGATTGGCTGGATGGTCCGAGACGTGTAATTCCGACATTTTCAAGCTTCTTTTGTATTGCAAGGGATCATAAAATTGTGTCAGTGTGTTATTATTACAATATTTGACCCGTGTCCCCTTCCGTCTGTTATATGGGAGGCGGACAAGGTGGCCGACGCTGAGCCGCTTTTCGGGGCGGTTGCTCCGTATAAAAGTGTCCGCTCAGGATGTATCGCCCTTGCCCTTGTGTGTAAGAGTGGTCGTTTTCAAGAACTTGATTTTGTTTCCAAAACACCACGTGATCACTCTCCGGCGCTCGGCCTTTCGACAGAATGCTTCTGCATGCATTTCCCGACTCTGTAATTTGACACGGAGTGATGTTTGGTGTTTAATCGATGACTTGTCTTGTTGCCAGTAAACATTAAAGAAAACAATGAAAATAAAAAATGAAAATAAAAAGGAATTTCACCGTGTGTGCATCTGGAACCCTCAGAACTATTTTCCGTCGCTCGACTGGCTGTTGCCGGCGTCGTCCAGAAAAGGCCGTGGCTTGCTGTCCGGGACGCGCGAATGATAAATGCATCCCTAACGTGCATCTTTATTATACCTCTCCACTCGCTGCCAGTGTCCAAGCAACGGCACCGTGTTGGATATTTGTGCGCGGTGTGAACATATAAACAAACCGTAAAAACAGGGAAAGTCGCGTGCCTCTCTTCTTCCTCCCCCCGCCGATGTGATTCGCGGACATTTCCATAACCGTAGTAATCCTCCATGTATTTTTAGCTGACGCCTGTGCACGTCGTGCCGCGGAAGCTATTTCCGTGTTTTTCGAGTGGAGGGGAACGTTGACTCGATTGACCAGCTGCATCAATACGCTGTGGAATTCCTATTATACACTGGAGGGTCGGACCTGTATCCCCCCCCACATACACACACACACGTACACACACACATACAGTGAGGTATGGACCAGTTTGCAGACTGGTCGTCGTCATGCCCTCCGGCTGGTACCTCCACTCACGCGTGCACACACACACACACACACACAAACACACACACTCACACACACACACAAACACACACACACACACACACAAACACACACACACAGGATCACAGGGAGATGTATGAAAAAAATGTATCAGCACAGGGAAAATGTGCGTGTGTGTGTTGCACAAATAAAATCTACGACAATGTAATAAACAGCAACATATAATTCACACTCATACACATACGGGCACACACACACACACACACGCACACACACACACACACACACACATACACGCTGAAGCTTCATCAGCCGCGTACATACACACCTGCCCTTGTTATGCTTTAATTTTGTCTTTCGAATAGAGATCTAAGCAGGGATATCAAAGGCTCCATCTGTTGTCACAATGCTATTCTCCTGCCGTGAGAATTGTAACCCTGGCCCCATCACCTGCCTGCCCTCCTATTTATAACACACACACACACACACACACATCATCATCACACACACATACATGTTGGCACTGGATGCTATGGGCTTCCCTAATGTGTGTGTGTGTGTGTCTACATTCTTTGAATGCGCGTACACACAGTACGTGAGACAAATGTATGTACGTACACGTCAGAATCCACCATTTGCCAGCTGTTCCATAAACGTTCCGCTGACGTTCTTCAAACGACTGGCGGTGCCACGCGCTGAGTATCAGGCCTCCCGCTGAGATGCTGCGGCCTTCCGGGATGTCAGTGACGTAGTCGGCGGCCACGTCAAACACACGGGACGGAGGGGATGGAAGGCGGGGTGTGTCGGCCGAAAACGCATCCCCGCCGATCTGATGCGAACGCCGGGTCTGATTTACAACCTGTTTATGTTTTGCTCCACACCGGCAACCTTGAGGGAGCAACGGTCTAGAGGGGGCGGGCGAAAAAGCGAAACAGATCAAGCGAGGGAAAATGTGCATTGGGGAGAAAGGTGAGGCCGAGAATGATAACGTGCAAATGGATTTATTCAAGAGAGTTATTCGATCGGCTGAAATAACCTTTCGGTTGTGCCTGATTGACTCAATAGCCGATCAGACGCCTTTTGGTTTAAGAGTTTGTAAGTCAGATTGAAAGTTGAATCAAAAAAATACATATATATGGATCCTCTGTCTCTAAGTGTGTAGGAGAGGGTACCTTAATTTACAACTATTAATAAGGTGATATTTCGGCTGTAAAACTTTCAAAAAAGTGACCCCATTGGGAACTCCAACATTCTGTTGGAAGGGTTGATTATTTTTTAAAATCTTTAATTCTTACAAAGTTGTCTACCAATTCCAAACTTATTCCAGCACAGTCACGACCACAACCCTCCTTTAACTTTCAAACTTTTCCGCCTCCAGCTTTCCAGTACACCGCTCCCAGACTATTGACAACGAATGCCAGTAATTTACCTTGGCATGAGCCTAGATCCCCCAATGATCATAGCGCTACTGTCACTTGTTCTTACTGTTCTACTTTGGGATTATATTGTGCTAACAAGCCATATTCCACATTGCCCTGTGACACCACTTGAGTTCCACCAGGGTTTGCAAACTTCCTGTATGCCTGACACCAGGCGGCATGGCGGAATGCCTCCTCTTTTTCCAGGGGATAGATAGAAGTGGGGAGAGTGGGTGATACATGCTGGTACAAGGAAAGCTAGAGAAACAGGGTAGAGGAACAGGAAAGAGGAACAGGTAAGAGGAACAGTTAAGAGGAACAGTTAAGAGGAACAGGTGAGAGGAACAGGTAAGAGGGTGTAAGAATAAGTGGCAAGAATACCAGATTGCTAGTCAAAAGCATAGCAACGGAATAAATCTTGTTGGTTGGTTGGTTGGTTGGTTGGTTGGTTGGTTGGTTAGTGATGGGGGTATAGCTCTTCTGATAAACACCCTGGTGAAGGTAGTATTACCGACCCACATTGCAAAATGTGTCATAAAGGAAAACTAAATCCCATGACGTCTGATATAACAGTTTCAGTATCAAAATGTTGTATTTATGGAATAATGAAATTTGCCTTCAAAAAAGTTCTTCCAGAGCGTAATCGGAATCATAAAAATACAAAAATACATCTAGACAGAAGCCGATGAACACATTTGTTCTCCAATGATATAATCCATTCTAGGTCAAATGATCTCAAATGGGGAAAAACAACCAAGAAGTTATTCATTTTCCAGATTATCTGGTTCATGGAGACCTTCATTGTGAAGTTCTTTGGAGAAGACAAATAACTGCAGCTGGGAGAACTTGGACATTTGGAGAAGACAAAGAACTCCTCAGCTGCATGTGGGGAAGGCCGGACCAAAATCAAGATAACCGATTTTGTGAAATAGGTTATAGGTCAAATAGTTGGTCCCTCTTAACCTGTGAAAGACTTTGCCCGCCCACCCACGCTCCTGTCCCATATACACACATAATAGTACAGATTGTTGGACCACACCACTGGAACCCTCAGTCTGTTTGTAACTCTTCTGCAGGCATCCCACACACACACACACACACACACACACACACACCAAACACACACACACACACACACACACACACTTGAACACGTGCGTGCCTTCGTACTTTCCTCTCTGCTGTCCATCACGGTCCCTAACCTCAGGCTGGTGAACACCAACAGGTGCCTGCCCCGTGAGGGCTGCCCCCCAACTACAAAGGCATTCCGGCCCTCCTCTCACTCCCAGCACACGTCTACGCCCAATCAGGCTGCTCGTTTTGTCGTCCTTTAGGCAGCCACGGCCGACAGTCAGGGGCAGGGAGGGAGGTGGAGAGAGAGAGGGAGACAACCAATGCCAACTTCCAAACCCACGCCCATTGAGTCGCCATTGGTGGTCGACGGTCCACAATCGGCTGGAGTCCTCATCGGACCTGCAAAAAGCTTCGGGGTGTAGGCCGTGTGGTGCTTGAGGAGGCGTTTGCGTTTGACGTCCGCCCCCATTCAGGGTGCCCACCCCTCTAATGCTGAGGAAGGGTAGGGCAGATAGAGGAGGAGAAGGAGGACGGGGGTGGGGGGGGGTGGGGCGGTGGGCTTTTCCGAGGTGCCTGCCCACTGAACTTGTGCCGTGGATGGTGCAGGTCCACAGCTATCTGGTGGTGGTCTATGGTGAGCGAGTGATGAAGATGAGTGTGGCGGCTCTGAGGATGAAGAACGGAGTGGGGCTAAACGCTCTCGTCCTTGTGTTGGGCTGCCTCTGCCTGGTGTTAACCGGTGAGTGTTTTCTGTGTTGCGGTTAAGGTGCTAACGCCATGTATGGGATCAGGATTTGTGTTTTCGAGCATGATGCAAAGTCCTACGCTGGCTGAGGTGCGATATCGCCCGTCGACACGGTCTCGAAAAGACGGAAAAGGAGACCTACAAAAGACAGTCAGATGGAGGGACAGCGTGACAGGAACGACGACAACATAACACATAGCTTTGACAGCCTTTGACATTGACCCCGTGACCCTCCAGCGGAGCACTGGAAAACATATGGTCGCTGGTGTGTGGCGGTGTGCGTTTGGTGTGCGAATGGAGATATAATTGTACCAGTGAGATTCACGAATAAAGACATCCCCTGTAAGGGATTCTCAACCGCTCAAACAACCAAAGTTGACGTTCTGTCCAATTATAATATCACACTTGTGATGTTGTACGTATGAAGCGTGGATAAAATGCCAGAGACCTTTCCCCCTGTTTGGGGAACATACAGGGCATAATCATATTAACGCCTCATTGTTGATAATCAGCTTCTATTTCGGGTCTCCGATAGAGCCAGTGTTCCAGCCTCTGCTTTGAAGTCGCTCTCCCTGCTCGCTCCATATCGATTACATTAGCTCAGCCACCTTTTCTGCCCATCGCCCAACCAGCCGCCCAGTGACACCTGGTCCTGCCGACTGTTATCCTTTGCGTGCCCCTCTCTGTCCTTCCCGCTCGACTTCTCACTTGCTCTCACACTCTTCGTTCCACTTGTCAGGTTATTTTCTTGATGAGGCACAATGGGGGAGGCGGCATAGCTGTACATAATTCAGAATAAACACTTTTTTTTAATGACGTGGAAACTTTTGTGTGCACGAATAGCCCCGAAAGACAAATTACCTTGCATTCATTGTTTGCCTGTCAAGGAATTTAACCCTGAGCTCACCTGTTTTAAAGACCGTCAAACTTTGTTTTCATCCAAAAAAGTTCCCCAAAGGTGCAAAAATCCAAAATTGTTTCACAACCTCCGACTTGTAGACATGGAATGTTTGAAAAAGATCACAAAAATGTAAGGGCACCCATACCCATGTTTGCAGGCCCCTTTTAGAATCTGAACCAGGAGCAGAGGAGGCCAACGCACCCGAGCGCCTTGCAGGCACACGAGTGTGGATATTTTTAGCGTTGGGCGGCTTCGTCGGGCAACTGAACCCTTAACAATGGCGCACTCCCACTCAGCATGAGGTCCAGAAAATTAACGGAGAGCCAGCAAATTTCAGCGGCCTTAGTATCTTTGTCCCAGCGCAGCCAAGTCACCCGTAACTTCATGTATTGAATTTCATCTCACGTCAGATTGGTCCTTTTCCCGCTCGATTTGCTGATTTTTGCTGTTGTTTGTTTCTATTATGATTCTTTCTCCCTTCATTTCTTTGTCTTGCACGCGTTTCAGAAGAATCAAAGTGACGGCCGGTGACGACCGCACTGCGGGAGAAATGAACTTCAGCACTAGTAGCCCAATTTGAAAGGCGGGAGGGGTTGTTGAGGGTGATTT
>NC_137209.1:11731102-11748602 GCF_960531495.2 Zeus faber | reverse complement strand
CTTTCCTCTCACCTCTGTTTTGCCTTTCGCCACACAGGACCGTCTTTTCTCCTCGGGAACATCCCAGTTGATCTGGGGAACAAGCGAGAGAGCGAGACACGGAGAAAAAGAGGGTAAAAAAGGGTTAATCGCACGAACCTACATACGCGTGTCGCTTCAACAGCCGGAGGACAAGCTGTTGTGAACAAAGATGGATTTTCATATTTTCCCTTTTTCGGAAGGGATGACAAACACAAGTAAATAAACAATGTCGTGCATTTTTCAATTGCATCAAGTCTTCATAAGACCGGTTTCTAAAAGCGTGTGCATGTTTTCACGCGTCCCCATTCATTTAGAGGCCCCCGGTTGTGACTGAAACCTTCAAAATACCTTTTGTGCCCTAGCTCCTAACAAGAAGCTCATCCTGTAAATTGGATCAAATTATGCAAATCTGAAGGGGCTCCTTAGGAGGATGATGGTCTGTGTTACGCAAGTGTGGTCGATACCAGAATTCATTTGGTGTGCTCAAAAAAAAAAAAAAAAAAAGAAAGAAAACATTGTCTCCCCGTAACAAAAATGTCTCTTGTTTTCAACATTGAGTACTACATGGTCCCTGTTTTCAGCTGAATTAAAAGAACAACAATAATAATTATACTGGTTTTCCGTGCTTACATATATGACATACTGTATAGAGGCAAGCAGATAAGAGCGTGCAAGGAGGTCCCACCGGAGAAGTGGGCGCCGTCGTCAACGCGCCCACTCGCTCGCTGTGAATTGTGTGCTTTCAGGGGTGTGTGTGTGTGTGTGTGTGTGTGTGTGTGTGTGTGTGTGTGTGTGTGGGGGGGGGGTGGGTGTAGGGCCGGCGCTTCCTATAGGCGACTCTGATGCTCGTCCCCGTGCCTCTCTCGTTACCGTATTGAACAAGACAAAAAAAAAAAAAACAGCATGCCTAACGGGGGGGGGGGGGGGGGGGGGTCTCATCACAGTCACTCTCTAACCAACCAACACACACACACACACACAACCACATACACACCCACAGACCCTTCCTTCTTACCACGCGCGGCGGTCGGCGCAGGTCGTTCGTGTCCACGGCCAAGATGGCGTCCCGGGCCCCAATGAAGAGCGTGCCAGATGAGCGGTCCAGCAGAAAGGTGCTGAAGTTGGCCACGCCCCCGAAGCTCCTTGGTCCCAACATGGCGTCCGACTCTGTTCAGAGGCAACAAGAGAGAGGTTAGAGAGACATTCTCAAGAAGGTTCGCAATCGAGGGAACCTCCAAATGCTTCCCCAACCGATTCCACGGGACATGAAAAGGCGTCGGCGCCACGTCACAATCTGTCCTTTAAATTGCGTCTCATTCGGGGTCAACGGGGGCACAAAAACAAGCTCATGGCAACAACCTGGTCCATAAAGTTCTCCATATTAGGAACCGAGCACATCGGAATAAAGGAGATCAACGGCGAGACGAGGAGAAAATCGGAGAAGTTGTTGACGGCAAAGTCTATCGCACACGCGTGCGGATTCCGTTACTTCCGTTTATTTATTTATTTATTTTTAAAATCTCTAAATCTCATATTGCTATTCATTTGCCTCCATGATATTAACTCAGAGTCTGGATAGGGGCGACTGAAGCGACAGACTCGATGATCTATGTCATCATATGAAATGCTGAATTGCACTTTTACATAATAAATGTGATGTAATAGCGGCTATATCCGTCTCCTTGATGTTGGTTTCTTGTCTCAGGGCTGCTCTGCTCCAGCATTCAGCCTCTATCTCTCTCTCTCTCTCTCTCGCATAATCTTTTTTCACCTCTTTCTTTTCATCTCTCTTTTTTTCCCAGTCCCCCCCTCTATCGCTTGGTGCCATTTTCTTGTGTATTCGCATCATAAACCCCCCAAAAAATGACAAAGCGCTGCATTCACGGATATACGTGTCTTTTTTTTTTTTCTATGTACACAGTTTAATGGGTGCGTGAGGGGTTCAGTATCCGACAAGGCGGGTCTTTGTCTGCCACACTTCAAAAACGAGTGTGAGAGAGAGAGAGAGAGAGAGAGAGAGAGAGAGAGAGAGAATGGGGTTGGCAAACACAGAAAAGCTGAAAGTGAGATGGTGAATTCTGGGTTCTGAAAATTCAAGAAGAGGGCTTAGCTCCAGATGAATACAATCACACAGAATCTCTATCGCTCACAGACACACACACACACACACACACACACACACACACACACACACACACACACACACACACACACACACACACACACACACACACACACACACACACACACACACACACAGGGGTGAAGATTATCTCATCGGGGGTGGTTCTAATGGATTAAACCCTCCGACATTTGAATCAGCGATCCACCAGTGCAATCAACTCCCCCGGTGGAGACATCTGCACCCACGTGCTACCCACCCGCAACCAAACAGCTCACCGGAGGGGGTAGAAAAAAAACAAGCTAAAGGAAGCCCGTGCAAACTGCTCAATTTTACGTGTCCTACCGACACGGCCGGTTGGAGAGAGGGAGAAGGGAAGATGAAAGGTGAGGCGCGCAGGACAAGAGGTGTGGACTGAGCGAATATAAATATCAAATTAAATTATATCCAGCTCTTCAGTTGAAAAATGAAGTACTTCTGGAACTCTTGTAATAATAATAATAATAATAATATGGGGATGGCAGCTCAGGAGGTAGAGCTGGTCATCTAGTAATCTAAAGGTTGCTGGTTCGATCCCAGCCTCCTCCTGCATGCTGTAGCGTCCTTGAGCAAGACGCTTAACCCCTAATTGCTCCTGATGGCTGCGTCCGTCGGTGATTGAACAATTGTAAGTCGCTTTGGATAAAAGCGTCTGCTAAATGCAATGTAATGTAATAATAATTATAATAATACTTAAAAGATTCAAAACCAGATAAACTGATCAGCCACAACATTAAAACCACCACTAATATTGTGTAGCTCCCCCTTGTGCCTCCAAAACAGCTCTGACCCGTGGAGGCATGGACTCTGAAAGTGTCTTGTGGTATCTGGCACCAAGACGTTAGCAGCAGATCCTATAAGTCCTGTTAAGTTTCGAGGTGGGGCCCCCACCTGGATCAGGCTTGTTGTTCCAGCACATCCCATAGATGCTCGAGCGGATCGGACCCTAACCCCGACCATCCACATGATGTAGAGGAAAACCTGATTCATCAGACCAGGCCACCTTCTATTGCTCCATGGTCCAGTTCTGACGCTCACGTGTCCATTGTAGGTGCCTTCACCAGGGGACAGGGGTCAGCATGGACACTGACTGGTCTGCAGCTACACAGCCCCATACACAGCAAGCTGTGATGCACTGTGTGTTCTGACACCTTTCTATCATAGCAGCATTAACTTTTTCAGCAGTTTGTGCTGCAGTAGCTCTTCTGTGGGATCGGACTAGCTTTTGCTTCCCACGGGTATCAATGAGCCCATGGGCGCACACGACCCTGTCGGTTCACCGGTTGTCCTTCCTTGGACCACTTTTGGTAGGTACTAACCACTGCATACTGGGAACACCCCACAAGACCTGCCGTTTTGGAGATGCTTATTCCCCTCACTTGTCTTGGTTTTAATGTGACGTCCGATCGATGTACACCATCCCCTGTTCGTATCAGGTTTCGTCTTTCTATTCTCCGTCCATCCGTTTCGATTCCTCTTCAAATGAGGAATCTGTCAATACACTGAGATGTGGCTGTAACCCAATCGCTCTGCAAATCTCTCTCTCTCTCTCGCTCTCCATCCAGTCCAGAAGGGGTATCCATTTCAAATAAGCGTTGAGATGCATTGCGTTGTTTCTCATTCCACGAGGTGCCATCTGTTCCACTAGAAGCCCCTGCACATGAATCTCCGATTGGCTGGACACGAGAAGGACTTCACTCCTTGGGATCAAACCAGTGGCAATTTCCACCAGCTAAAGTGGATGTGTCCGTAAATAGAGACACACACACACACACACGCATCATGTCCAGGATTTCTGCTGCAATTATTATACTTATATGTTTTCTATTTCCTGACTTCTGAGACTAACGACCGACAAAGCATGTCAAGTTTAGAGGAAGCTACCTCGCTAGCGTATGGCGGCCAGAAAAGGGGCTTTTGGACACTGAAATGTCCTCTTTCAGGAGAGTGGGAGATGAGGCGAGACGCCAGTGTTGAGACGCCGCAGACGGCAACTGTCTTCCTCTCCCTCACATGTCAATCATTCTTCGGTTGAAGCATTCTTCCCCTCGCGCTCCTCCCTGCCTCCTCTACTCAGCCGTCCGTCCATCCGTCCATCCCACCATCCGTTCGTCCGCTCACATCAAACCATCCCATCTCTTCCGGCTGTCCACCACCTCACTATTAAACATCTCCCTGGCTTACATGAACACATGCAAACACACTCACGGCAATGTACACACACACACACGCGCGTGTGTGTATACACACGTGTCAGACGTAAGCCTTTGTGACATGGGCCGAAGGCAAGGTTTTGGACAAATGTCCTTGTAAACCAGTCCTCACTGGCTCTCCACACACACACACACACACACACACACACACACACACACACACACACACACACACACACACATACACATACACATACACATACACACACACACACACACACACACACACACACACACACACTACCCCCACCTGCTGTGCACCCTAATGTAGCGGTGGCTCCTAGAGCTACACCATCTGCCCTCTCCACACACACATACGTACACATACACACACGCACGCACGCACACGCACACACGCAGTGAGTGAAAAGGAAATAAAAGACTGAGAAAGCAGATTCAAAGGAGCAATAGAGAAATGTGGGAAGAGTGAAAGGCATCCTCCAAAAATTCATTTTTTTTTCCCCCCCTTGTGCCAGTTGCTCGCGAGCGCCTCGGGAAAAAAATCTTGTTCTTTGAGCTTTTGAAAACAAATTAAACTTGACATGAAGTTCAACGTGGTGGCGGAACGCTCTGCAGGTGAGGGGGAAATGCCTGTGACAGCGCACGCCTTTAGCCATCTATCAAATAAATCCACTTCACCCCCCCGTGCGCTTGTTGCGTGTCCCGTCGGAATGTGTGCGTGTGTGTGTGTGTGTGCGCGTGCGTGCGTGCATGTGTGTCTGTGTGTGTGTGTCGCGCATGCACGTATTCCCAAGAGCATGTTATTGTGCATGTCTGATCAGGAATCTTCTCGAAAGGTCATGCGTTTTTCGGAAACGCAGACAAACGCAACATGTTACCGCCAATGTCCAAGTTCGTCTGGCCTTAACCCGCTGTAAGACTTCCCTTCGGCATATACCGAGGCCTTATTTCCATCAGTTAAATCAGCTGTGCGAGCACTACGCTACCGCATTATTGACAGGAAGGGTCTTCATCCAGTGACAGTGTGTAGTCTTACTGCCGCAAAACAATGCCCCCTTTCAGCCGAGACCAAGCGCGGGCCATTTCAGATACTGGAGGTAGTCATATTTCATACTTTTTCTGTGTCCATTTGTCTGGGTGAGCTGCTTCTACATCCAAGAGGGTTAGAATCTCTCCCTTCTTAAACTGGGAATCCCCCTTTCCAGACACATGGGAAGTGCTGATGAAAAGGCAGGTTGTCATGCCAGGATTAATGGAGATCTACTCCTAATACCCGATGCAACGACTTGAAACAATGCCAATGCAAGGGACACAGTCAATACTTCTTAAAAGCGCCTACCTTTATTTCAAAAAGTGTGCGTATAAATGAATAAGCAGTCCTAAATTACAAAGTCCAGCTCCTCCTGCCTCTCCCCAGCCATAAATCATTCATTCATAATACATTAAACATGATGGAGAGGGAGCCAAGGAGGGAGACCAGTGTCTTCTGTGTGTGTGTGTGTGTGTGTGTGTGTGTGTGTGTGTGTTTGTGTGTGTGTGTGTCTGTGTGGGTGTGTGCGCGCGTGTGTGTGTCTGTGTGGCGTCCATTAAGGGTTTAATAAACTGGCTGCGGCCTCCAAGGGAGGGACCCCAGTTTGTGACTGCAGGGCATTGCACCGACCGACCAGGGATTCGACCAACCAGGAAGTGATAAATTATACGCTTCACTCCATAATCTGTCAGTCAAAACCAACGGGATGGAGAGAAGCGATGCAGAATGGTGGGTGGAAAAGATTGACAGGTGGGGGGGGCATGCAGGCATGCGTCGCCACCTTCCTCCACCTATCCTCCCAGCTGCAAGGATCAATAGGAGCACGGGCCAAACCACACATTATTCCGATCCACACGTTCTGAATACCAGGTCATTTTCCGCCTGCTGTTTGCTCTTCGCAGCTCGGCCGCCACAACGACAAGTACTTGGGGCTAGAAACAGTCTGTTAACTGGAGGGTCAAACGTTGTTCCTATACTAAACCGCAGCGCACGCTTACTATTACGGCACATTTCATTGTTGTGCCCAAATTTCGGCCAAGCTACTCCTCCCACAGTTTACGAGCCACATACGCATCGCGATTCATCAAAACAGCCAGCTCCATCCCGATGGGTGTGGTAGACCTTTGCAGCAGGTTTCATCTGGCGCTTTATGAAATATTCAACTTTTTGTGCCTTTTTTGTTTCGCTTACAGGAAAACGGTCGGAAATGTGGTCGTCATGGGAAACACACGTTTGAAGTGGATTTGAGGGAGTTTTATTCGCAATGACAACAGGTAGCAAACTAGACGAAGGGGTGACCTCATCTTGCAGATAAACAGGGCACAGACAGCAGAGTACATGCACTGCTGGGTGATGCACACAATACAGTAGACACAGTCAGTTAATACACCACCTGTAAATGAATAAAGGACGGGCAGTAAATTCACTTCCTGCAGCTATACAAGATAAAGTAAACACATAGTAGATATATAGACAACAGAGAATGCGTGTGTGTGTCTGTGTGTGTGTGTGTCTATGTGCGTGTCTGTGTGTGTGTGTGTGTCTGTGTGTGTGTGTGTGTGTGCGTGCATGCGTGCGTGCGTGCGGTTAACATCATCTAAGTGCTGTATTGTCTTTGCATTGATTGATGACAGGGTTTTGCTATTCAAGCATATCCTGCCTTGAAAGCTGCTTCTAGTGTTTATGTGTGTATTTCTGAGAGAGAGCAAGAGAGAGACAGCAAGAGAGAGAGAGAGAGAGAGAACAAGAGAGAGAGAGACACACAATGACTTAAGGCGGTACACAGAGAAAATAGATGGAGGAAGCACCAGTGTATTAGAAAGTCCATCGTGGTGGGTAAAGAGAGGGCGAGAAAGAGTAGTAGTCCTTGTGTGTGTGCGTGTGTGCGTGTGTGTGTGTGTGTGTGTGTGTGTGTGTGTGTGTGTGTGTGTGTGTGTGTGTGTGTGTGTGTGTGTGGGCGCACACTGGAGACACAGGGATCCCCTTGTAGTGGCCACGGTCTATCTGCGTCCTTTCTCTGCGAGTGAATGAGCCTCACAAAGGGAAGAAATGCATCAAAGCCCCCCAACTCTTCAGATCTACGGAGAGGACCCTCACTTCGCCATTCATCTCAACTAACCGCCAGTCGCCGCACAGGAGCACAGCCCAAATACCACGTCATATTAATGAATAACTAATAAATAATGAATGAATGCATAAGAATGCATGAATGAATGCATATTAAGATAAAAAGCAAGCGCGCTTCCCTCAATTTAACATAATACAGAAATGCAAAATGGTGTCCAAAATGGGACCGAAATTAATGTCAATTGTGTTACACTTTATAATGTGTTTCCCAGAATGTGGTGTGTAATGGCGCACCATTGAGATATTACTCAAGTGTCTGCAGCTGCGGCTTCATCACAATCATGGGACTCGGAGCCCCCCCCCTCAGAGAGACACAAACTCTATGGTATGGAACAGCTGCACTTCACACCCATACAGAGTCCATATTTGCCTTAACCGAAGAATGGAAACAAACTCCCGACTTCCTCTTTGTTGTCAAGAGCATCGGTTTTGATCCATTTATCAACTTTAGTTCTTAGCGTTCTTTCTCCCTATCAGCGCGGTGCATAGTGATCAACCTTCCTTATCGGGTACCTACGATGTCAAAATGGGATGTGAATGTGGACAAGCCAGAAAAGTAGCATCAAGTGGCTATAGTTCAAATATTCAATTGCCACGGTAACGTCAATCATCGCCTTCGTGGTTCATCAACTCCTACTGTGCAGAACTGAATACAATAGTCTCCTTAATATAAGTATGTTTAGAAGGGCCACGGGAGATTTTGCTCGGATGTAATTTTGAGTCTCGCGTCTCCGTTCACAATCAAGGAATCTGAAGCTGGATGTGAGGGTCGTTCTGTTTGCTACTGTCGGAAGAAAGTTCTAGGTGGTCACATTTCCGTAAAAAAAAGTGCTCCCTTCCGAGGAAGTGTCCTGCCATTGTTTATTTGTCGGCTCGCAGGGCTTGCAGGACCCTCGGCGTTGGGCAACCGGCCTCCTCTCAGACTCGGCGGAAAGGACATCGAACACAGAAATGACCCTGACATGCAATGCTCCTGCCCCTTTTCAGGGTTGTTATGTGCACGCACATACACACACACACACACACACACACACACACACACACACGCACAGAGACACACACACACACACACTCACACTCGGACACACCCACACAGCCTCTAGAAGACCAAGGATTACAAGGCATTAAGGAGGAGAGGTGAAGAGGGGAACGAGGGGAGGGTGAGTCAAAGGGGGTGAGAGAATGAAGGAAGAGGGAAAGAGTGTGAGTTTGCCTTGTTGTTGTTGTTGTTTTTTGTTGTGTGTATGGAATGCATTTCTCCTAAATTTGCAACTCTCCCATAATTAATCCCTCCGTCTTCTCCAAACTCTCCCACCCACCCCCCCAAAAAAATCCTTCCTTGCAGTCTCTCTTTCTCTCTCTCTCTCTCTCTCTCTCTCTCTCTCTCTCTCTCTCTCTCGGGTTGAAGGCTTCTGGCTCTAGCTGATAAGCAGTAGCACTACTAATCAGGCTTGCCCTAAATTCACCCATGCGCCCACGGATTAGTGTGTTTATGTGTGTGTGTGTGTGTGTGTGTGTGTGTGTGTGTGTGTGTGTGTGTGTGTGTGTGTGTGTGTGTGTGTGTGTGTGTGTGTGTGTGCGTGTGTGTGCAGACCCCAGGTGCCTAAAGCATTCGCCAGCTCTGGCACATGAGGTGAGTGTGCATGGGGCCGTGTGTGTGTGTGTTTTTGTGTGTGTGTGTGCGCATGACCGTGTGCGTGTCAGCATCAGAGTTTCGATGCGAGTTAGTCGTTAGATCAACACTATCTTGATATTTTTACAGTTTAGCTCCATCTCATAAGCTAGTGCATTGCATATGTCGCATACGTGTCATGAATATAGATGTCATAAGCATCTTAAATATTTTGCCAACTAGCAAGTCTTCCAATTCTAATACATCCCAGGAAACTATCTACAGTACCATTCACTGTTAGACATACTGACATTCATTTTTAAGTTTATTATTGGCAAATGTTCCGATTTTTAAAAATTTTGTAGGTTTATGTACCAATTTTTATTTTTATTTTGTTATTTCAATATTACTATTTATATTGCCTATGTAAGCATGATGGGGATGAATAAAGTATCTATCTATCGACTGCTTCTCTTAACAAACCACAGCGGAGATCATAGTATAGTATAGTCTTGACAGTATGGTATAGTCTTGGTAGTATAGTATAGTCTTGGCAGTATAGTATAGTCTTGGCAGTATAGTATAGTCTTGGCAGTATAGTGTAGTCTTGGTAGTATAGTATAGTCTTGGTAGTATAGTATAGTCTTGGCAGTATAGTATAGTCTTGGTAGTATAGTATAGGCAGTATAGTATAGTCTTGGCAGTATAGTATAGTCTTGGTAGAATAGTATAGTCTTGGTAGTATAGTATAGTCTTGGCAGTATAGTATAGTCTTGGCAGTATAGTATAGTCTTGGCAGTATAGTATAGTCTTGGCAGTATAGTGTAGTCTTGGTAGTATAGTATAGTCTTGGTAGTATAGTATAGTCTTGGCAGTATAGTATAGTCTTGGTAGTATAGTATAGGCAGTATAGTATAGTCTTGGCAGTATAGTGTAGTCTTGGTAGTATAGTATAGTCTTGGTAGTATAGTATAGTCTTGGCAGTATAGTATAGTCTTGGTAGAATAGTATAGTCTTGGCAGTATAGTGTAGTCTTGGTAGTATAGTATAGTCTTGGTAGTACAGTATAGTCTTGGTAGTATAGTATAGTCTTGGCAGTATAGTTTAGTCTTGGTAGTATAGTATAGTCTTGGCGGTATAGTATAGTCTTGGCAGTATAGTATAGTCTTGGCAGTATAGTCAGTCAGCGGAAAAGAAAGTCCAACGGAGAGATCTCCCACAGGGTTTGAGAACTGGAGAACTGGTTCAGTCTGGGGCTTGCACCCACACCACACAAAAGGGATTTTTGGTCCAAATAGTTACGTAATTTTTTTTATTGTGACGAGCCGGGCGGCACCGTGAATGAGCTCAGACTAAACACCGCGGGAGTTCTCCGTCACCTCGCCGAGGCCGAGCCGGCAGACATGACATCTGTTGCGCTCGGCTGACACGTGATCACCCGCGGATCCTCCAACCCGCCTTACACCCCCATGAAACAGGAAGCCTGCACCCTGAGGCTCATCACGCGCATCGCCGCACGGACGGGTAAGAGAATTTTCAAAACAAATACGAAAATGCGCTGACATCGCTTGGGAATGGTGTTCAAAGGCTTCCGAATCGGGTAGACTTAGCGAACAGAGACCTGGCGATAACCTCCCACGTTGCGGTTATTGGTTTTGATAATGATGCAGGTCCCTTCCGCGGGCTCACGATAACCATCCATGGGAGCATCAGTTTGCGTAACGTACTGTACCACATGACGCCGAACCACTCAACCATGAAGGTCGAATCTCCCTTCTCAGGAGGGTTTCTCGGTTCGGTTTTTTGACGAGGCCCACACGGCGTACGTGAGGGACTGTAGGCGGCGTGGCGGTTTCACTTCTCCATCGTCGGGCGCAAACCCCCCCCCCCCCATTACACGTCGGACAAACGCCACGGTTTAGACGTCGGAGCGCCACTTCTTCTTCCTCTCCCGCCTCACAGCGTTGGTTGGGGTTGCTTGGCTGGGGATTTGAGTAGCTACGGAATTGCGTTTTTCCGCTTTTGGGGGCATTGGTTTGGTTAGGTGTACTGATGGATTTTTACTTTTTCCATTTTACTTTTCCGTATCGTTGAAAGTGACCCTGATCTCTAATGGGGCTCAAGCTGAGAGTCATTCCACGCCTTCCACTCGAGAGGTTGGGTGGAGGCCAGACAGAAGCTGGAGAGATTTGGCCTTTTCCTTTGGTGCTTTTTTTTTTTCGCCCCCCCCCCCGACGGTTGCACACATGTGTAAACAGCCCCCCGGGTTGCGGCGCGCCAGAGAGATGAGGAGGAGGAGAGAGAGAGAGAGAGCAGGAGCGAGAGAGATGAGGAGGAGAGAGAGAGAGAGAGAGAGAGAGAGCAGACAGGAGTATCTGGGTAGTTTTTCGGCGGACGAGGGACACATGCTGTGCGAATAACCCACTTCTGTCAAAACCACACGGACAAGTTAGCATTTCGACACCCCGCACACACATACAGTACACACACACACACACAAATGAACACACACACACAGACACAGACACACACACACACACACACACACACACACACACACACACACACACACACACACACACACACACACCACTGTTTTATTTAACTATGACTAGCTTTATCTATATGTGAGTATGTGTACCCTTATCGTCATGCCTAGGGCTGTGTGTGTGTGTGTGTGTGTGTGTGTGTGTGTGTGTGTGTGTGTGTGTGTGTGTGTGTGTGTGTGTGTGTGTTTGACAAAGACTAAATAAAAGAAAAGGGAGAAAAAAAAAACCTTTGGACCCATGATGCCCACTGTTTCCAAAATGAAGTTGGAAACAGTGGGCACACACACACACACACACACACACACACACACACACACACACAGAGACACACCCTATACTGTAAAATACAGCAGATGGTATGTGTGGCGTACCATACCCCCCTATAGCTGACTGAGGCCACAGACTCAAGGTCAGAGTTTGCATGCTGTTGACAGCTGAAAGACCAATATTACACAACATACACACACTCGTACAAACATGCATACATCACCGGCTGCAGGTCAGTATCAGGAAGTACACACACGCACACGTCTAATTCTGATGACATCACACGCACACACACACACACACACACACACGGTCTCACATCACCCAACCGTCGGATATTGACTTTGACAAATCCAGGCTGAAAGGAGAGCGAGATAAGGAAGAGGTTGGCTGTGTGTGTGTGTGGGTGTGGGTGTGTGTGTGTGTGTGTGTGTGTGTGTGTGTGTGTGTGTGTGTGTCTGTATGCGTAATTGTGTGCACTTGTCTGTGTCACTGGAGAAAGACCCATGACTGAGTTTCCATGAGGACATCTTGGTTTAATAATTAACAAAACCAATTATTTGGTCACTCACAGTGACACAATGGAGACGGGGCACACACACACACACACACACACACACACACACACACACACACACACACACACACACACACACACACACACACACACACACACACACACACACACACACACACACACATTGTGTGTGCTTACTAGACAACATAATGACGTTTGTACTCAGATACTGTACACCTGGAAAACGACAGAGACTAAAATCTCTCTCACGCACAAACACATACACACACCCACACCCACACACACACACACAAAGACCCCCGTACGATAAGGCCACCAGATGTTTTCCTGTGTTTGAGCAATGAGTCGTATGGAGGAGTTGTGGCTAAGTAACTTCCTCGCGTCCCCCTGAGTCTACACCCCTTATGGTCCACACAGACAGACAGACAGACAGACAGACAGACAGACAGACACACACACACACACACAACTAAGCAGGTGCTAACGTTGACATTAAGCATATTTCCCAACAATGCAACAATACACATAGTGGGTCTCCAGAGTCGGAGAGACAGACACACACAGAGGAACAGACAGAGAGAGAGAAGCAGTGCATAGACAGAATGCAGGAAAGACCAAAAAACAAAAAGGGTTTTTTTTATCACGCCGCTCCATTAGTGCAGCAGAGGCTCATGGAGTCGGAAGCCCAAATCAATCAATAATAGATAAGTCAATTAGTCGCCTGCCGGCCTGGGTGACTGGAAAGGTGGAGAGAGAGTGAGAGGAGGGAAAGCCAGGAAGGTAAGCTCTCTCTCTCTCTCTCTCTCTCTCTCTCTCAGGGAGTGCCCTGAGGCCACACTCATGGGGGTCGAAGGTCACGTCATTAATAATTAACTATTAACGGGAAGCAAAAAGAGAAGAATTGGATTGAGGGAGGAGATGCATCGTTTAATGTGATTTTGGCCAAATTCAAGCAAATTCAGAGATCTCGACAGAATACGTCAGGAGGTGGAATGGAACCGAGGGGGGTGAACATACACACACACACTGATGGCCTCATTAACACTGATGGAAACTGTAGAATCCTAACCTCCATCTGGTTGTGGCCAGCTAATGGGTGGCACACTGGTCTATTGAATAGACCACACACACACACACACACAAACACAACCACACACACACACACACACACACACACACACACGAACACACGAACACACGAACACACGCAGCCTGTTCACCATATAGCCCTGGCCCTGGCACTCCAACCACCAGAACACCCCATCCTGCCTCTAACCGACACACAAGGAGGTCTGGCTCCGTCCATCAATTTCTCCGTCCGTCCACCACCTCTATGTCCGTCCACCTGACTCCAAGTGTGTACAGTGTGTGTGTGTGTGTGTGTGTGTGTGTGTGTGTGTGTGTGTGTGTTTCAAGCCTCACCGGCCATCTGCCGCCCAGGCTCGCCGTATCGCAAAGGTACGCAAAATCTCCAAGGAGCAGATGTGGTAAAAAAAAAAAAAGGCCACATCTTGACTTCATTTTGACTACCAAAGAGCGAGTGGCCGGAGCCAGCGCCTCAGGACGAGTCTCTGATTGGTCGCGACGGCCGGGACCTCTCCAACCGCGGGGGAGCGGTTGGAGCGGTTTGGACGTAGTTAGACGCCCACGGAAACGCTGAGCCACATTTTCCCGCACGCCCGGCATGGCATGTGCGTGCGGCGTCTTCCAAAAGCGCTTCAAGATGTCGAGCATTGGGGAAAGGTGCATGGGCACGTCTCCATACGTACACACTTAGCGCTGAGGTTTCAATGGGAAAAATGATTGAATCCAATTCCACACAAATCCCATAATACTGCCCGACACAGAGGCATCGGCTGTTGCTGTGAAGCTTATTTCCTCTCCCTGGTTCTCCTGAGCCCGTACAGTCTCATGCAATGTTGCTTACAATGGATCCACTGTACTGTCCCAAATTAACTCTTGATGATTGGACACACCCCTCTCTCACACACACCCCTCTCTCACACACACCCCTCTCTCACACTCACACACACACACACACACACACACACACACACACACACAGATTGTTTTTTTCAAAACCGGCAGGGCTCCCGACCCCTTTCAAAACATGAGATTTTCACATACTTTTAGCGCCTCAACAGCAGATAACAGTCCAGAGAATCGATGTTACTGTGTGTGTGTGTGTGTGTGTGTGTGTTTGGCAAAAGAGGGGAGGATGGCCTTGCGCTTGCAGCTGCGCGGCTCAACCCTCAAACAACGGCGAAAAAAAAAAAAAAGGGGAGAATTTCCGAAAACAGAGAGGGAGAGCGAGAGGAGAGAGAGTGAGAGAGAGAGAGAGAGAGAGAGGGAGCACGTCCACTTCTCACCCTCTCATCTTCCTTCCTCTCGTACGCCACCTCAGGGTCGCCTGGACGCCAAAGAGAGGGCGCGAAGGAGCTGCGCGGGGCGAACGGGAAACGGCGCCAGAGAAGACATTGTTCTCGGAAGAAAGTGGAGGGCTTATGAGAGGATGGTCGGCATCGGCACGAGGACAGACAGGGAGGAAGACACGACGGAGAAATAGGGGAGGAGACAGAGCGAAGGAAGGTTTGGCATCGTGAGACGGGGTCCAGAAGTAAGCGCCCCACTGCTGCGATCTGCCTCCTGATCTTAGCGGCTCTTCCTCTTGCATTTCCCAAGTGACGAGAGCAGTCCAGGAGTCTCTGCCATTTATTGTTAAGGCTGAAACCCTATTCCCTAGTTCATCTTACCCATAACTCTGTATGACGCCGCTGTCTCTTTGGGTCGTCCCGAGACAGTTTTTAAGGATCCCTTCCCTAATGCGGCTTTAATTTGACTTTGTGTGCAATATTTCTACAATAAAATCTCTTATATCTCAAATATATATAGTCAGATACTGTATATATTTATACTGAACAGATTCTCGCACACACACACACACAGTGGTTGAATTCTGTTTTGAGGAAGAGATGCTTTGGTAAAGAAATCGTCTGCATCATTTGAACTGCCCTAATATGGCGCCTCTCTCTCTCTCTCTCTCTCTCTCTCTCTCTCTCTCTCTCTCTCTCTCTCTCTCCCCCCCCCTCCCCCCCTCCCTCCCTCCCTCCCTCCCTCTCCTTTGCCAGTCAAATGATGGGAGGGTGAAGTTGGGCCAAAAGCCAAACAGACAGAGGGATACAATTCAAGGAGCCCTGTTTAAGCAGCTCCTTCAAATGCCGGTGGGTGTGCAGGCGATTGTGTTGCTTGAATTTACCTCATTATTATGATCATCATCATCATCATCATCATCATTTTTATTGTTATAAACCTCAACTCATCAGTGAATTCATCATCAAATGAGAAAACTTCAGTTCGTCTTTTCCGTCGCATGTAGCGAGGAGAATTTGGGGACGATTCTCTTGCCAGGAATAGGGGGGTGGTTACCGTTCCGAGCAGCGAGACCCACTTCTGCGTCCGTTGTGGTGGCGGGTGAAAGCTCTTTGTTCTTGTTTTGCTGCACTTTTTGGCGGAACTGGAGTTCCCGATCACGGCGCGCGGCCTCAACGTTTGGGCGACGGAGGCGGAGGTAGAGGCGGAGGCGGAGCGAGGGGATGGAGGGAGGACGGAGGGCGCTGAGGAGGGAGATGGACGGCTGATGCACTGAGCAAAGCTGGAGAGGAGAGGGAGAGAGCGAGAACGAGGGGGGAGAGACGGAGAAGGAGGGTGAAGCCGGTGCGAGGCTGCTTCCCCGCAGCACAGCATGCATTAAAGTGGAGAGAGAGAGAGAGAGAGGGGGAGAGAGAGAGGGGGAGAGAGACAGTTAAACTGCCAGTTGGATGGATATCGGCCTTGGTTTGCCACCAGGGGCCTATTTCCGACCCTTTTGGAACATGGCTGCTAACTGTGTGTGTGTGTGTGTGTGTGTGTGTGTGTGTGTGTGTGTGTGTGTGTGTGTGTGTGTGTGTGTGTGTTTGTCTGAGGTGATAAAGAGCGTAGAGTAGGGGTCTTTAGGGTTAAGTGCTCTGTTATAGTGGAAACAGGGTTGCCGCCCCACCCACTCTCTGAGGGGCCAATGACGACGACACACACACACACACACACACACACACACACACACACACACACACACACACACACGCGCTTTTTACTTTTGGATCCTTGCATCTGGCACCCGCATGTCGCCGCCAAACATGAAGGGTCTTCTAACGCGCGGCGAGTCAATCCGAGCCGAAATATCTCACCTTCAAACTTTGACCACGATATTCATGTCTCCACATTTGTTTCTATTAAAACTAAATGTATAGGGAACAAGTGAAGCGGTCAGATTTCGGGGTTGAGGAATCGAGTGGAAACGAATGGAACCGATGGTGTTCACCCAACAACTCCATGAAGGACTGTTTTGATTTTGAGTAAAACCGTTGAAACCCAGCCATGGAGTCGTCTTGTGTCGGTGATGTGCAAGATGGGGATTGGGAATTGGAAATCAGGGAATGAGCGCCCTGTTGCAAAACTCGCTCCCAGGGGACTGGAGGAGGCCGACGTGGAAAAAGCCGGTGATTCCGAACGGCACTGGAAACCGTTTTTTGTTTTTTTTGACAGGGAGGAGGAAAAAGAAAATGTGGCACCAACAGACAGAAAAATACAGAGTAAACAAAATAACAAAACTAAATAAGTGAGTTATGTGTGTAAACCATCTAGACTCTCCGTGTACAGTATGTGTTCTTTATGCACACGCGCACACACACTGACCTGACCTAGTTCTAATGACATGAGGAAAAGCCGCCGAGCAACAGAACACTGGAGTGCTGCAACCTGCACTAAAGTACAGTATACACACACACACACACACACACACACACACACACACACACACACACACACACACACACACACACACACACACACACACACACACACACACACACACACACACACACACACACACACACACACACACACACCCCCGGTGGCAAAGAAAGGCAAAAGCTTTTCCCTCAGAGTGCGAGAGGAATGGAAAGAGAGGGATAGACAGACAGATA